>NC_050074.1:91785304-92088335 GCF_009764565.3 Dermochelys coriacea | reverse complement strand
ACAGTATGGATGAAGAAAAGAGATTAACTTACAACAGTACGCTGCTATGGCTGATAGTGATGCAATAGCGATGACAATCCCAACCACTAGATAAATCCACCAGACGTTTCCTGATAATTTAGAGCATTGTAAAATTTACATAAAAGCAAAGCACAGAAAAACAGTGCAATACAACAACACACTTGGAACCCTTCACAGGATTATAAAGGCCAGACTCTGGAAGGCCCTTGTATAGATGTGTGCTGTGTGGGGAGGCAACCGGTGAGGTGCAAGGAGTCTTCCCTCTCTGCTTCTTGCATCCCTCTGCCAGGGCAAGACACAAAAATGATTCCTGTTCTCTCCTGTCAACAGGGACTGCTCCCCGTTACTGTTCCCTACAGTAGAGGCCACTCTACGGTCATGGACTGGAAGCCATGTTCTACCCTTGTGCAGCCATGGATGTGCTCTCCCTGCATACCAGGTGTCCCCAGGAAGCATTTTATATGTTGGTGCAGCTTCATGCTTGCTCCACCTTGGGCCTAACACACACAATCTGGCCTACACTGCATAGCTGATTCCGCTGTATCCAACTGACTACCTGTGGAGATACCAAGATTAAGTAATTCATTCTCACTTTTGCATATGGTATTTGTTGTCGGGGTGCATACTTTTTCAATTGCGCCATTTTCACACCTAGAGAAAATATGAAAAATATGTATGTATTTAATAGTAATTTAACAATAGAAAAACACCACAATCTGTCATGAAAAGAAGGCAAAGTTATCCATGCCCCCCACACTGTTACCAGCTGGCTTTTAATGTAGTGAGAAATTGGAATTTTGAATTTAGTAGGGAGGAAGAAGTGTCTCTCTTGTCCTCCAACGTTGTTATATTTAGTCTCTAGGGATTCTTGTCCAGTTTCCTATAAGTCATAATGTAAATGATGTTAAAACCATTATTTACAGAGTGCACCCACACGGCCTTGTGAGCAGCTCAGGGTGCTGTATGCCATGATAAAACCCAATGAAACACAATAAAAAATATCCGCCAGATAAAAGAAGGGAGGGAGCCTAATAGAGAAAAAGGAGTGAAGAGAAAGGCAATAAAGAAAGGACCAACAGCGCTACTTCAAAATAACCCAAACACCTTTGGAATAAAGTTTTTTACTTGCTTTTTAAAAGTAGGGAGAGATTAGGAAAGAGATGATTTGGGAGAGGCAGAAACAGTTCCACCCATGAAGGTGCCCAATAACAAAAGCACAAGTGCTTACATCCACTAATAGCTGGGTGGGGGAGGGGGGGGGCGCACACCTTGATAAAACTGAAAAGCATGCTGGCCTTATTCACAACAGATATGGTAATCAAACAGTCATGCAGCAGGAAACAGAGGGTATGCCTACAGTACATTTAGACACCTGTGGCTGGCCTGCTCCAGCTGACTCGGGCTAAAATAATCTGGCTAAGAGCCTATTAAACTGTGGTGTAGACAGTAGGGCTGGAGCCTGGGTCTAGGACCCTGCAAGGTGGGAGGATCTCTGAGCTGCAGCCTAAGCCCAAACTTCTACACTGCAATCAAACAGCCTCTTAGCCTGAGCTCCTTAGCCTGAATCAGCTGGCATGGGCCAGCTGTGGGTATCTAATTGCAGTGCAGACATACAGAGAATTCCTGTTGCACCAGGGCTACATGACTGTTTATGAACAGGAACCAAACTCATTTCTCAATCTGCCAATGCCCCAGTGTAGGATGCAGTCAGTGTGTGACAAAGACCCAAAATTAGAGATTTAGAAAACTCATACCAGAAAACTAAAATGCTGAGGGATTCATTCCTTCAGCCAAAATCGCTCTAAAACCTGAGTTTCATAATTTTAGATTTCTGAAGAAAATTAATTTTCATCAGTAAATGAAGGAATACCAAATCTGTATGCACTATACTTGCTTTGTGACTAAAATGAGATGTATGCAGAGTTGTTGTAGCTGTGTTGGTACCAGAATATTAGATAGACAAGATGGGTTACGCAATATCCTTTATGGACAAATATAATACCTCACCCATCTTGTCTTTCTAAAATGAGTGATGTCACTTCCTGGGGGGGGGAGAATAGAGAGGTCTGAGTCGAAAGGAATTTGTCAGAAGATCCTATAAAAGGCACCTGCTGCTTTCCCTGAAGTTCTCTTCCTCTACAGACTGTCACCCTCTGATATTGCGAGACCTTCCAACTCTACTTACTTACCCATCCAATCCATCATTCCATAACCTTCTGACATGGAAACCCATCCAAACAGAATACACAAAGACAAAACTCAAAAAACTTGGAGTGGGAATTATTAAAAGTGGCCTCTAAATTTGTGTGCAGATTTGTGCATTCAAATGCATACAGACATTTGCACCCAATTGTGGTAACTGTCCATGCAGATGGGTACCTATAAAATTTTAGGCCTTGTCCAGACTAGAAAAAAAAAAAGTGTTTTTTTCCCCTAAATGAATGAGTTCTATAGAACTAGCCTAATTCATCTGAAAACCTTGTTAGGCTATAACTTGACCACTAAAATGGAGTTAAAAGGTGTTTAACTGTGTTTATATCCATGTGGGATTTTCAATTGAGTTAAGTGAGCTAAATTGACTTCTTTCCTAATCTAAACAATGCCTTAGAAGCCACATTGATATTGAAAAACTGGCTGAGCCTGGATAATTCACATTAAACAACAAACCATTTGAATAGTTAAATAATAAAGACCTCAAACTTACTTGCTGCATGGGTCGCAATGATGACATGAGTTGGAAGAATTGCAAAAATAGTGTTGTTTACACCTGCATTTTGTGTTCTGAGTGACGGTACAAGTTTGTGCAACTTCCAAACCTAAAAAAAATCCCAAGAGTTTTCTTCAATTAGAAGAAGGTGGTACTCTATTTTAGTGTACCATTAGCAAATGCTATGCTCAGACCTATTGCTTTTAGCTCTGTTGCTGTGTGCATCAATCTGTTGCTGTGAGCCGGTCATAAAAGCAAGCATCACCATATTGTTTTCTACATGCTCCTTCTGATTGTGTGATACTGGGAAGAGGAGGGAAGGAAGGAGTCCTCTGCAAGCACATGCTGCGAAAAAAACAGCTGACAATAAGTACTTGCTTTACTGGAAGGGGACTAGTATATAACATTACAAAATACTGGCTGTTTTGTTTTCATTCATCATTCTATGATGCTTTATATAATTAATGGTCTGGTCTCCTGCATAATCAGTTGCCACTTCTATAATGATTCCCTGTGCATCTCCTGCATCATCTGCTGGACTCATCCCCTGGTGCAGTTCCCTGATGTCCGTCTACTTATTTGGACTGGACATTGGGTAAAACAGACAAGTTGGGCAGGGCCAAGTCACTCTGTTTGGCCTGGTTTGAACTAGTTTAGTTTTCTTCTACTAAGCTCTTGCTATTTAAAGTCAACTTTTATCCATCATTGGCTAGTAAGATTGACCTGACTGCAGAGATCTTATAACAGCAAGAGATACCCACACAGTACCAGTAACACACCTAGATCTGAAGATGATGTCTAAAAAATATTTTCTGTAGCTGACAACTATTTGAGTCCCTGGTGAGGCAGGAACTCAGATAGTGAGTGGAGACCTTGTCAGTACCTTGAGAGAGATTAAAGGAAAAAAGACATGCTGCTGGAACTGAACCCCAGTTCCCACCTAAAAATGCCAATTTCAACAGCCACCAAGGGTTGTGATGTGGCTGCAAGAGAAACCTCTGTGTGCCCCCCCCCCACACTTGCACAGCCAGAGGGCCAGACACAATCAAGCGCAAAACCCTTTTGGATGCTCAGGGTCCTGAGCCTCTAATAACTTTAAAATGACGTTTAAATTCATTTAAAATTAATACAACAATTCCTTATTGGAAACTCTTTGTAAACTAAGGATTTTCAACTCTTTGATGTGACTTTTTCTCTCTCTCTCAGCCACTTTCAAATGAGTTTCCTCAAATGCCTCATATTATGATGCACAGATTCTACTATGTGTTGCTTATGCAGCACCTTTGAATTTGAGAAGAAGCAGCTGCAAACCTGCTTCAGTGAGGACTAGAGTGGGAGCAGGTTTGTGTTCTCCCAGATGGTTGCTTTGTGTCATGGGTGCGTTTGTCCATTTTAAAACACTCAAAACTGTGTGTCTGTGAGAAAATGAAGTTGTATCTCACATTGTCTAATATGTGTGGGTTTTTTTTAATCATAAGGAACGATTCAAGGTAACTTCTGTAAGCGAGATATTAAATAGAAACATTGGTTTTGGTGTATCTTTTGTTAACACCCAAAAACCTTTGAATATATCTAAAATGGTTTCACTGTGGATCAGATTGTGAGACAAGGTAAATGCCAAAAAAAGGGACTCCAGAGCATAAGGTGAGTGTGACCAACCGCACCCCTGTATTCTGACCCTACACACTATTGTAATAATCATTGTACAGAATATGCCTTGTGAGGTATTATTTGAAAACTAATAACTCACTGGTCAATCATATCATAGTGTAATGCACATAATGACATATGTACAGTTATGAACATAAGCTGAAGTTACAATTGAAATGTGTTTACCAGACAAGTTTGGGGAGTGGGTAACCAGTTTCTCGAAGACAAAGGACAAGCTGATGCCTCTAGCCAAGTGTCAAAGTTGACTGGCCATCACCTTTAAAGTGGCCATACTTTGGCAGCAAAGAGGGGGGCAGGAATAGATCAATTCTAACATTTTAACAACATGGAACCTCTTTTACCACGAGACCCCAAGCCTCCACCATCACAGCTTGATCTAGGGGTAACTCTGAGGAAAATGCATTTCAAAGGGTGGCTGGACTATAAAAGAGAGGGGGCAAACCAAGTCTAGTTTGTTAACTTGTAGTTACCAGAAAGCATTTTATCTTTACTTTTCTTGTAGCCATTTCTGACTTTAATGCCTTATACTTGTACTCACTTAAGAACCCATCTCTTTGTAGTTAAGTAAACTTGTTTTATTCTTTAATCAAAATTAAAATCAAAATTAAAATTAATCCAGTTTGTGTTTAAACTGAGTATGTAAAAGGTTGTTACAAGGAGGAGGAAGAAAAATTGTTTTTCTTAACCTCTGAGGATAGGACAAGAAGCAATATGCTTAAATTGAAGCAAGGGAGGTTTAGGTTGGACATTAGGAAAAACTTCCTGTCAGGGTGGTTAAGCTCTGGAATAAATTGCCTGGGGGGGGTTGTAGAATCTCTATCATTGGAGATTTTTAAGAGCAGGATAGACAAACATCTGTCAGGGATGGTCTAGATAATATTTAGTCCTGCCATAAGTTCAGGGGACTGGACTAGATGATCTCTCAAGGTCCCTTCCAGTCCTATGATTTGACCACTTACAGAGGCAATGGATCTATAATACCTGACTGTTCAGGAGAGGGCTGGACAGAATAGAACACACATTCTGGGGGGCAAATGTGGAACTGGGAATGTGTTGAAGCCACCCTGCAAGTGGTAACCAAGGCGAGTGGAAGCTGGAGTTTGACTGGAGTGTTACTGGCAGGTTGCAGCTATATACAGATACTCATGCACACTGTTTGTCTTTGTGAGGGGCCCACAGCATTGTGAGGCAGCCAACGTTGCAAGGTAAGTGGTAACAACCCCTCACTAGTCTAGTTTGCACCCCAGAATGTCATAGTGAACTACCCAAATCACATGTCACACTGTGGGCAAAAGAGCCACCTCCAGAGACTTCTACTTGCCCTCCAACACAGGTGGGTGGGGAGTGGACAGAGCCTTAATTCTGTTTCCTCTCAAAGTGTCAACCAGTGCACCTGAACAATTGCTCAGGAAAAGCACTGCCATGGCATATTCCCTCCACCCCTGCAGAGAAAAGGGGATCCAGGGACCAAATTGTAACTCTGTCACAATTTCCTCCCTGGTCTATTCCTGGGACATCATAACTATATGCTATCCCTTACTCAAAGCTTGTAGTAACTCCCCAGTCTTGTCCTATGGAACGTTTTTATTGCTTGAGTTGCTATTTTACAGACATACCAAGTTCAGAGTCACATGACTCGCACCTTCTGCACATATGGAGGGAATTGTTATGATCCATGAATGTTGATCCTTCTTCGCATGGTTTACAATTTGAGGTTTTGTTGTCCTTTGTGCAATCAGCAAGTTTAACTGAACCTGTTAAAAAAAGAAAAAAGAAAAAAAAAAAAGAATGAAAGTTGCAGTATCTCTACCCAGAAGTTGTCAGCTGGAAGATCTGCTTCAGATTTTCTATTTCTCTTCATCTCTTAACCTTTCTAATTTATGAATAATGACAGGATCAACACTTTCTAAATGCTACAGATAAATTATATGGGTATCTATCCATACAAGACTTTTGGTAATGTAGCATATTCAGGGTTGGATTTAAAATTCTAATTATTAAAAACAAGAAGGAAAATTTACTAAACAAATGATATGTTCAATGAAAATATGCATTCACAGGTATAAATGGGGAATCATGTGAGCAAAAGAGCATGAACGCATTTTTTTACCTCCTTCAAAATTGTGCATGTCAATATCCCAGTGCTTTTCTATGAATCCAAGTAGCTTACACGGACTTGTCTGAAATCCATGGAAAGTTATTGGCATGAACTCAGTAAATATGTGTGTTTTCTACGATTCTGCGTTCTAGCTAGGCTTGGAACAGATCATGTGAAAGTGCTAGCATAGCATGGAATAATCATATACATCTTTAGGGAAACAGCATAAATACAAGAAAGTTAGAGACCAATCCATAGAATACAGTTTTTAGTGCCCAAGAGATTTCCGAATGAAAATATGAAGCCAATGTAGTCCTGTCACTTGGGGGCCAGAGGAAGGCCCTGTAACACTGTGTCCCAGTAGAAGCTACAGCATGTAGAGCAGGGGTAGTCAATTATTTTTATTTTTGGGATCCATTCAAAAGTGTCTGGTGGCCTACAGTCCACCTATTGACTACCTCTTATGTAGGGTATTTATCAAGCAGTATGCCGTTCTGCCTGTGGCCATTTCCACTCACCTCTTTATTTTTCAGTAAATTATTTTAAAATGATACCTACCAGGTGCACACTCCTTACAGCAGATATTTTCTGCAGCATATTCTCTCTCTCCACATTTAAGTTCCCTTTTAGAAATATTCCTCTTTATAGACAGCTTATCATATATTGTGTGTGCAGCAGGTACATCACTGTCCCACTGTGATCCAACAGTCCAGCCAAACACCTAGGAGAGAACAGTAAAATTATAGGTGTGGGAAAATTGCTCACACTCTGCCTTTCTACCCTGTCCTCCTGCTACTTGTAGATTGGGCCACAGTAGAACTAGACCCTGAGAGAGGAGTGGATGAAGGTGTGGGAGCAGTACCCCACAGCAAGGGTTGGAGGAGAGGTGGGGAGGGGAAAGGGGGAAAACAATATCTCATTGTGTGTTCCATATCTCAGGGGTCACCCTACACAAAGATGCCGCAGTGACAGGATCATTGCCTCCTTCCAGGCCTGTGAGGCGATTGGCTCTGGGAACCAGAAGTTGCTCTGAGTGCTGTAAGAGCATTGCAGGGATGTGGGTGTTCATGTCCCCCAGCGCTTGCAGCAGCTCTGACTGACTGCTTTGCTAGGACCTACAGAAGGGTCTGGAAGCCTGCAGGTTAGCAGGTCTGACATAGGCTCAAGGAAGTAAAATGGAAGTAGAATGTCCTTAATCCACCTACTTGGGCTATCCTGACCACAGGTGCAGCGCACAGGTGTAAATGGGGCTACACTGTGAGTAGACCTGAAGGAAATTATGATGCTGTCCACAAACAGGAGGGCTGTGACTCAGAGGGGTTTCTGAGTCAGAATGCTTCTCAGAGCAGCTCTCTGGGCATGTAGTTGAGCCATCATTCCTTGCTCAGGGCTGTGCCTAAAGTCCCCTTCTTGCTCTGAGAAACTGTTCATGTTCCAGAAATATTTATTCTCATACACACTGGGCCTGATTCTGCTCTCCTTTACTCTTTTATAACAGTAATAGGTGCAGTTCCAGCAATTCAGAGGAGGTAATATTGATTGACACCAATGTGAGAGAGAGAGGAGAATCAGCGCCAGAGTATCAAGCCAAGCAGCTATCATTTTGAAAAGGAGGATACAGTGTGGAATAGAAAGATAAACACAGGGAGAGCATACAGTGGAGCAAGAATCAGTGAGCCAAATGTATAGTGTTACTACAAATGCCACTTAGTTCTAGGGACAGAAAGTGAAGGACATTAGAGAAGGAGCAAATACAAGATGAACATGAAAAGAAAAAGGTGTAAAGAATGGGGTAGAAAACAGGATAAAATAGGTTATTGTAATATAACTTTCTAAATGCTAGACACGTGCAAAGCAAATAACTGATAACTACGCAAAAACCACACTAACAAACCTTTCTAGTGTCTATTACGTGCATGCATGAACTCAGAACTCTCCTCAAAACCACCAAAACCGCCCCCTTATTGATACAATAAGGAAAGACAGAAACATAATGTATAGTAACATATAGAGAATCAATTTGTTACCACAGATATTATATTAGGAAATACAGAATTAAGTGTGGACTACTTCTCAGGATCTGTCTTTCAAGTAGCATCACATAGGCACTGCACACGGAAACTTTATACATTGCCCTACATCTGATACTCTTCCTTTTTTGCTTCCCCTCATCCCCAAAGTGACATTCTAAATTTTCCAGAATATTTCTTTATATCCTAGAGTCACTTTATTTTTTTTCTTTTGATTCTCCTTAGAATTGCCACTCCCACATGATATTCAGTCCTCTGAAATTAAAATTTCTTTACTAATAACAAAAGGAATACTAATGTTAACACAATTTGATGGTATGCTTGGGAAACCACTCATGTCCCCAGTAGTACCCATATCACTCAGTGACAATAACTGAAGATACACACATGCATTAAGGGGATGATAGGTGCTTTTGAATCTGTTTTCATACAAACAGATGTATACAATGTATGCTTTCAGCCTAGAATGACTCATGGAGGCTTATTTTTGTTCTTTTCCTAATCTAACATAAATGCCATTTTTTAAACTAAAAGTCTGAACATCCAGTAGGAACAAAATAAGTAGGGGCAACTAACCCCAGAAAAACCCTTTGAAATCATAATTTGGGCCAGATTATCAATTCCAATTCCAATTGATCTTCTAGGCATTAACCTTCTTTCAGAGCCATAGAAGTGGGTTCCAATGGCAGGCACCAGTTGGGGAGTCCGTGGCAGTGTGGCAATTAAGCCAAGCTACCTACAGAGCCGAGGCAGAGCCACTGAGGGCCTAGTGGCTCCTCCGGGATCCGGGTGATTTGTGGACAATATCCCAGGTCTCTTACACAGGAGGAACACTTCCCACCAGTGGAAGACTTCAGAGGAAACACTATGAGGGGCATAATGTTCTAACCCTACCATAGTCATAATACATACAATATTTGTACGTCAGACCCAGATAGTGATGGACAATTGCTTAAATAGTAAGTTTAAAAGAAATTCTCTGCTTTCTCTCAGTCACCCATTCTCTTCTTTCATTAATTTCCCATCCTCACATGGAAGCATGCATCTGCATCTATTCATTTGGGGCCATAATTTTAACCCATTCAAAACCTCCCATCTATCCTTGCATCAGTCAAACAGCAGCAAGTGCACATAGCTCATTAGGGGCTTTCAAGAAATTTAAAAAGGGGGAGAGGAGATTTCCTTGCTTTGGTGTTGGATAGCAAGACGTGGGAAGTTTTGTTTATGTTCTGATGTTTACTCTTCGTAGTTCTTTCACAAATGATGATTTTATGAACAGTTTATCCTCCTTTTGCTATTTTAATGAATTTTTTCTTTTGCAAATTAAAAAGCTTACATTAATCCTATCACGATGGAACTGTCAAACAGGTGGTAATTTTATATTGTTTGGCAAATGGATCCTTTCCTTGCACTCTTTTAGATGAAGCAGACTTCTTACTATAGCAGGTGCTCTCTGGTCCAGACATGCCAAACCGGCAAAAAAACATGCAGAAATTGGGCTTGTTTTTGGCTTAATTGGATTGTGAATTGCTTGTGGGCTAGTTTGGGACTTGTAGCTTGTTGCTTCTTCTTTTTTGATTGGCTCCCGGCAAGCAGGGGCAAGGTGCAAACAGGGGCAAGGGCGGGAGAGCGTCAGGGGTGCACAGCAGGCCCACCACAGTCTCAGACTGCACACCGGGGGGATCTAGTCACAAAAAGTGTTGGGGTTCTTAGGGATTGGCTTGTTTTGAAATGAGATTAGCTTAATTTTTGGCTTATTGTGCAAGTTGGGGGGCTTATTTACCGTGTGAAAGTTGGCAACTGTGCTCTGATTCAGTTTCCAGTAGCACATTTTTCTCTTTCCACTCCCTCCTCTTTTTGCTCTCTTTCATCTATCCTTTTCTTTTTTCACACGAAGATGAAATGCACAGTTATCAGTGAAGCAACCACTCAAAGTGACAGTTCCTCATGTTCCAAAGTTTTCAGCGCACTTGAGTCATGAGAACCAGCAGGGCCAGAAAGAGGAATTGAGTTTAATGTTGTGAAGTCAACACAGTTACAGTGGTGTGAAACCCCTAGAATCTGTGTATCTTTGGTGCTGAGGTTAATAGGATATGTGTGTGTTCAGTAATCAGACTGGAAATCAGATTCATGGGGGTCTAAACCCTAGTCCCCCCAAACAAGATCAAATTTGAAAATGTTGGCATTAATCTCTTATCTCAGTTTCCACACCTGGACAGTGGGGTAATAACACATCCTTGTATCACACGAGTGTTCTGTTGATTTTTTGGAGTTCTTTCTCAATGCACATTTATTAATTATTACTGTCTATTGTTAAGACTTGCAGCAACACTAACAGCTTCTATCTCATTGTTGCTACTCTGTGGCCGGATGTCAAAATGGAAGATTCAAGGGAAGCTTATGATCTGTTTTTTTTCTTGTACACACTATATTGCAGTTCACCTTTCAGCATTTCCTGGTTGTTCAGTGTATTGCATGAAAGTAGGAGAAAACAGAAATTCATCTTAGCAGTAGAATAGGTAAACATATTGTGCAAATACAGACCCAGTTATGCAAACACTTATGATAAGATTAACTTTACACATGAGTCATCCAATGGACTTGAATCTGACTATTTATGTACATTCATTTTAAGCACGTGTACAAATCTTTGCATTACTAGAGTCATAAGGAGTATCATGGGTGGAACAAACACTTTAGTGTGAGGGCCTTAATTTCTAAGAGGTCTTTTCTAAATTCTCAGAAATTGGCTATTTATTATAATATAAGACCTTACTATATGAAATAGAAAATTATTGGCTAGTATTAGTTTGCTGTTTTCAAGGTACCCAAATCTGTTCCTATTAAATTTAGTTGTTTTTCCTCTATTCTGTTTTATATAGGTTCTGGTACCACACTCATCATTGTACGAGTGTCCTCCAGCTGTTTTTTCAAATGGTCTATGCTTTGCTTTTTATATGAGGACAGGCCTATGATTAGTCTTTTGGTAACAGAGAAGGAATAGTAAGAGGCTAAGGAGGATCACCTGATCAAACTAGGCATCACCTAATGAAATTAATAGGCAGGAGAGGAAGTACTTTCTCATGCAACACACAACTAAGCGGTGGAACTTATTGTCATGGGATGTTGTGATAGCTAAAGTATTACTGGGTTAAAAAACGGACTGGATAACTTCAAGGAGAATAGGTCCATCAATGGCTATTAGCCAAGATGGTCAGGGACACAGCCCCATGCTTGGGGCAATCCTAAACCTCCACCCACCAAAAGATGGGAGTGGAAAATAGGGGTGGATCACTCCATAATTGTCCTGTTCTGTATGCTCCCTCTGAAGCTCTGGTACAGGCCACTGGGTAAGATGGACCATGATCTTATGTGCTTAAGGATCCGTTTCTGCAACTGATGTGCGATGAGTGAAAGTGTTTGGCTTCTGTGGAATCATTTTCAGGATCAAAGCCTAATAAACCCAACTACTCCCATGTTCTGGTATAAGTAAATTAATCAGCCAGACACATACTGCAGGGCTTTTTCTTAAATTATTATTTTTTTATTAAGTGTGGTAAAATCATATGCTAGAAAAAGCAGGGAAGAGAGAATAATAGGTTTGTGGGAGAGCTACTTCCTCTCTGGCTAATGGGACTGGGATTTGACAGAGAGCCAGGTTTAGATGGAAACATCAGCCTATTGTGTATATTGAAGGAAGGGATGATGGGAAGAAGTTCCATTTACACACTATCAGTTTGACCTAAATAAATTCAGGATATAGATGCAAATCTATTTTTGACTGTGATTATGTCTATTTAAGCATGATATATTTGGAGTACATCTCTGCAATTGGTGTGCTGAAGGCGTTTCTCCCCTTTTGACACACACAACTTACACTTCCGCTGTTTGGATATAAAGCATCCTCTATACTATTTAATTTATATTTTGGTGTTTTGTGGAGTGGCACAGTTGTAAAGCTCCATAGTATAAACTGAGTCACACAACTGCATTACCAAAATTAATTTTGTACCCCTCAAGCGATGAATAAAATCTACTGTTAAAATTTTGCCACCAATCATCTCAATACTAGCCTCTGCTCCGCAAACAATCATTCAGTGCCAATCGTAACCATGCTGTGGGAAGATCTTACGTATGAAATTCAAGACTATAATTCAGAGAGTTGACAGCAGTAACTGAGGGACAATTCATAGACTTATGGTCCTCAGACAAAATGCTGGGAAACATCAGAAAGAGTCTTAGGTCCAGTGTATCTCCCTGGACTGGAAAAAGGGAATGATAAATTCAAGTCCTGCAAATACTTAAGCACATGCTTAACTTTACTACCCTGAGCAGTCTCGCTGATTTCAATAGGGCTACTCATGGTAGCAAAGTCAAGAATGTGCTTAAGTGTTTGCAGGATCGGGGCCATAATAAATAAGTTTTATAAACTGAGGATGTCACATTTTCAGGGCCCAATCCTGCTCCCAACTGATATCAATAGTAGTTTGGCCATTAATATTATTTAATTTAATCTCAAGTGTGCAGTTTGCATGGATCACCATTAAAGGATCAGTAATTGCTAACTGCTGGGACAGTTTTCTTATACTAGGAAATAGATGTGATAACTGTGTAGTGTTGGCAAATGTCAATTTTCAAAAATAGAACAGGAGTACTTGTGGCACCTTAGAGACTAACAAATTTATTTGAGCATAAGCTTTCGTGGGCTAAAATAAATTTGTTAGTCTCTAAAGTGCCACAAATATTCCTGTTCTTTTTGCAGATATAGACTAACAGGGCTGCTACTCTGAACCTTTCAAAAATAGAACAGCAGCTGTCCAAAAATAGGAATTCACTTGTAAGCCAACTAAAAGAGGGCCCCATACCAACTCTGAAAAACATTCAGTTTGTCCTCTATTGTATCATGTAGCGTCCTTTATAACTTAAGTACAAGTGAGGGAGCGAAAGACTTCAGTTTTACTGCATTGCTTCACTCCCCAGAAAGACCCAAAGTGAAAAAAGTATAGCCGAATAGAGGAGTTCCCTTTACAGGCTACCAGGAGTCTTCCTAGCTAGCCTTTTTAAAACAGTCCCAAAATCAAACCAGTATTTCCGAGCCACGTCTCCTTCACATGGTCTCTGGGTCAATTGGCCCCAGCCCTAAGGAAGCAGGAATGCTTTCTGTGTATTGCGGTTGTGCCACGCAGCAGGCAGGGCTTTATCTCTCCTTGATCTCGCTTCTCAGAAACGATCACTGTTTATGGTCGAAGGCGAGGGAGCGAGCGAGCTTTACCTGCGTTCCCTACGTGTGCTGCCCCAGCCGAGCCCCCGGCTTCCCCTCGCCGAGGACGGGAAGCTGGTCTCTGTCCCGCGCTGTGCACCCCAGCAGAACGAGGGAAGTGACAAGTCCTGACCATCGTCCCCCGGCAGACACCGGCGCGAATAGGGGGCTGGAGACTCTCCGCGAAGGTGGCCCCCGCTAGCGGCGCAGCCCTGGGGAGACGGACAAGCGGCCGCCCGAGCCGCGGGAATCCCGCCCGGCCCCCTCCCCGCACGGCCCGGCCCGGCCCGGCCCGGCCCGGGCGAGACGGGACTTACGAGGACGAGGCGGAGGAAGACGAGCCCTGCGCTCATGCTGCCGCCGGCCGGCCGGCGCGGTGCCCGGGCAAGCCCTCCAAAGCGAAAGTGAGCCGTGGCGCCGGGGAGCTGCCCTCGCTGCCGTCCCCCCTGGGGGCGCATGGAGCACTGGTGCCCAGCTGCAGCAGCCGCCCCGCGCTGTGCCGGCCAGCGGGCAGGCTCCTCCTCCGGGGTTAGGCGCCGCCCGTCCCGCTCCCGTGCCCGGCGCCGGCGTTGGGGGAAGAAAAGCGGGGAGGCAGCGCCGCGTAGGGTAGGGAGCGCCTGGGGACCGCTTGGGCCGGAGAAGTTGGGCAGAGCCGCAGCGGGGAGGATCCTCCTCCCAGTAGCCACCACGGGGGGGTTGCCACAGCTTTGCAAGGTGCCACATGGGCTCCCCGCTCACCCAGCAGCAGGCTCGTGGACAAGCGGGAAACAATTGTATTGATCTCATCGTTAGACGTCAGCACCGGATTCCTCCGGTCTTGCGCCTGCACGGGGCCCTGCTATGCTTGTATCTGGCCAGCTTGTTTTGGAAAGAGTCCCGGATGTCTCTTGCCACATGCTTAGGCTTGCCAACCTCTAGGATTGGCCTGGAGTCTCCGGGAATCCCCATCGATCTCCGCCGGGGACGTTGAAAGCAAGCCAGGAGATTTTAATAGGATATTTTAAGAAAATGACATTACCTTGAGGGGCGGGGGGGGGGATCTCCCGGAATAGCTTCAGTCAGAGTTAGCAGCCCATGCTCTTTCAGATGCCTCAGTCCAGAATAGCCTTGCCCTCAGGTGCATCTGAGTGGCAGTTCTGTGGTGATCCATGGGGTAGTAATAAATTGTACTCCTCTAGCACCTTATGTACAACGACCTAGGTATTTTAAAAGGAATGAGTTAAAGCGAACAACACCTCTGTGATGTAGATTTACAGAGGAAGGGCAGTGCAGTGGCTAGGCTGCTAGACTGGGACTTGAAGTACTCGGATCAGTTTTGTTCTCTGCTGCAGAGTTTCTGTGTGACCCTTGGGAAAGCGACTTAAAGCCGAATTATTACATGTAGGTACATAATGATTGCAAATAGCTGCCTAGTGGGATTTTCAAAATGCCGAGGTGTCTAACTCCCATTGCTTTCAGTCCGCACTTTTGAAAATCCCATGCGGTGCCTATGTGTATCTTTAGGTGCCTAAATACCCTTAAAATCTAGATTCTTGTTCTTTCTCTGTCTCAGTCCCCATCTGCAAAATGGGGGAATGGTATTTTCCGGCCTTGCAGGGGTGTTATGAGGATAAATAAATATTAAAAGGCTCTGTGGTGTTCAGATATTACGGTAATAGGAGCTGCAAAAGTACCTAAGATGGATAGTATTAAGTCACTTGTTAAAGTTTACACAGCAAATCGGAGATGGATCCAGGAATAGATCTCATGTCTCCCCACGTCACCCACTAAATATGAGTCTCTCATCTTGGGGGGGTGACTGCCCTGCCTTTGTTAAGTATGTAGGTGTAGGGCAAGGGAACCCAGATAGGATAGAAGTGAATGGAAATATGAAGAAGGTTCGCAAAAAGAAAAGGAGTCCTTGTGGCACCTTAGAGACTAACAAATTTATTAGAGCATAAGCTTTCGTGAGCTACAGCTCACTTCATCGGATGCATTTTGCTGTAGCTCACGAAAGCTTATGCTCTAATAAATTTGTTAGTCTCTAAGGTGCCACAAGGACTCCTTTTCTTTTTGCGAATACAGACTAACACGGCTGCTACTCTGAAACCTATGAAGAAGGTTGAGAGACTCCCCGCAATGGACAAGGCTGCCTTCCAATGTCTTGCCTGAAGGGGCGCTGACAAGGCTGGTAATGTGACCTATCATCCGTGCTGTTTCACAGCCTTTCACATGCACATAATGTAACAATTGTCTCTCTTGTGCTTGCCTTCAGTGAATCCTTGGTCTTCCAAGCTCTGCCTACAGTGTCTGTTGAAGGTAATATGACAGTCTCAATCAGGTATCAGTTATTGAAATATTTAAACATATTTCAGTTTATGCCATGATAGTATTGTGTTTGCAAGGCTGTGGTTGCATCTGAGCTGGTATTTCCATTTTAAAGCCAATTTTTCAGGGGTTTATGACTCACCCTTGTATTTGCAAGCACAGAAGCAGCTGCACTTTGAGAAATGTTGCTAAACCAGTTAAGCTATGTTCAGAAACATTTAAAAAATAGCTTCTCTTTCAGACATTTTAACCACTTCCGCCTAAACAAAACTCTTGGTCTAGAACTGCTGATGCTTTGAGATGCTCCATCTTTCATGTAGATATTAATGGCAAACTCCCCTATCTCCCAAAATGAAGGGAGATGGCTAAGAAGTATGTGAAATGTGGGCACTGATTATACACCATAGTTTCAGTTCACAACGGGCCCAAATCCCAAAGCACTTACTCAGTTCACACTCAGGGCTATTGATTTTAATAGGAGCTAGCCTGAGTAAACACTGAATACAAATGAAGTGCTAGATTGCCCTCACCTGCTGGAGGGGCTCTGCAAGACTACAGAGCTATTGCCAAATTCATCAATCAAGAGAGCAGGGTTCACCTTAAAAACAAACACATGCACACACCCAAAAAACCCATCCAATAGGGTTGGCCCCTTAATATGTATTATTTTAGCATAAAAAAGATCTACATTCTGTTCTCTACCACCCTCATCATCATAGTCTCTGAGTGCCTTTCAGCAGTGCATTACTAAGTGACATGACTAACATCTCTCACATGTTGGTTGGTCTTTCTGTCATCATTTCCCCAGGGAAAGAATTGTGCATGCAGTGTAGTGTGTTTTCTTTTGGTAGGTGTAGTGTATACAAACTGGGTAGGATCCCTTTTAAATAGCTTGAGCCCTCTAGTGGTTCTTACTGGCTTCTAGGTTTCAGAAGCCTCCAGAACCCTGCAGAGCAGCCATTTATTTATGTAGCTAGGCCTTGCATGCAGTATATAGTAAGTAAACACTGTTGTTATTTAGACCTCACTGTGTGTGTGTGGTTCCCTTAATTAGCTTTGTTGTCTTTTGTAACATTCACACTTTAGGAACCTTTCTATATTTGTAATAGTTTTAATACATTTGGCAAAGTCACAAAAACTCTGTCCCAGCAAGGTAGACAGAGATAATGCAGAATGTACATCTGAACATCCATATATTCACACCACCCCTTACAGAACTGCCTGAAATGTTAGCCATTATCCTTCTCATCACTATCGCCAGGGGGCCGTCATAGCAAAAGACACAACAGTGGGATTTTTTGGAAGGGAGAGGGGAGTATTGTTTTTGTTTTTTAAAAATGATAGTCCATTAACATTTCTAATTTACTGTGGTGAAAGTGGTTTGTACACTGCTGCCGGGATTGTAGCAGCTTCTTTGGCTGGAGGGAGTGGCTGCCGTGACTCTGAATTTCTTTTCTTCCCCATTCACCTCTGTTTAAGGGCTTGTCTACACTTAAAATGCTACAGTGGCACAACTATGCCACTGCACCAATGCCACTGCAACGCTTCAGTATAGATGCTACCTGTGTAGCCCTGTACTAGCTTTAGCATTTATCTTATTTAGCAGTAATGCAAGGAGCCTAAAGGCCTTTATCCTGTATGACATTGGCTTCAGCAGTTAGCATGAGGGCTGAGGCCTATGAACTTTGGCACAGATAATGGCCCAATTGTCACCCTAAGTTTTGGGGGACTGGGAACGGAGTGTTTAAGGGGAAATTTTGTCCATAACGACACCAGGACAACCACAGGAATATGAGCTAACACCAACTTTTTGATATTTTAGGATGGGAACATCTGCAGATGTCTGACCACAAGAGTACCATAGCTACAAATTGACATATATGATAATAAGTCGAGATCATTAATATACTAATCAATAGGAGAAGGGCACCCTAACATTAATAGGGTGAGGAAATACAAATTAGGAAGAAGGGAGAAACCCTTACTGAATATGCATTAGACAGAGAGGCATCAGTGTAACATATTATAAAAGTTGTATCCCAGCCTGTGTGCAGGAAGAGGGAAAGATGTAGCCCTTGGGAGATGCCAGAATGACGGCCCCCTGGCGATAGTGATGAGAAAGATGAGAAATGGCTAACATTTCAGGCAGTTCTGTAAGGGGTGGTGTGAGTATATGGATGTTCAGATGTACATTCTGCATTATTTCTGTCTACCTTGCTGGGACAGAGTTTTTCTGACTTTGCCAAATGTATTAATAAAACTATTACAAATATAGAAAGGTTCCTGAAGTGTGAGTGTTGCAACCAGGCACATCAGGCACACTACCAACTGAACAGTAATTTTAATAATACAATCCATAGATCAGGCAACACATATGCCAACAGGATGTGTTCTCCCATCCGGGTAGGTAATCCATCTCCCTGAGAAGTGGTAGCTAGGTTGATGAAAGAATTCTGCAGTCAATTTAGTGCTGTCTTCACAGGGACGTATGTTCTTATGACTTAAGTCATCTTAACAGCGCCGCACAAAGATGTGGATTTTTCACACCCCTGACCGACATTGTTAAAACAACCTAATTTTCTAGTGTAGACTTCGCCTAATTCATAATGTGAACCTGGATTGTACTGTTTCAAGTTAGAATAATATAACCTCTGGCCTTGACTATACTCTTTTGCCACTAGATGTCCTCATAGCTCTCACCGCAGAATAGTTATAAAAACCTGGAGTTGTGCCTCCAGCTACAGTTAATGCACAGGATCCTGAACTTTTTAGGTCATCAGGCATTCAATCTTTGAAAATGTATGTTGTTACCGTGAACACATCCATTCATAGTTTAAACTTTTCTCCACACTAGCTTGATTCACAGTGGCCTTCATTTTGCACCCATGATGATGGTCTAATCATCACAAAGTAGATTGGAGTGAGCTGTAGCTCACGAAAGCTTATGCTCAAATAAATTTGTTGGTCTCTAAGGTGCCACAAGTACTCCTTTTCTTTTTGCGAATACAGACTAACACGGCTGCTACTCGGTAGACTGGAGAGAGTCAATAGAAAATCACAGGAGTAAAACTTTGACTTTAAAACACATGACTGTAGTGCTCTGCTAATAAGAATCATGATGTTTTAATTTAATTTATGCTTGAGTTGGTATCAGGGTTTCTCTCTTTTCCCTAAATGTGATCTGGCACTTGGGAAAATGGTACCCAACAGGCATTATGGCTTCTTGGAATGACTATTAGTGTAGTCTTCTCAAAAACTGCCTCTATAGGGGAAGAGAAGCAGGACATTGTGGGATAAATCAACACCATAAGCCTGTGATCAATAGGAGAGAGAGAGCCTACGGCCCCCAAACCATAATGGGTTGTTTTCAACACTTTGAATAGTTTTACCTTTTTAAAGAGAGAGAACCAGATAAAACTGCATTATAATAACCAAGATTGCTGATTCTTTCTTTCTTTTTTTATTTTTTAAAACATGCCGAATGTCTGCAAATGCTGTGTTTACTTTTGAGATGCTTTCACATATGTGTGTATGTCTCTTTCACCAACAGAAGATGGTCCAATAAAAGATATTACCTCACCCATCTTGTCTCTCTCATATCCTGGAACCAACACAGCTACAACAACACTTCACAACTATTTCCCCCTGTTATTTCCCCCCTCCTTCCCCCACTGTTCCTCAGACATTCTTGTCAACTGCTGGAAATGGCCCACCTTGATTATCACCACTAAAGGTTTTCTTCCTCCATCCCCACCCCCCTCCTGCTGGTAATAGCTCATTTTAAGTGATCATTCTCCTTACAGTGTATATGATAAAACCCATTGTTTCATGTTCTCTGTGTGTATATAAATCTCCCCATTGTATTTTCCACTGAATGCATCCGATGAAGTGAGCTATAGCTCACAAAAGCTTATGCTCAAATAAATTTGTTAGTCTCTAAGGTGCCACAAGTACTCCTTTTCTTTTTGCGAATACAGACTAACACGGCTGCTACTCTGAAACCTGACAATATTATAGTGACAGTCATTCTGCATTAATATATGCTGCTGTTAGGTTAAATTATGCTACACTAACTCACACAAATAGTCCCATTGACTTAAATTAGCCTTTGGCCCAGGGTTCATGTTAGGATTGTTGCACAAAGGAATTATGGTTGTCTTGATGCTAAATTATTAAGACAGGACTGGTATTTTGTACTTGCACAGCAGTTGTTAGATTGAGTAGCTGATGAGAGATGTGGGCTAGAAGCTAGGTTCCTTTTCAAGTTGGAAGAATTTACTAGTACCTAGCTGGCTTTTACTGCATCTTCATTTTTCTTTGTTCATATGCCTTATTCTGTAACTTTATTTTTTACACAAATATTAGATTTTTTTCAAAGTTACTAATGAGTCAGAATAATCAACGAATCAGGCAATTACTGAAATATGATATGGCTTAGTTCTAACAGATTTTATATTTCCACTTATCCATTTCAGTTTCTAAGTTTGTATTTTTATTTCTAATCATGAAGGCAGGAAAATGAATGGCAGGATCTCAATATATCAGATCATCCAGTCATAAAAGATTACAGAGGCCCAAATGTACTTCTCCCTTTGTGAATGGAGGAGAGCTGACATAGAAGTACGTGGGCAGGAAGGTAATGCATGGGTGGAGAGCTGTGGCAATGGCACATGGTGGTGGTACCATAAGCTTTGGCTAGTGGGGGTGCATCAGATCTGAAGGGGATGCATGTGGAGAACATCCATTGTAATGAACATGCTCCCATTAGAAGTAGGCTTAAAGTCTGCAGCAATTTGATGGTCAGGCTGTAGAATTAACTTTATGGAAGACATTGTAATGTACATCCATGGGGGAAGTATTGCCCAAAAGCCAGCCATGCTGCCAGAGATAGGATCTTGGAGGACACATAGGTCTTTTGCTTCATGAGTCCAGTCAGGGTCTGAGGGTTGGGACTACATTTAACAACACATCTCTAGGCTGTACAGCCTCACCTACTTTACCTTCTCTGAGGCCATGTGGGGCTGATATGGTTGAGGTATTGCAGCAGGAACTTCACCATCCATAATAAGTAATCTTCCCCCCCTGCAGTTTTTCCATTGGAGGGGTGATTGGTGCATAAAGATCAGTGGTTTGGAATGGTCCCTGTCATTCTTGTGGGAAGCTAAATTATATGCATGTCCTGTCTATTACAATTCAGCTTCTTGTTACAGCCCTGAGCCACATGTTTTCATTAAACAGAACCGAGTTTGACAAGGTCAATGAATTTTTCGCAGCAGAAACAAATTTCAAACCAACTGAGCATTTTCTTAGTCTGGAAGAGTGAACTGGCTGGGTGCCTGGTGACTCTCATAGCCAATCACTGTAACGTTACCATAAATGTAGATATGTTCCATCTCAGAGTTGACTATCTGGCTTTCTTATTTTAACCATGTGTTGTAACACTCTCATGTGTGTTCTATCAATGAATGCTGAGTTTTGTACTGATTCCTTCTGATACTATATTATTAATAGTCATTTCCCATCTCTAGGTACTCTTTATAAAACATCACTTTGGTTTCTTGATTAAAGGTACTGTAAATGCAGCTGCTTATTGTAAGCATTGAGATTTCTATATCTCTCCAGATTTTTAGCAGCATCAGACAGTTTCAGTACCTGGCTTGCTGTCCATTTTTAAAGTTTAGCTCCTATCAGTCATTCCGATGGAGGTAATAGTACTAAGGTTCTGCTTTACACCCATAAAGGTTGGGGCAAACATGGAATAGCTGTGAAAGCTGCTCAGGGAGTGTGATGGAAGTCAAGATCCCATACAGAGATTGTCAAGGAAAAGTTTAACTCTTTCCCTCTGCTAGAGAAAGAGCACACAGTCTGAGTCAGTCTAAGGAATTTATTAATGCCCTCCAGCATGTGCCGTGTTGAGTGTGGGTCTGAACCTGGCAGTGAAACTAGGGAGAAAAGACCTGCAAAGAGGAACGGGAAATATGGCTGAAGTGAGCCACATTTTATATCTTTGCTTTGGATGTGGCTGTACCAGGCCACACCATATACCTTTCCTTTATGCTTTGGTTAAGGGAAGCCTTATCTTTCACCCAAATAGGCGCCTGGCATTCTTTTACAGTTACTTTTCTCCATACTCCATCTCAGCAGCAGAATCCTTTCTTGCTGTGTCTGACCAGCTAGTCAAAAATTAGGAAAATGTGGCATTAACTTTTTGATAAGCTTTACTAGCCTTAGGAACTTAGGACAAGTTAGATTAAAGTCAATATAAAATGTTTCATTATGCCTTTACTTTTAAAGAGCTATTTTAGAGCACCAAACACGCGTGGAAAGGAATTAAAACATTTGTTGGTTTTGGACTTGGTTGGTGAATCTCACGGCCCATTTGCCATCTTCCCATCTCTGGGTGCTTTACAGAAGTGAAAATAACATACCTAGAAAGAGTGATGGTATGGGGCTGAGTCTCCCCTCCAAGTTCTTCTCCCTCTTACTCTTTCTACCTACCTCATGCCTCCTGACTTTTAAAGAAAGGATTTAACAGAGCTACTCCCTCCGTCGCTAAGTCAGTCTCCTGTGACATCTAACTGTCTCCTTCAGAAAGAGAATAGGATGCAGTGATCTCCATCTGAACGTTAGCTTAGAGGTTAGCAGCATCATTCCTTCTCTACAGGTTTCAGAATAGCAGCCGTGTTAGTCTGTATTCGCCAAAAGAAAAGGAGTACTTGTGGCACCTTAGAGACTAACAAATTTATTAGAGCATAAGCTTTCGTGAGCTACAGCTCACTTCAATGCATCCGATGAAGTGAGCTGTAGCTCACGAAAGCTTATGCTCTAATAAATTTGTTAGTCTCTAAGGTGCCACAAGTACTCCATTTCTTCTCTAGTATCAGAGGGGTAGCTGTGTTAGTCTGTATCCACAAAAACAATGAGAAGTTCTTAAAGGTGCCTCCGGAATCCTCGTTATTCCTTCTCTACTAGCCAAAGGTTAAAATTCGCACCTGGTTGGTGGCATGCATTTTAACTAGGGTTGCCATTTTAGGTTTATGATGAAGAATACGGCTCTTAGACAAATCGTTGTTAACACCAGAGATAATGCTTGCATGGCTTGATGTCTAAAGCTGAATTTGGCCTGCTTTATGCCAGCTCAGATGTGCCAGCTGGTGCTCTGGGGAGGCAAGAGTGGTGTGGCTTTGCCCATATCCTGCTCTTCCTCCCCCTCTCACCCCCACTGCAGTACTTGCTTCCTCCTGCACACCCAGACCCAAAGTTTGGGAAGGGCATGTACAATGGTGAAAAGGGGTCTTACTCCCCCATGTCACCTGTTCAGAGCACAGCCCAACAGGTGATTAAGCTGTATATAATTATAAATAAAATGAAATGAATAGAAAATGGGAACTAATTATTTTTGCCTTGAAAAAACTTACCAGGAAACTACTATTATCTACCTATGTTTTTTATCACTGCAGCATCTGTTCTGGAAATGGGGTGACTGGATTTCTCTAGGGACTGATGCTGATGAGTAGGGATGCAGTGAAGTTTAGTTTTGAATAAGTGTATCACTACATTCCAGCCAAAATGTTGATATTCATCTTCAGCCAAATAATTTTTCAAATGCTTCTTAGAAGCCAAGTATTTCAGAAGAGGCACCTTCCCTCACTGTGGTATGTACAGCAGTTTGGCTGCTGCATCTCACCTCTTCTTTATAGCCAGTTCTGATGGTATCTCACTAAGGCTCAAAGGTGTCTGTGTTGGAGATAAGCTGGAAGAATTAGAAGGGCGTGAGTAGAATGCTGCTTTCTGGTCCCTTCTAACGTCATCATATGCCTCTCCCATTATACTTCTGACTAGTTCAACCTATTGCTTAAATTATTCTCTGTACCAGAAGACTGAAGAATAGCTAATGTAGCACTGATTTTTTTAAAAGAAGTCTCCAGAGGTGATTCTGGCAATTACAGATAAATAAGCCGAACTTCAGTACCAGGCAAATTGGGTGAAACTATAGTAAAGAACAGAATTATTGGACACATAGCCTAACAAGATTTGTTGGGGAAGAGTCAACAAGTCTTTTGTAAAGGGAAATCATGTCTCACCAATCTATTAGAATTCTCTGAGGGGGGTCAACAAGCATGTGGACAACGGTGATCCAATGGATACAGTATATGTGAACTTTGAGAAAGCCATTGACAAGGTCTTTCACCAAAGATTCTTAAGCAAAGTAAGCTGTCATGGGATAAGAGGGAAGGTCCTCTCCTGGATCAGTAACTGATTAAAAATAGGAAACAAAGGGCAGGAATAAATGGTCAGTTTTCACAATGAAGAGATGTAGATAGCTCAGTCTCCTAAGGATCTATACTGGGACCTGTGCTTTTCAACATATTCATAAATGATCTGGAAAAAGGGATAAACAGTGAGGTGGCAAAGTTTGCCAATGACACAAAATTACTCAAAATAGTTAGGTCGAATGTTGAGTAAAGAGTTATAAAGGAATCTCACAAAACTGGGTGACTGGCCAACAAAATCGCAGGTGAAATTCAATGTCGATAAGTGCACACTATTGCACACTGGAAAACATCAACCCAACTATATATACAAAATGATGGGATCTAAAATTAGCTGTTACCACTCAAGAAAGAGATCTTGGAGTCACTGTAGATAGTTCTCTGAAAACATCTGCTCAGTGTGCAACAGCAGTTTAAAAAAACAACAACAACAGAATTTCGGTACTGTTAGGAAAGGTATAGATAAGAAGACAGGAAAGATCATAATGCCACTATATAAATCCATGGTACATCCACACCTTGAATACCGCATGTAGTTCTGGTTGCCCCATCTCTAAAAAGATATATTAGAATTGAAAAAGGTACAGATAAGGGCAACACAAAACATTAGGGGTATGGAATGGCTTTAAAGATTTAAAAGATTGGGACTGTTCACCTTAGAAAAGAGATGACTAATCGTGTGGAGAAAGCGTATAGGGAAGGTGTTATTTACCCCTCCACATAACACATGAACCAGGGTTCACCTGATAAAATTAGTAGGCAACAGGTTTAAAACAAAAGGAAGTACTTTTGTAGAACTTGTCAACCTGTAGAACTTGTTGCCAGGGGATATTGTGAAGTCCAAAACTATTCTGGGGTTTAAAAAAACTAGATAAGTTCATGGAGGATAGGTTCATCAATGGCAGTTACCTAAAATGGTCAGGTATGCAATCCATAGTCCAGGTGTTCCTAATCCTCTGACTCTCAGAAGCTGGGACTGGATGACAAGCAGTGGATCACTAGATAAATTGCCCTGTTCTGTTCATTCCCTCTGAAGCATCTGACATTGGCCACTGTCAGAAGACTGGATGCTGGACTAGATGGACCATTGGTCTGACCCAGTATGGCCGTTCTTAGCTTCTTAGATCCTTAATTTGTCATTCATTTTCTCTATATTGCCCCATGTCAGAGTACTCCCCTGCTCATGAGGATGCTCAGGAACCCTGCAGATTTGAAGTAGCCAATCAAGGGGTGCATTGCTTCATTCCTCGCTTTTTTGTGAGAACCAAGATGGGGCTCTCATCCTTTAACTATAATGACAGGTGCAGTGAAAGTCTCTTACCCCTGTAAGTAGATGTTCTGGACCAGATTCTCAGCCCTTCTTAGCTGTCATTTTACCACTCCAGTGGGGCTGGGATTTCACCCCTGAAGTCAGTGGGAGTTTTGCCATTGAATGTGGCCAGGATTTTGCCCTAGGTGCACAAAGGGGACATAAAACTGCTTCAAGGCAGCAACTGGGGAATTCTTCTATTGTTGGGGAATTGTTCTGAGGTGCAGGGCCTGGCAGCCATCCACTGTTAGCCGTCAGTGTAGGGGCATTAAATGCTGCTCTAAATTATGCAGGAGGCCAAATTTGCCCTTGAAACATCCCAGAGTCTTGGTGCTGAAAAGGTGTCCGAAAGCCACCTCTCTTGGCTATAACCTGAGAGGCCCAGTGGTGAATCTGACCCCACTATTTTCTATTCTGAAGTACCTAGGTTAAGTACAGGATCTGACAGAAAGCTCTGCACACAAATAACTCCACTGCAGGGCTACACATGATTAAAATATTTTCTCATGGGGACAAATCAACTAAGAAGGAAAATATAGCTCTGGTAGAAACAGTAGCTTATACTGTACACTTCCTAAGCCTTAAAAAAGCCTATCACAAATATTAGAATATTTCCTTGAATGTCATTTCTTTCCAGTGTTTTATGAGATGTCCAAGCTGTTTACAATCTCAGTGGCACTGAACTACTTTAGGATGTCTATAATAAGTCTAAACTGTTTTGATTACACACTGTTCAGCAAGAGGGAAGTGTTTATACTTAAGAGCTGCTAATTGCATAATTTTCTCATTTATTAAACAATGTGTTCACCCTGTATAACACAGACTGATGAGTGCACAGCAAAGGTTTACTTTATACTGGAGAGGCTTGAGCATCTGACATCATAAATGGATTCCCAGAAACAGATTATTCCTCCTTATAAGTAACAAGCGCTAACTATGAGGATGAAAGTGAGAGATGTGCAAGTCTCTTGTAAGTCCTGTGGAAAGTAAATTTAAGAAACTCAAACCTGGCAGGAAGTTGGTTAGGCTGCTGCACATTGTGCCAGAGAAACTAATGGATATCTGGTGGAGTGTTTTCCTAAACTGAATTTGCTAAATCAGACACTTCAAAGGAAAGCTGGACTACGTTCTTATAAATGGTCAGAAAGAGCAAACTGGACATGACTATGTGTGATCACAGAAGCCATAGTCCGAAGATTTAAGGTATGTAGAAAGCCTCAGATGCATTTTATTTTAATCTATTGTCTAATTTGTAAGAACAGGAAATAATTTTTAAACAGCGAGCCTTACAACTTCCTCTCTGCATATATTTGAGACCAGTGCTTAATTTGTAATGAAAGAAATGCTGGGGCTCAAGAAATTAGGTGCTGGGGCTCAAGCAGTTTTTTTACTTTCATAACTGATGTGGCAAGCCTGGAGGTGCCAGGGCTAAGAACTGCCAAGCCTAGAGGTGCTGGGGGTATGAACTGCCAAGCTCAGAGGTGCCAGGGCTCAGCCCTGGCAAGCCCTGTAATGAATTAAGCACTGCCTGAGACCCTCTCCAAAGATTGAGACTACCTGGCATCACTGAGACAATATATTTTCTCCTTACTCAAGTTGATGCATGAGAATGAGGTTTGTGTTTAGCAACTGACACTACCAATCAACATAGACCATATATTTATATATAAAATTACATAGACTAATATAAGTATTTGCAATACAGACAAATGGAGAGACTCATATTGACTGCAGTCGGCTTTGGCTCAAGCCCTCGGGGCAAATCCTGCTCCTCTTGATTTCAATGGGAGTTTTGCCAGTGACTTCAATGGAACAAGAATTTAGCCCTAAATGGCACCACATTAAATAATTAAGAGCTTTGCAGAATCTTTCTCCTGAGCTGAGGAAAAAACACTCACTAATTTCAGAGAGATGTTAAATAAGTAAGACTTTTCTTGTAGTTGTAGATGGAAAACTGAGCAAAATAATATTCTTTGGTCTAGATATATGAGAGGAAGTCTGAGCAAACAAACATCTGTGGGCATGAAAAATCCATTTTAGGAGAAGAGAAGGAACATTATTTGGCCATAAAACACGGAAAAATGCTCAGAAAACAAAACCAGAAAAAAGAATACACAGTTCTCCTGTATAGCATTATGTACTGTACATTTCTCATCTATCCACAATTATCTGTTAGGACTTCATCCAAAGCCTATTGCTCCATTAGTTTCTCCATTGACTTCAATGGGCTTTGGATCAGGCTCATTATGAGGATCTGAAAAAGGGTATGTCTACATTACGAAATTAGGTCGAATTTATAGAAGTCAGTTTTGTAGAAAGTGTTTTTATACAGTCGAGTGTGTGTGTCCGCACACAAATGCTCTAAGTGCATGTAGTCGGCGGACTGTGTCCACAGTGCCGAGGCAACAGTCGACTTCCGGAGCTTTGCACTGTGGGTAGCTATCCCACAGTTCCCGCAGTCTCCATCGCCCATTTGAATTCTGGGTAGAAATCCCAGTGCCTGATGGGGCTAAAACATTGTCGCGGGTGGTTCTGGGTACATATCGTCAGGCCCCCGTTCCCTCCCTCCCTCCGTAAAAGCAAGGGCAGACAATTGTTTTGCACCTTTTTTCTTGAGTTACCTGTGCAGACGCCATACCATGGCAAGTATGGAGCCCGCTCAGCTAACCATCACCGTATGTCTCTTGGGTGCTGGTGGACAAGGTACTGCATTGCTACACAGCAGCAGTTTATTGCCTTTTGGCAGCAGACAGTGCAGTATGACTGGTAGCCATCGTCGATGTAGTCCTGGGTGCTCTTTTAACCGGGTGCCTGGGCAAACATGGGAGTGACTCAGCCGGGTCATTTCCCTTGTTTCGTCTCATGGCGATTGAGTCCTACCGGCAGTGCACTGTCTTTTAATTTGCAGCTAGCAGAAGATGATGGCCAGTAGTCATACTGCACCGTCTTCTGCCGAGCACCCAGGAGGTGACAATGGCTAGCAGTCGTACTGCACAGTCTGCTGCCAGCATGATGTATAAAGATAGATGAAGTGGCTCAAAACAAGAAATAGACCAAATTTGTTTTATATTCATTTTCTCCTCCCTCCGTCTGTGAAATCGACGGCCCGCTAAACCCAGTTTTGAGTTCTATCCTTGAGGTTTTGAGTTCTATCCTTGAGGTGGCCATTCAGTTTCTTGCAAAGCCACCCCCTTTGTTGATTTTAATTCCCTGTAAGCCAACCCTGTAAGCCATGTTGTCAGTCGCCCCTCCCTCCGTCAGGGCAACAGCAGACAATCGTTCCGCGCCTTTTTTCTGTGCAGACATCATACCACAGCAAGCATGGAGCCCTCTCAGATCGCTTTGGCAATTAGGAGCACATTAAACACCACACGCACTATCCAGCAGTATATGCAGCACCAGAACCTGGCAAAGCGAAACCGGGCGAGTAGGCGACATCAGCGCGGTGATGAGAGTGATGAGGACATGGGCACAGACTTCTCTCAAAGCACGGGCCCTGCCAATGTGGGCATCATGGTGCTAATGGGGCAGGTTCATGCGGTGGAACGCCGATTCTGGGCTTGGGAAACAAGCACAGATTGGTGGGACCGCATAGTGTTGCAGGTCTGGGACGATTCCCAGTGGCTGCAAAACTTTCGCATGCGTAAGGGCACTTTCATGGAACTTTGTGACTTGCTTTCCCCTGCCCTGAGGCGCAAGAATACCAAGATGAGAGCAGCCCTCACAGTTGAGAAGTGAGTGTCAATAGCCCTGTGGAAGCTTGCAACGTCAGACAGCTACTGGTCAATCAGGAATCAATTTGGAGTGGGCAAATCTACTGTGGGGGCTGCTGTGATGCAAGTAGCCAACACAATCAAATATCTGCTGATATCAAGGGTAGTGACCCTGGGAAATGTGCAGGTCATAGTGGATGGCTTTGCTGCAATGGGATTCCCTAACTGTGGTGGGGCCATACACGGAACCCATATCCCTATCTTGGGACTGGAGCACCAAGCCAGCGAGTACATAAACCGCAAGGGGTACTTTTCAATAGTGCTGCAAGCACTGGTGGATCACAAGGGACGTTTCACCAACATCAACGTGGGATGGCTGGGAAAGGTACATGACGCTCGCATCTTCAGGAACTCTGGTCTGTTTCAAAAGCGGCAGGAAGGGACTTTCTTCCCAGACCAGAAAATAACCATTGGGGATGTTGAAATGCCTATAGTTATCCTTGGGGATCCAGCCTACCCCTTAATGTCGTGGCTCATGAAGCCATACATAGACAGCCTGGAGAGTAGTCAGGAGCTGTTCAACTGCAGGCTAAGCAAGTGCAGAATGGTGGTAGAATGTGCATTTAGACATTTAAAAGCGCGCTGGTGCAGTTTACTGACTCGGTTAGACCTCAGTGAAACCAATATTCCCACTGTTATTACTGCTTGCTGTGCACGCCACAATATCTGTGAGAGTAAGGAGGAGACATTTATGGCGGGGTGGGAGGTTGAGGCAAATCGCCTGGCTGCTGGTTACGCACAGCCAGACACCAGGGCAGTTAGAAGAGCACAGGAGGGTGCGGTGCGCAACAGAGAAGCTTTGAAAACCAGTTTCATGACTGGCCAGGCTACGGTGTGAAAGTTCTGTTTGTTTCTCCTTGATGAAATCCCCCGCCCCTTGGTTCATTCTACTTCCCTGTAAGCTAACCACCTTCCCCACCTCCCTTCGATCACCGCTTGCAGAGGCAATAAAGTCATTGTTGCTTCACATTCATGCATTCTTTATTAATTCATCACACAAATAGGGGGATAATTACCAAGCTAGCCCAGGAGGGGTGGTGGAGGAGGGAAGGACAAGGCCACACAGCACTTTAAAAGTTTAAAACTTATTGAATGCCAGCCTTCTGTTACTTGGGCAATCCTCTGGGGTGGAATGGCTGGGTGGCTGGAGGCCCCCCCAATGCATTCTTGGGCATCTGGGTGAGGAGGCTATGGAACTTGGGGAGGAGGGTGGTTGGTTACACAGGGGCTGTAGTGGCGGTCTGTGCTCCTGCTGCCTTTCCTGCAGCTCAACCATACGCTGGAGCATATTAGTTTGATCCTTCAGCAGCCTCAGCATTGAATTCTGCCTCCTCTCATCACGCTGCCACCACCTTTCAGCTTCAGCCCTCTCTTCAGCCCACCACCTCTCCTCCCGGTCATTGTGTGCTTTCCTGCACTCTGACATTGTCTGCCTCCATGCATTCGTCTGTGCTCTGTCAGTGTGGGAGGACAGCATGAGCTCAGAGAACATTTCATCGCGAGTGCATTTTTTTCACCTTCTAATCTTCGCTAGCCTCTGGGAAGGAGAAGATCCTGTGATCCTTGAAACACAGCAGCTGGTGGAGAAAAAAAAAGGGACAGTGGTATTGGAAAAGACACATTTTATAGAACAATGGGGACACTCTTTCACGGCAAACCTTGCTGTTAACATTACATACATAGCACATGTGCTTTCGTTACAAGGTCGCATTTTGCCTCCCTCTCCCCCCCCCACGTGGCTAACAGCAGGGAACATTTCTGTTCAGCCATAGGCAAACAGCCCAGCAGGAATGGGCACCTCTGAATGTCCCCTTAAGAAAAGCACCCTATTTCAACCAAGTGACCATGAATGATATCACTCTCCTGAGGATAACACAGAGAGATAAAGAACGGATGTTGTTTGAACACCAGCAAACATACACTGCAATGCTTTGTTCTACAATGATTCCCGAGTATGTGCTACTGGCCTGGAGTGGTAAAGTGTCCTACCATGGTGGATGGAATAAGGCTGCCCTCCCCAGAAACCTTTTGCAAAGGCTTTGGGAGTATATCCAGGAGAGCCATGAATGCCAGGGCAAATTAATCATTAAATATGCTGGCTTTTAAACCTTTTATAGTATTTTAAAAGGTACACTCACCAGAGATCTCTTCTCCGCCTGATGGGTCCGGGAGGCAGCCTTGGGTGGGTTCGGGGGGTACTGGCTCCAGGTCCAGGGTGAGAAACAGTTCCTGGCTGTCGGGAAAACCAGTTTCTCCACTTGTTTTCTGTGAGCTATCTATTCCTCATCCCCAAAACCTGCTTCCGTGTTGCCTCCATCTCCATTGAAGGAGTCAAACAACACAGCTGGGGTAGTGGTGGCTGAACCCCCTAAAATGGCATGCAGCTCATCATAGAAACGGCATGTTTGGGGCTCTGACCCAGAGCGGCCATTCACCTCTCTGGTTTTCTGGTAGGCTTGCCTCAGCTCCTTAAGTTTCACATGGCACTGCTTCAGGTCCCTGTTATGGCCTCTGTCCTTCATGCCCTGGGAGATTTTGACAAATGTTTTGGCATTTCAAAAACTGGAACGAAATTCTGATAGCACGGATTCCTCTCCCCATACAGCGATCAGATCCCGTACCTCCCGTTCGGTCCATGCTGGAGCTCTTTTGCAATTCTGGGACTCCATCATGGTCACCTCTGCTGATGAGCTCTGCATGGTCACCTCTGCTGATGAGCTCTGCATGGTCACCTGCAGCTTGCCACACTGGCCAAACAGGAAATTGAAATTCAAAAGTTCGCGGGCCTTTTCCTGTCTACCTGGTCAGTGCATCTGAGTTGAGAGTGCTGTCCAGAGCGGTCACAATGGAGCACTCTGGGATAGCTCCCGGAGGCCAATACCATCTAATTGTGTCCACAGTACCCCAAATTCGATCCAGCAAAACCGATTTCAGTGCTAATCCCCTTGTCGGGGGTGGAGTAAGGAAATCGATTTTAAGAGCCCTTTAAGTCGAAAAAAAGGGCTTCGTCATGTGGACGGGTGTAGGGTTACATCGATTTAACGCTGCTAAATTCAACCTCAACGCCTAGTGTAGACCAGGGCAAAGTGAGATCACAAGCGTTGTGTATATTGATTCTCAGACAGAGAATTTCTCTAAATCCACTATGCAATCACAACTGATAATGGTATTTCAAACACAGACTATCAATTTGACTCCCCAGATCTTGCAAAAGATGCCGTCGACGACACCAGACAGGACTGTCTGTGAATTTGGAATTGTTACTTCACTGAAAGAAGAAAGAGAGAGAGTGTATGTGTGTGTGTGTTTAAAGGAATAGGGAAAAATCATTACATAGGTCAAATCAATAAGATACGTTTCAGAAGTTCTTCCTGGCCATCTACCTTCTCATTATTCATTGGCAGTCTCCTGTATGTAGGTCAGTAGAAATGGGCCTTGAGGGTTAATTTGAAGAGAGTGTTCCATGAATAACGGGCACCATGGAAGAAAGCATGAAGGTACTTGTGGCAGAAGCAGGGGAACGGAGTACAGAGGCTGATTTCGCTGGGAGAGTGGAGGAGACAAAGAATTACGTTTTCATTCCTTGCTGCACACTAGTGAATAATACAAGCTCTGAGCTTGTATGTTTCTCTGCATTCTTATCAACAACCAAAATGATTTTGGGCAGGGTGAGGATGAGGGGTCTTTTTAACACATATTAGAGCTTCGAAAAGGCCATATGTCATGGCCAGCATCCTAATGAGAGGACTCCCTTCTGCACTAGACAGTGGCTGGCAGTGACAAGAACATGGTTATGCAACACAAAGCAATTGCTTCCCTTCAGGGCAATGGTTCAACCAAATCAAAAATCTGGGAGATCAGGAGTGAGAATGTTAGTCTAATAGTTGCACTGGGGAGGGGCATACAGAGGACAGTAAAGAATTGCAGTAGGAATATGTTTCCCTTGTCATCTCCAGCAGCGGCACATATGCTTCAAGAGTTTAGGGCTGGTGGAACCCTCCCAGCCCAAACAGCTAGAGAAGGGGACTGGAAATTGGTCTTCTGTATGGGAATGCCCACATGTACAATGTAAATTCTGTTGAGAGGGACTGTCTGACTCGGCAGTTTTTACTGTCCAATTTACATATGCAAATAAGGCATATATAGCACCGGGGAGATCAGAAGGCAAGATTTCACTCTTCTGCTTTCATAAAGGAACATGATTAAATGCAGAAGTGAAAGAAGAGTCCTTCTGCAGGTCAATGAGGAGACCAGAAATGAGGTGAATATGTAACCATGACTCTCAAAGAGGAAACAGAAGTTAGAACTCTTTTGAAATGCAAAAAGCTGCTGGAACCCCAATGCCAAGAGTTTCTGAAACCCAGAACAAGGCTATATAAAAACAGTAGAAATAAATGTTCCTATACACTCACCCATGTATTATTATCAACTAAACAACAAATTGACAGTTGGCACAAGCATAGGCATCATTAGAGCTGCTAAACCATCGATAGTGACCATCTAGAACAGTACAGTAAATGAAGCAGTTCTGTGTATATATTTATATATGATAAATTTAAATGGTCAAAATTATGATTTATAAACAAACTTTTCTTTGAAATTTTCATGACACTGAAATTGAAATTCAATTGAAAATTGAAATTAACCATCAGTGTTTCTGAAAATTTCCTCACCTTCAACTCTTGCCTAAAGTTTGATAAACAAAAGCTTTACTTCATATGCCACCAACCAAAAAATCTCAAGCAGTGAAGGGTGTAATACTGGTCATAGTGAGGTCATGAGGTACCCAACCTTGTGTATATGTATATCATTTTTAAAAAGATTTTTAAAAATGTTCTTTAAGGACTGTTTTCCACCACTGCATGACTTAGATAGGGAACTGTAAAAGCTTGCAAAAAGAAAAGGAGTACTTGTGGCACCTTAGAGACTTACAAATTTATTAGAGCATAAGCTTTCGTGAGCTACAGCTCACTTCATCGGATGCATTTGGTGGAAAAAACAGAGGAGAGATTTATATACACACACACAGAGAACATGAAACAATGGGTTTATCATACACACTGTAAGGAGAGTGATCACTTAAGATAAGCCATCACCAACAGCGGGGGGGGGGGGGGGGAAAGAGGAAAACCTTTCATGGTGACAAGCAAGGTAGGCTAATTCCAGCAGTTAACAAGAATATCAGAGGAACAGTGGGGGGTGTGGTGGGAGGGAGAAATATCATGGGGAAATAGTTTTACTTTGTGTAATGACTCATCCATTCCCAGTCTCTATTCAAGCCTAAGTTAATTGTATCCAGTTTGCAAATTAATTCCAATTCAGCAGTCTCTCGTTGGAGTCTGTTTTTGAAGCTTTTTTGTTGAAGTATAGCCACTCTTAGGTCTGTGATCGAGTGACCAGAGAGATTGAAGCGTTCTCCAACTGGTTTTTGAATGTTATAATTCTTGACGTCTGATTTGTGTCCATTCGTTCTTTTACGTAGAGACTGTCCAGTTTGGCCAATGTACATGGCAGAGGGGCATTGCTGGCACATGATGGCATATATCACATTGGTAGATGCGCAGGTGAACGAGCCTCTGATAGTGTGGCTGATGTGATTAGGCCCTATGATGGTATCCCCTGAATAGATATGTGGACAGAGTTGGCAACGGGCTTTGTTGCAAGGATAGGTTCCTGGGTTAGTGGTTCTGTTGTGTGGTGTGTGGTTGCTGGTGAGTATTTGCTTCAGATTGGGGGGCTGTCTGTAAGCAAGGACTGGTCTGTCTCCCAAGATCTGAGAGAGTGATGGCTCGTCCTTCAGGATAGGTTGTAGATCCTTGATGATGCGTTGGAGAGGTTTTAGTTGGGGGCTGAAGGTGATGGCTAGTGACGTTCTGTTGTTTTCTTTGTTGGGCCTGTCCTGTAGTAGGTGACTTCTGGGTACTCTTCTGGCTCTGTCAATCTGTTTCTTCACTTCAGCAGGTGGGTATTGTAGTTGTAGGAATGCATGATAGAGATCTTGTAGGTGTTTGTCTCTGTCTGAGGGGTTGGAGCAAATGCGGTTATATCGTAGCGCTTGGCTGTAGACAATGGATCGAGTGGTATGATCTGGATGAAAGCTAGAGGCATGTAGCGGTCAGTAGGTTTCCGATATAGGGTGGTGTTTATGTGACCATCGCTTATTAGCACCATAGTGTCCAGGAAGTGGATCTCTTGTGTGGACTGGTCTAGGCTGAGGTTGATGGTGGGATGGAAATTGTTGAAATCATGGTGGAATTCCTCAAGAGCTTCTTTTCCATGGGTCCAGATGATGAAGATGTCATCAATGTAGCGCAAGTAGAGTAGGGGCATTAGGGGACGAGAGCTGAGGAAGCGTTGTTCTAAGTCAGCCATAAAAATGTTGGCATACTGTGGGGCCATGCGGGTACCCATCGCAGTGCCGCTGATTTGAAGGTATACATTGTCACCAAATGTGAAATAGTTATGGGTCAGGACAAAGTCACAAAGTTCTGCCACCAGGTTAGCTGTGACAGTATCGGGGATACTGTTCCTGACGGCTTGTAGTCCATCTTTGTGTGGAATGTTGGTGTAGAGGGCTTCTACATCCATAGTGGCTAGGATGGTGTTTTTAGGAAGATCACCAATGGACTGTAGTTTCCTCAGGAAATCGGTGGTGTCTCGAAGATAGCTGGGAGTGCTGGTAACGAAGGGCCTGAGGAGGGAGTCTACATAGCCAGACAATCCTGCTGTCAGGGTGCCAATGCCTGAGATGATGGGGCGTCCAGGATTTCCAGGTTTATGGATCTTGGGTAGCAGATAGAATACCCCAGGTCGGGGCTCCAGAGGTGTGTCTGTGTGGATTTGTTCTTGTGCTTTTTCAGGGAGTTTCTTGAGCAAATGCTGTAGTTTCTTTTGGTAACTCTCAGTGGGATCAGAGGGTAATGGCTTGTAGAAAGTGGTGTTGGAGAGCTGCCTAGTAGCCTCTTGTTCATACTCCGACCTATTCATGATGACGACAGCACCTCCTTTGTCAGCCTTTTTGATTATGATGTCAGAGTTGTTTCTGAGGCTGTGGATGGCACTGTGTTCTGCATGGCTGAGGTTATGGGGTAAGCGATGCTGCTTTTCCACAATTTCAGCTCGTGCACGTCGGCGGAAGCAGTCTATGTAGAAATCCAGGCTGCTGTTTCGACCTTCAGGAGGAGTCCACCCAGAATCCTTCTTTTTGTAGTGTTGGCAGGAAGGTCTCTGTGGGTTAATATGTTGGTCAGAGGTGTGTTGGAAATATTCCTTGAGTCTGAGACGTCGAAAATAGGATTCTAGGTCACCACAGAACTGTATCATGTTCGTGGGGGTGGAGGGGTAGCTTGAAATAAACACCAGGTTAATGCAGCTGTGCACAGATGTAGACACACTGCACCTATATACATGCATCTTTGATTGACTACTTCTATATAATGGAAAAATGAGTAGAGAGTGAATGGCTCTGGAGCTGCTGATGCCTACTTGTACATGTTAAATGGATATCAGATGGGAAGACTTCATGTCCAGACAAATACAAACAAATGAATACCTTGCAAAATCAGTTCTGTTCAAATGAGCTTGATCATATTCTCACACTAGTGTGAATCAGGAGAGACTTCACTGAAGTTAATGGAATTATGCCAAGGTAATGTCAGTGTAAGTGAGAGTGCATAAATTGGAGCAGAAGAGAACTATTCACACATTTCAGATGTGAATATGCCTCTTGGGTTTTGGACTAGAAGGATCTTTATTAGAGAGATCACAGAGCAATATGCCCTGGCAGGAAGGTGGAAGGACAGGAGTGAATTAATAACTAGAGTCTCCCTCATCCCCTAATGGCATGGCGCAGAGGGGAATAAATATTTTCTTAAAGCTCCAAGGGCTGTCAGGAGAGAGCAGAGCCACCAGACATTGGTTTAGATTTTCAGAAGTAACATATGGTTTGAGGGGTGCCTCAGCTTTTGAGTGCCCAATGTGAGACACCTCAAAGGGGCCTGACTTTAGAAAGGGTCGAGTACTTGCCCTCTGAAAATCAGGACCCGTTAAAATGTCTCAAGTTGGGTGCCGAAATGGGGAGGCACCCAAAATCACTAGTCACTGTTGAGAATTTAGGCTGCAGTACCTCTCCCATTGCCCTGCTCCCAGTGCAAAGAGCCTCATGAACTGCATGAGCCTGGAGGCTACTTGAACTTGTGTGAATTGATTGCAGCTCCAACAGAGCCACTCCACTAATCAAAACTGCACTCTGGCCACACCCTTTCCTGCCCCAAAATGCTCCTCATACTGTGGCAGAGCTGGCATAGTGCTGGCTATATGGAACCTACAGCTATTGAGGAGTCCCCTACAATGAGAAAATCTTCAAGTGCTGTCTTAAGGTAGCCTTTAAGTCCCCGGGAGGCAGCTGCAGCAGTGCAAAAGACACTTACAAGGGACTGAGGATCTGGCCCCAAATATTTAACTAATATTCAGTACTGAACAGCCAGTAATGGTTTATGGAAAATCCTAAGCAAGAAAGAAAGTCTATTCCTCCCCCACCCCCTACCCCAGGGACTAGCTTGACCTCTTTGGGAAGCAGTCAGTGCCTCATCAGAGAGGGCAGTGTCAGTCTGAGAACACTGTATTAGCAAGTCTGTATACCTGACAGTTTATACTGGGTCTGACGCTTCACAGATACATCAAACTGTATGACAACTGCAGTAACTCAACTTGTTAAACGATCATTCTACTCCCTAAAGCTGTTTCTCTCCTTACTGAGAAGTGGAGAGAAATGCTTGAAGCCTATCAATGAGATACAGGAGAGCACCTGCAGATAGATAAACCAAAACATTTAGAGATTCTGCTATTGCTAACAACATGAAAGAAATCCCCAAATCAAAGGGAGTCAGACATTTTTAGCTGAGCCTTATTCCTGAGCAGCCAATTAAAACTAAGCAGGAAGATCTTTACAGAGACCTAAGAATCTGCCTTCCCTTATAATGTAAAGGCATGTAAGTATTTTGTCTACTATGTATAGCGGTTTCAGAGTAGCAGCCATGTTAGTCTGTATCCGCAAAAAGAAAAGGAGTACTTGTGGCACCTCAGAGACTAACAAATTTATTTGAGCATAAGCTTTCGTGAGCTACAGCTCACTTCATCGGATGCGTGCAGTGGAAAATACAGTGGGGAGATTTTATATACACAGAGAACATGAAACAATGGGTGTTACCATACACAGTGTAACAAGAGTGATCAGGTAAGGTGAGCTATTATCTGCAGAAGATCAGGGTGTGGGGTGGGAAGAAACTTTTGTAGTGATAATCAAGGTGGGCCATTTCCAGCAGTTGACAAGAACGTCTGAGGAACAGTAAGGGGGCGGAGGAATAAATATGGGGAAATAGTTTTACTTTGTGTAATGACCCATCCACACCCAGTCTTTATTCAAGCCTAAGTGAGCTGTAGTTCACGAAAGCTTATGCTCTAATAAATTTGTTAGTCTCTAAGGTGCCACAAGTACTCCTTTTCTTAATTGTATCCAGTTTGCAAATTAATTCCAATTCAGCAGTCTCTTGTTGGAGTCTATTTTTGAAGGTTTTTTTTTTAAAAATTGCCACTTTTAGGTCTGTAATCGAGTGACCAAAGCGATTGAAGTGTTCTCCGACTGGTTTTTGAATGTTATAATTCTTGACGTCTGATTTGTGTCCATTTATTCTTTTACGGAGAGATTGTCCAGTTTGGCCAATGTACATGGCAGAGGGGCATTGCTGGCACATGATGGCATATATCACATTGGTAGATATGCAGGTGAACGAGCCTCTGATAGCATGGCTGATGTGATTAGGCCCCATGATGGTGTCCCCTGAATAGACATGTGTACACAGTTGGCAATGGGCTTTGTTGCAAGGATAGGTTCCTGGGTTAGTGTTTTTGTTGTGTGGTGTGTGGTTGCTGGTGAGTATTTGCTTCAAGTTGGGGGCTGTCTGTAAGCAAAGACTGGCCTGTCTCCCAAGATCTGTGAGAGTGATGGGTTGTCCTTCAGGATAGGTTGTAAATCCTTGATGAGGCGTTGGAGAGGTTTTAGTTGGGGGCTGAAGGTGATGGCTAGTGGCATTCTGTTATTTTCTTTGTTGGGCCTGTCTTGGAGTAGGTAACTTCTGGGTACTCTTCTGGCTCTGTCAATCTGTTTCTTCACTTCAGCAGATGGGTACTGTAGTTGTAAGAACGCTTGATAGAGATCTTGTAGGTGTTTGTCTCTGACTGAGGGCTTGGAGCAAATGCGGTTGTATCGTAGAGCTTGGGGTTACTTTATTCCCAATTTTCTACAGAAGTCAGGATAACACTGCAGTTTCAGGCCTCCTTTACCAAAAAAGTATGACATCTACTAGTTAGTCCACAGAGTTCTGAGACAGCATTCTTTAGGGCAGAACTGTACCAGCAGCCCAGTTCCCAGCCATATTAGCTGTACAGTTACTGCTAGCATGGATTCCCAAGCACATTTTCTGTAAGTGTCACATCTCAAAATTCACATGATAAATTAAGTCAATACCTTTTAAAAAAATAAAAGGAATCAGTAATTAACTTTGCCATGGATGTCTTGAAAAATACTTGACAACAGTGAACCAGATCCTCATTGCACCAGAGCTTTGCTTGGTCCCATTGAGAAGAGATGGAAGGGGTAAGGAAAAAGGGACAAGAGAGGCTTTAATCCCCAAGTCTGGTCACGCCATTTCTCCTGTCATGCCACCTATGCTAAGAACTTCAACGGGGAATGGTATGGGCAAAAATGCAGAGTTTTGGAAATGCTCACACACTTTGCACACACACAGTTCATGTGGCGTTCTAGAGGCAGATTTAGAAATGTGGCCCCTCACATGCTGTCTTTAGATTCTGATTCTCAATAGCCTCGTTCTTCTTTTCTATTCTGCTCTGTTCTATTTTGGGCCTCCTACTTGTCTGGCATCAAATCATAATAATAATGATAATAAAAAAACTAAGTCACCAAGAAGACAGAGTCCACTTGACTAGGCTGCTTTTTCTCTCATGCTCAGAGTGTGTCTCCAATGTCCCTGGGACAACAATTCAAGGTGAAATCCCCAAAAAGGACAAATATCCAAGGTCTACACTATGTCTCCTCTTCCTCAAGCCAGAGTGATGTTATTTCCTTGCTTCCCTGGCACCTAGCTGAAGCAGGGATGTGAATGAGAGTGAGCTGTTTGAGCCTCAGTCTGGATACAACAGTCATGTTACTGATTGGCCATGAGAGCAACTAGAGGATTTAGCAAGGATTTCAAACTGCTTTTTATTGGTAGAGTATGTTCATTCGAGGAAGTTCACTACCTTTGGCTACTCTGGGACCTGGTCTGATCTTGGATTCCCAGATAGCACTGATAACTTGCAACATGTTTTGAAATCTGTTGTTACCTAACGAGTGACAGCCTTTCTTTGGTTCAGGACTCCCCCCGGCCATTAATATCTGACACCTCCAGATTGGACTCTTTCAGTGCATTCCAATTGTGACTAGTCTTGAAGACCACGTGGAAGCATCAGGTGGCATTGGGACTCACCTGCTTAGTGGGTAGGATCAGCACAAACAAGTTACATCTGTCATTGCATGCATTGCACTGACTTTACTGCTCCCTGATCCAATTCAATGGATAAAGCCACATATATACACTGGGACTTGGTTACCTTTAAAATTTCCTTCCTCTCTCTATATACCATTGCCACAGCTAAGATCAGTTGTGGTGCTGTGGCTGACAGTTCCTAGTTGGGCATAGTTGAGGACTAGAGGTGTGGGTCCTGATTCTCTTCTCATTTCGAGCAATGTGAATCAGCATGTAAAAGGAGTTACGCTGATGTAAAACTGGTCTGTATCAAAATCAGGCCCAGCTATCTTCAGGGGCAGGTCCTGGGATGTGAAATTCTCATGCCCTTTAGTTTGAACATACTAATCTATAGAGAATCATACATGATACATCATTTTGGTCAACCATTTATTTGATTATTATTCTTTCCCGGGGAAGATTTATTTTTCCGATGGTGATGAGCTGGAGCAATACAAGGAAAAATCTATTTACACTGACTGTTGTGGGAAGTTCACATTGTTGTTTTTTTAAAATTTTATATCACATGCCCAGACACCCTTGTGATGGGCAAATGTAAATCATTACAAAAATAGTAGCCCATACTCCATAATTTCTGTCAGTTTCTTTCTCTGACCTTCAAAAGAAAAACTTTTAAATTCCTTAAAAGTTCCTTTTGGTCCTCTATCCGTAATTCTTTCCATCTACTATCAATACTACTTGCCTAATACTTAAGTCTAGACTGAGCAAAAAGGTACGGCAAAACAACAAACTGACAGAACACACAAAGATTTGTGTTTATCGTGCATGTTATCAGCACACTTTTGTATGAGAGTGAGACATGGACCTTATACTCTCATCAGGAAAAGTGGCTCAACAGATTTCATATGCGTTGCCTTCATCAAATCTTTGGAATCTCCTGGAGGGACAGAGTCACCAACACTGAGGTGCTCAAGCATGCCAGTATACCCAACATGTAAACACTCCTCAAACAGAGACGCCTCTGTTGGCTTGGGCATGTGTGCCGGATGAATGATGGGTGCATCCCAAAGGACATCCTCTATGGCGAATTGGCATCTGGAAAAAGACCCAAAGGATGCCCAAAATTGCTTTTCAATGATGTGTGCAAGCAAGACCTCGAAGAAATGGACACGGATGTGGATAACTGGGAAGATCACACTCAAGGCCACAGCCTTTGGAAACAAGAGCTTAACAAAGGTCTTCGGAGTTACGAGAGGACGCCGTCCAGTTTAGCTGAGGAGAAATTGCTCGCAGAAGGCCAAGCCCAAAGGGTTGAAACATTACCTTTAAATGTGATAGATGCCACAGAGATTGTCCCTCTCAAGTGAGTCTCTTCAGCCACATCCAAAGCTGCCATAAAACCAACACAGTAAATTCTTTACCTCTCAGGGGTACATACCCATGGTCTCTCAAGACCGAAGGATGCCTACTAATCCTTAAATCTTTCCACTGGGAAAACTCCCATTCAAGTCTTATGGGCGTTTTCATGCATTAGGGCTATAGGATTAGACACCAAACGTTTTGTGGGCGTGTGCACACAGCCACATGCATCCAGGTAAGAACCGGCTCATAAAGCAGTGATCTCATCTGGAACGGCTGGGGTAATTTGATTTTCATAATGGTTCAGTGATGCAAATGTTAGAAAATATGGTTTTTGGTCTTTGTTTTTTACTACAAGCCTAATGGCAAAACAGTGTTATCCCATGAAAGAGCTTCTCTACTAGAGTCTGCCTCTGTAGAGAACAGCTGGCTACAGCTGTAAAATCCTGCCATTCCCTAGGAATAACTTTTCAATATGTAAGTAGAAACCCTCATTTTGATCACTAAAAATAGCTGTGGAGTTAGTTGTCTGCTCATAATGCAGCAAACTATATCAGAAAACATGTCTGAGATGTAAATTTAATGAACCAAATTTGTCCAGTGAGTTACATGAGGGAAAAATTGGGCCTGGTATTTCCAGTGATTTAAAACTCAATTATGGGAAGAAAAAGAATTCCAGCCCATCAGCAACGTTTGTCTCCAACATTTGTCTCTTACAGTCCAACTTTACAACCAGTACAGAATTAAAGCATTTCTACTGTGCCCTACATAACTATGTGCCCCAGAGAGCCAAATGAGAATGCCCTTCAGAACTCCTATTCCCATTAGTGCTATTGATCTACTGGAGTCATCTGTTTATATGCCACTTTCAACAGCATTTGTGACAAAGTTCAGCAACTCGTGTGTTTACCACAATCATTTTTATTGCTTTTGCCAAATAATCTTTAGCTAATGTGAACATGAAGGCAGGGATTCTCTAGAAACCCCTTTTCTATAACTGGTTGCTGTCTCTACTCCATAGCTTTTTATGCTATTTTGTATTTTGCAGATGAGGCTCTCTGTCACTGGCACAATATCTCAGCGCATTTTAGCAGTTATCATGAAGTTTTGCTGTGTTTATCTTACACAGCTGAATTCTCCTCCTGTTTCAGGAGTAGTGCAGTGGAATGCAGTGGAAAAGACCCGTGGCCACCCAGATCAGAGGTTTTTGTTCTGAGGTCCCTATATGGTTCTGCTAGACTGAGAGATGGAGTGAAGTTTGTCTCTGCTCCTTGTTTGGGAAGCTAGTGGGAGGGGAACAGGCCAAGAGGCTATATAACCTAACAGCTTTGAGCTTCACAGTGTACCGTCCCAGAGCAACTATCTCCAGCCAAGCACTGTCAGGGTAAGTGGCACTGATCCAACAGTTTGACAGATTTCAGGAGGACTTTTACTAGCAAAGAAAAAGCAGAAACTGTTCAGGAGGATGTATTATTCTTCAGTAGCTTGTCATGTATTTCATGTTAAAATTGCACTGATAAACATTCCAATCATTTTATATTTTATTGCCTTTATATTTAAGATATTTTACAGTCTTGGAAAAAGTTTAATTCTACCAAGTCATTTCACCTGTAACATCAGCAGTAAAATAATATTAAAAGGTATATTTAAAATATTTACATGATTGAAATTATGAGAGCGTTCCTATTTAAACACACTGGGCCAAATTCACCCCTGGCATATCTGCTTTGGATTCAATAGATTAAATTGGCCCATTGGATCTAGCTATAGGATGGGATTCAGTTTACGGTTTTTCACAGATGTGTCTTAGTGCTGTAGACTTACTGTACATTGGCATGCTGGGTTAGAAAAGGTTATTGGGAGCATGCTTTTAAATGTGCTAAATATGTGAAAGATCGTGATATTGGTAGCTAGCATGATATGATGATGATGTCTATTTACACAGAAAACTACCTATTGTGTAAAACGGCAAGCATTCTATATAAGGAATGGATTACAGATAGAATGTTTCTTATGAGTTTGGAATCTTTTATCAGTCTTGTGGGGGGAGGTTCTGGGATCAATTTTCTCTCTCTCAGAACAGAAAGCATGCAGCAACAAGGTGGCTAACAACTAAATCCATGTTTTAATCATCTGAGATGTATAGTGCATGTTTACCTTATTCCACAATGTTGTGATAATTCCTACCGTGGAATGTTACTGCTGTACTCCATGGCAGTCCTGAGCTGTAAATCAGTGTTTGGCAGCAGAGAGTCCTGTCTGAAATCATTCAGCTTTGATTTCTTCAACTTTGGTGCTTTATTACTAAATATGGTTTTCATTTAGAGTCCCCTAAGCTCAGAAATGTAGCATTTCCTTCTCCCTTCCCCCAAGTGATTTTTGGCACAGCACTAGTTTGCATTGGTTTGAGCAAACCCCCTGACCTCGAACTCTGTTCCAAAAGCAGACTTTTGAGAGTCTATTTCCTAATTAGGAAATGATTTGTTCCAAACTGGGCTGTTCATGCATGGTAGATAAGTCCTACTCCATTAAGTGAATGCTTAAACACAAATAGCTTTTGCCCCTAAGAAATGCATAATTGTGTACAACTGTAAAACTCCTCCTTTTTACTCCAATACATAAAACCTAGAACATTTCAAGTTAGCATTTATGTATCAACTTTTCTGCTGGCAGCCAGCATCTCTGCAGCATACAGTAGCTGAACTAGGCAATGTCTCCTGGATTCCTTTTCTGCACAGTGGCAGTACAAATCGCATTTTGGAGGAATTTTCCATTTTTCACTCTTTAGTCTGTTCTGCTGTTGAGGCTACCCAGCATACACTCCCCTTCACCTCAGCAGTGCATCACTTCAATCTGACTCCCACCCTCTCCTACATTTCTAAAACCCCCGTTTCAGAATTTCTTAATGAGTGTGTACAGTCAACTGTGTCTTCTTGTCCCTGTCTCACTTAACCCTCAACACAGTTTTGAAACACTGAATTCCACATGTAGGCCTTTGCAAGCCAAACAGTAGGTCCAGAGCTATTCAGAGGATTCTCCCTAACAATATGAACTGCTGACAAATGTGTCTCTGCAGCTCTGCACAGTACTTGTTTTTCTCATTGATTTCATTCAAAATACTTCAAAGCATTTTATGTGTCACTTTCCTTACAACATCATTTTAGCAAAGGAACTAATTTCAGTGGTATTTAATCCATCTGGGAACCATGGCAAAATAAACATGGATAGTAGCAGAGAGTGATCTTGTAGACATCTTTGGAATGAGGCTGCAATGTGTTTTGTGGCTGTTTTAAATGAAGATGCTGTCTATGATTTCCAGCTTTAATTTCAAGGGAGGACATCTTTGCTGAAGCACTAGAACACTGTTTGGAAAGGGGTTTGATTAGAATAATCACTGTCTCTTTTTAAACAAGCAAGCAATTGCGTGTATGAAATGAGGTGTTCATCTTAGTGCAGTTTCTAGTATCCATAACAAAAATGCCACTATTATAATGGTTCCTATCTGACAACATTGTTGGCAAACTCAAGGAAGCTCATGGCAAGCTACCTTCTCACCCTTAGAAGTGTTCATCTAGGGCAGGAGTTTGGCCTGGTGATGGGTAGCACTGGGAAACTTGCACTGCCCCTTCCTGCACGGTACCTTTTATCTCTAGAGCTGTCAGTCCAGCACTGAATGTATACACTAAAATATAAATATATGTACCATCCTCAAGCCATTAAAACTCCATCTCTCCCAGATCCGACTTCCTGTCCTTCAGGGGGGAATTCCATTGAATAACATTGAATTCCTGTAAGTTGTTTTGTTTTTGTTTTAAATACCTCCCCTTTCAGCAGGGCAGGTGGAATATGAGGCTCCTGCACTCTGAGATTAACACTCTCTTTTGAATCCCTACACTGTCTGTTAATAACGTTCTTGTTCCTACTGGATGTCATGCTTATCCTGACCATGGCAGGTCCACTTCATGCATTTTGCCTGCAGAATTGTTCCATTGTCTGTGTGTTGTTTTTGTAGGGCTGTTTTTGTCTGAAAGGCCTGAGGACGTTGACATAGAAGATGTGCGAGGAAGAGGACAGCACTGCCCTGGTTTGTGACAATGGATCAGGACTTTGTAAGGCTGGCTTTGCTGGGGATGATGCTCCAAGAGCAGTTTTTCCTTCCATTGTGGGTCGTCCCAGGCACCAGGTGAATAATCAGTTCAGTTATTCAAGCACAGCATGGGGGGGGGGGTTAAACAGAATGTATTAGAGATAGTAGTGACCCCCCTCCTTAAATATCAACACCATTTCCTTGAGCACCCAGTTCTTCCGTGAAACTACTTGCCAACCCTAGTTCTGCTTAGTTTGAGATCTGATGAGACCACAGAGCCAGGTGTTGTAGCTGCAAATCATTAATTTGTATAATATTTCCAGATACAATAATACCAGGCAGGCCCTGCAGGTGTACATGTCTGAATTACCTCTGATCTGTTGTCTGGTGGATGAAGTCCTTTTCCTGAAAGTTTTCAATATCCCTTTCTTTTTCCCTTGGCTCTGGATCACCCTGTCACTGGGCCCACCATCTTCTCTGCTTTCCAGTGGTTAAAAAAAATTAGCTGTGTGTACAAATGTTGACAACTCTAAAAGCTGGTTGAAAACCAGGGGTGGGGGTGGGGGTGGGGGTGGAGTTAAAACAAAATGACCAAAAAATGTTGCCAGTTTTTTTCATTGAAATTTAAAAACTTCTGATTTTTTTCACCCAGCTTTCCTAGTAACCTTGTTCTGCTTTATTTACTTGCCAGAAAGAATTTCATAAGCTTGGAGGGTGGGGGGAAAGGGTGGTTAGTTCCTGATAAGTATTTTACAACATAACATAGAACAGGCTGTATCATGTGTGCTAAGGCATTTTTCATATGAATGCTATAGAATTTACACAGCTTATGAGCCACATCCTTAGCAGCACAAGCTAGAGCAAGTTGCAGGCAGTTACTGTAGTATTGAGGCACCTAGATCACACCTTGCTGGGCTGGCTGCTGGGATTGGGGTCCTTAGGATCATCTTTGGGGGCTCTGCTCCAATCTAGGATCCCTGTGCAATGGGAATCCTCCAGTGGCTGTGAAAATTAGTTTTAGGCACCTGATCCTCAGCCCACTGAAGACAATCGCAAGGATCCCATTGATTTCAGGAGGCTTTGAATCAGATTCTAGTACAGTAACACTGTAAGGAGAGGTTTCAGAGTAGCAGCCGTGTTAGTCTGTATTCGCAAAAAGAAAAGGAGTACTTGTGGCACCTTAGAGACTAACAAATGTATTTGAGCATAAGCTTTCGTGAGCTACAGCTCACTTCATCGGATACGTTCCTGTAAGGAGAGTAAAGCTACCCTAATGTAGCCCATGATCTGACCATATAGCTGAAAGTGTTCACACTCTTCCTGGTCTCCTTTTGTAACTGTGAAAGAAACTAACAGCATGGCATTTGAATTCCATCTGTTCTGTGTCTGAGGCAAATTAGCTAGAGTAAAACAAACTGGCAGCTACTACCTGTTTTGAATCTTTTTATGCTTATTATACTGGAGAATTCATTGCATGTATTTTTGGGTACCTTGCAATGGTTTAAGTGTTTTGTATCATGGAGAGGATGGGTGAGAAGCTCCGAAGCTAAGTGCCTGAGACTTCCACAGCATGAGCAAGAGGATGCTGCTATGCCATCAGAGGCTTCCCCACCCCTGGGGCGAGTTTACAGATGATTCGTTTTTTTAATTTTCTTTTTGCTTTTAAATCGAGGCTGCATAGCGATCATGCAAACAGTGTATGGCATTTTAAGCTCTTTGTGAAAGGGACCCTATATACCTCTACTTACCACAGCAGGGCCCAGATCCTTCTTGAGACCTCTGGGCACTAGCATACTGCAAATAATAAATAGTAATTCAAATGCCATTTTCTGTAGCCAGTGTACTGATTATATTCATTGTTCAAAAACAGATTAGTCGTAATGAAAATAAGTGCTTGCATGAAATTGAATGCAGCTATTTAGAATCATCCACATCCTGGATCAGCTCTCAGACTGTCTCACGGAGCTACAGACATCACAAATCACAAGATCAAAGTAATCAGTCACCAAGATGGATCAGTCTGAGAAGCAAAGGGTTGGAGTATGTAATTATCGTGCTCTGACAAGAACACAATACAGTAAAAGCAGCCAACTGTATTTACATTTTCAAAATTGCCAACATTTTTAATAGCTAGTGATAGCTGTTCTTCCACTCTGGAAAATACAGACAAATATAGCCCTTTGGTAAATTTGAAAAATGTAGTGTTCATTATTTACCACTAAATGGCACTATGTAGAGTTTTTTCCCTCCAGAGATGTATTTGGTTGAGTGATAGTTTCTTCCATGAATACTACTTAGGGATTAAATTATTATTTAAAAATCCATCTTTAATTTCTCTACATTGTATTGGTGATTTTTATATTAGGTTTGTGTTGCTTACTCTACATACTTAATTATAATAAGAACGCAAACTCCAGAGCTTTATAATATTGTAAGTAAATTAATGATGTCATTTTTGTATAAAAGATTTTAAATTACATTAAAGATAAAAATAATACTCCCAAGATTAGTAGTCAATGAATGTTTTGTAAACCTGCTAGCAGTGTATAAAATTGCATATGTTTATTTCACAGTTAGTATTCTGATTGCTTTTTAGCACCTCTCACTGAGATAGTCAAATTCTTTATGTAATTTATTAGGGCGTGATGGTGGGTATGGGTCAAAAAGACAGCTACGTAGGGGATGAAGCTCAAAGCAAGAGAGGTATCCTGACTTTGAAATACCCCATAGAACATGGCATCATCACAAACTGGGATGACATGGAGAAGGTATTTAAACATTTTGTTTACATATGTCACCAGTTAGACATAATTACTTGGGTGCAATAGCAAAAGATTACAAAGTAATTTGAAGGTTGAAGTGTCATGCTATCCAGTAGTATTGTATTTTATTTTTGAATATTGGAGCTGATCTGTAATAATTAACATATATTCAGCACCCCAGAGCTAATCAGTGTTAGTTATTATTTTACTCTCCAAGGTGACATGTACACCTGGCTAGTTATTGTAAGGTATGTGAATATTATATCCCTTTTGTAGACGGGGAAGCTGAATCAGAGAGGTTGACTTGAGTAAGGCCACATGTGTCCCAATCCTGCAGAGCATTTAAACTCACCCATGACTTTGAAGTCAGTGGGACGACTAATGTGAGCAATGTTATGCATATGCTTAGCAGGACTGGGGTCCTAAAGAGTCAGTTGCAGAGCCACCATTCAAATCCAAGACTTAATGCCTCTAGAGCTAGGTCTGTTGCCACAGACTGTTGAAACTTATCTATAAGATGCTGATGATGTAGCTATTTAAAGTAGTTCTACAGAACTAGAGCAGTTTGGAACTGTGCAAGCAGTACATCACATCACAAACTTGCTCGGGCCTAGACAGAAGTGTTCCTATTGGCTTTAACAGCAGAAGGATCAGCACTTTAGCAAGATAGTGACACTTCCCCAATCCAAAGGCCCAAAGTGCAAACTGATCTGTGACCACCAATGCTTTGGAAACAATTATATATATATATATATAAAATTCAATACAAAGAAACAATATACAAGATGTTACTGTTCATCGGAATGTTAACTCCCTCACTGTAGCTGACTTGGCCCAAGATTTTGTGTTTGGGAAGAATGAAAGTTAATAGTGGGAAGGCAATAGATAACAGTATTTTTTTTAAAAAAAAATCCTGTTAACTGAATCTGTTTGGAATAAAAGCAAATTGCTTGTGGAGCTAGTTACAAATTCCAGGGAAACAACTGACCTCAGAGAAATTCTACAGACAAGCATGGGACATATTCACCCATGAAATCTAGTCTTTTCCATCTAGGAAACAGTTTTCAGTAGTCTTGTTATCTACTGAACACTATTACAGATCCATGCAGATGTTATAGATAGAGGCCAACACCACAGACACATTGAGGAATATTGGGAAACTGCATTTATTTGCAAGGCTATTTTAACTCCAATCTTTGCTGATAGAACTTTTGAGGAGTCTGCCCCAGGTCTGAAGGGCCAAATTCATTGGATCCTAAGGTGTGTCCGATTTTACTGATGTTGCTCATTAGAAAGAGTCACAAAATTATTGTAGCAAAGAACAGTGTGTAAACACAAAAACTGATCATTGCCTGTATGGATGCAACTTTTATTATAATTCATTCCACCTACAAAGAGTCACACTGCAATCTCTACATTACTCATGTAAATCTATTTTCATGGACCTTTTCCCTTTCCATCTGGAGTGAGAGGTTTTCTTCACTTCTGTAAATGGACAGATGGCTAGTGCGAAAAAAAAAAATAATCCAAACCAAACAGTGATTCAGGTTGTTTCAGTGAATGCTGTTTCACTGTACATTTTTCTCCAAACCAAAAACAACATAAAGGTCTTTATTTGCTTTTTGAAGCTCAATGTATTTATTTTGTATTAACTTAGGAGTCCCCAAACTGATTTTCAATAAGCAAAACATTGTTAGTGGTAAAACCTGAAGTAGGTTGCAGGTGCTGATCACTTAGCTTTCCACTGTGAATTCAGGCATGTCCATCTGAGATAACTGCATGTCAGATATTGTTGGCTAATTTCTGGTGCTAGAAGCACTTGTAGCTGCGGGGCATGGTATGTGGCTGGAAGTAACTGCTATGCTTATGGACTGTTGGTTGCTGATGTTTCTTCATTTTGCCTTTTCTTATTGTCTCCAGATCTGGCATCATTCTTTCTACAATGAGCTGCGTGTTGCCCCTGAAGAGCACCCTACTCTGCTTACTGAGGCTCCATTGAATCCAAAAGCCAACAGAGAGAAAATGACCCAGGTAAGCGTACATTATACATTATGGTCATTACTGAATACATTATGGTCATTACTAGCTATTTAGAAAGTCCAGAGTGCTTCCCTTCTATGCAGAGCAAATGACAGATGGAGGTGCCAGGTAAATTAAGAGACAAGCAACAAAGGATAAATTTTCATACCTAGAGAATCACATGAACAGAGATCACCACATCACCAATCATATAAAGCTCCCCAGTAAGTCAATTAAATTAATGAAATAATGTTTAATCTTATAGGAGAAAGAGCATTCAGAGTGAAGGTATTACTGTACTCATTATCTGCTGTGCTAAAATGCCAGTAAAACCTAGTCACTTTTGGGTTAATATGTACCACAGGTCGTACAAATTTAGAAACTGTCGTTAGGATTGAATATAAAGTAGCAGCCAGAGCTCTGAATTTCTATCCTTTGCCCTGGTTAAGTTAGATTTCCTAACCATATTTTTCAAAAACTATAATATGGTGAAAGGACCAGGACCCAACCCCCTTTCTGACACTGTAATGGCATTGAGAAGCTTCCTCTGAAATCATTTCAATCTCTGTGGATTCTGTATCATTTTTATATGATCATTACAGTTAGACTCACAACAATTGTACATCATATGTCATTGATATTCATGACAATAAAATAGTTATGGAAGGGAGGGCAGGGTTCCAGTTGTCAAATTGTTGTTGTACTATTGTTGGTCCCAAGATATCAGAGAGACAAGGTGGGTGAGGCAATGTCTTTTATTGGACCAACTTCTGTTGGTGAAAGAGACAAGCTTTTCAAATGCTTTCAAAAGCTTGTCTCTTTCACCAACAGAAATTGGTCCAATAAAAGACATTGCCTCACCCACCTTGTCTGTCTTGTTGTCAAATTTACCGTTTCTGTAGTTTAAACTTTTTTTATTAGGTCATTGAACCAGCCTATACAAGCTGCCACATTTCAGCTTTTAAATCCTTTTTTTTAAATGAAAGGCTATTTTAAAAAAGAGTAATGGGTTTTTTTTCCACTCAAAATTCTGATCTCAGCTATTTGATGAAAACAAAATACTATAAGTGATGCTGTGTGTGTGTTTGTGTGTGTGTGAGAGAAAATGCACACGTGAACAAATCCAGAATAATTGATGCCTTAGCCTACATATATAGAATTTAGACAGAATACCCCTTGATTTTCTCCCTTCCACTGCTTGCAAATAATCTGTACTAAACCCCCCTTTTCCTCTCTCAAATGAGTTACTTATTGTTTGTAATTTTAAAAAATGCTTATAGCTACAATGATTTGCTATTGTTACATTTCAGATAATGTTTGAGACCTTCAATGTACCAGCCATGTATGTAGCTATTCAGGCTGTTCTGTCCCTCTATGCTTCTGGACGTACCACGGGTATGTGACTTTGGGATCTTTGGGAAGGGAAAATGTGAAGTTTAAAAAAAAAGGGAATCTGAGGTCAACTGACATCTGTACTGCTTTCTCAAAGGGATTGTACTAGACTCTGGTGATGGTGTCACCCACAATGTGCCAATCTATGAAGGCTATGCCCTGCCCCATGCCATCATGCGTCTGGACCTGGCTGGCCGAGACTTAACCGACTACCTCATGAAAATTCTCACTGAACGTGGCTATTCCTTTGTGACTACTGGTAAGGACAATAGTAAATTAGAAGAGTTGCTTAATGTGTAAAATTCCTGATAGCCTTAAAAGATCAGTGGTTGTTCTTAGAGCTGCAGCAGAAGCATAAAGAAATTGAGCAGAATATAAAATACCCACCCAGCATTACTAAGCGAGAATTTGTTTTCACAAGTTGTTTGGAAGAGCTGGTGGGGTAAAGTGATGGACAATCTGTTAAAATGCACGAATCTTTAACTCCCATTCTAAAGTCTGAGTCCTGCCAACAGCTGAACGTGAAATTGTCCGTGACATCAAGGAGAAGCTGTGTTATGTGGCCCTGGACTTTGAAAATGAGATGGCCACTGCCGCTTCTTCCTCCTCTCTGGAGAAGAGCTATGAGCTGCCTGATGGGCAGGTGATCACCATAGGTAATGAGCGTTTCCGCTGCCCTGAGACCCTATTCCAACCTTCCTTCATTGGTAAGTCAATTGATTTCTTCTTTTGGTAAATTATGTTAATAGCTCATCCCTGTGCTCCTTTAATTCCTAACCACACCCTGCTCCACATTTGTTTACTTAGATTACAGCATACGGTGCCTATAGATGCATATGTTCTAGTATATATTTTCAGTTAATGTGGGTCTATATTATAACAGCACCATTCATGAAAAGGAGTTTAATGTCAAGTCACAGTTCATCAGTTAAGTAATACACATTTTCAAAATAAAAACCAAAACTACTCATTTCTGTTCTCCTAGATAGAGATCAGCATCGTTTCATATATTGTACAGTCAGCTACTGTGCTTTAATAGTCTTGGACCAACAAGTTACTCCCCAGCCCAATAGTAGACAATGTGAAAGCTGATGCATGTTAAGGAGCCAAAAGTAATGCTTTAAAAAAAAACGTCGAAGGGTCTAATTCAGATCTGGCTTAAGTGGGTGAACTACCCCTGGAGTCCTACCCACCACAGCAGCTCAGAACTTGGCCCGAAGATTTTATTTCTGCTTTGTCAGGATCATTGTTCATTGATCATTGCTTCCATGGGACTCTGTGCACTTCCTATAAAACCATAGATACCACTGGAAATTCAAAATTCACTTCTGTTTTCCATTTATATCCTTGGACCATTAAATGGAAGCTGTGAATACCTGCTCTTCTGACCCTTCCTGGTCTTTCCAAATGCCCTCTGCTCAGGTCTCAGGTTTAAATCTCTCTTGGGGTGGAATCATGTGATTCTTCCACTCTCAGAACAGGCCCTGGGCTGTGCTCCCCAGTGATCAGCTGTGATTATCTCAGCAGATGTGACTTATGTTCAGCACCTGCTAGTCTGTTCTCTCCAGGAGCAATGACAGTGGTACCTAGTAACCAATCAGCCTCCTTAAAGCAAAGTAGTATTTATTTAGAACAAAACCATTTAAGAGAAACTAGGTCTGTCAGCAATAGTCAGACTTGATCAATGTCTTGCTTACCAGGTGTCTATCCATCTTCCACATGGGGATCCTGGTCTTAGCTTCCTATAGACCCCTAAGGCCCAAAGGGTCTGGATGACATAGTCTGTTCCCTTAACTCACAAAAAAAATGTCACTCCCCTCTACTTCAAGGAGAACGCATTTAAAAGTGGTTCATTCTTTTGAATACCCTCCTTCCCAGAGAGCAAGCTATTTAATTGTTTATTGAGCTTTGATATATATGTTCCCCCACATTGGCAAAATTGGTGTGTAACTTTGGGTTGGAGACAGGAGGTAGGCCATTGTATTGTAATTTCCCCCTAAGTGTTTGCTAGGAAATGGTAAGTTGAGTATATTGTGTTGCTTCCCTGCTTCTTTTTCTCACAGCCCCCTATTAAAGTAGATCAGTACATTCATACAGGAAAGTCTTATAATCCAATATACAACAACTTCCCCTCACTGATCAGAAAATTATTACATCTCTATATTCTTTATATGCTGCTCATCATAGATTGTAAATTCTAAGGGGCAGGGATATTCTCACACCTATTTTTACAGCACCTTACACACTGGGTCCTGATCCTCATCATGGCCTCTAGATGCTACCGTAATATAAATATTGAATTATCAAATTTGCTTTGATTGGATTTGCCCCATTTTGTGTTTGCTTTCCATAACTACCAGAGGACAATTAGTTTATTGGCAAGAGATTCATGCACAGAGCAGATTTTAAGCAAAATTGGAGAATACTCTTGGAAGGTGAGTATTGAATTTGTAAATACGAAGATTCACACAGGAAACCTGATGCTTAGAATTATTCATTACTCAGCAGGGAACAGAAACAGCAAAGTAATATAAATTATAATATATATAAATAATAAATAATAAATATAATAAATAAAATATAATAAATTATAATATATATAAATAATATATATTAAAAAATAGCCAAGGAAGGCTGTATTTCCTCCAGAGGTGTTCTTTAACTATTGTTAAAGTGTCACTTTAACAATAGTGTCACTATTGTACTTTCAATGTGCTAATATATGAAAGGAAAATGACACTTTAATTCTTATGTACGTTGGCTGTCTAAACCAGAGTATGTTTGGCGTCTGTGCCTTAGGAAAGAGGCGTTCCATCATGTCATGCTAATGAACAGACTTGAGTATAGGCTGCCACGAAATCAAATGGAATCACCTATAGGTCTTGTGAGAGGGCAGGATTCCCAACCAGCAATAATAGTGTTACACACCTACTGTTCCTAGGACATACATAGGCTAGCCCAGCTCTGAGCTGATTAGTTTTTCTAAAACCAAGATTTCAGTAAAGCTGTAAGGAATTCTTATAGTCCGTTTGAAATTGGATGGAAAATTCTAATGGAGACTCTACTCCTCTTTCATTCCAGACCTTTTGGTTTCTTGTTTGAAACAATTATACAAGCAATCTGTGCCCCAAATAACTTCTGGCTTATGGCCTGGTCTACACCTAAAAATTAGATCAGCCTAGCTACATCATTTAGGGCTGTGAAAATTTTCACACCCTGTGTGACCTAGGTAGGTTGACCTAATCCTGACTGTAGATGCAGCTGGCTTGACAGAAGAATTCTTCTGTCGACCGAGCTACTACCTCAAAAAGGTGGATTAATTACATCAATGGGAAAACCCCTTCCGTTGACATGGGAGTTGTCTACACTACGGCACCACAGCTGTAACGCCGTAGCTGTGCTGCTGTAGCATAGACATATTCTAAGGAGTTTAGCCAGCCACAGAATGACTCTGCACAAGCCTTGGAGACTGGTGCCTTCTAAACAGCAGCTTCTATTCATTTTACTTAATAGTTTGAAGACTACTTACTTAATTATTGCTTATTCTAAACTTTCTGCTATTTTTTTCACAGGCATGGAGTCTGCTGGCATTCATGAAACTACTTACAACAGCATCATGAAGTGTGATATTGATATCAGAAAGGACCTTTATGCAAACAATGTCCTGTCTGGTGGTACTACGATGTACCCGGGTATTGCTGACCGGATGCAGAAGGAAATCACTGCTCTGGCTCCCAGTACTATGAAAATCAAGGTACAGCACAAGTATTTGTAGGCAGATTTTTGCAAAAATGTGTGTGTGGGGTGGTGGGGTTCAACTCTTTCATGTGCATGTTTTCTCAAGTAATCACCAGTACATACCCTGCTTGCTAGCAAAAGGCCAGTTTTGCCACCCTGATTCATGATGAGCTGAACCTTACTCTGGGCTAGACTGTAACTATATAATCTGCCCTGAGTAAGGGGTGGCAGGTAACTGCATTGCCTCAAAAGGAGAGCAGAGAATGAATTGTGATTGAATCCCAGTTCCTCCCTTGGTCCCGGCATGGAGCAAGTTACTTCAGCCCTTTCTGTGTGGGAGCTTACTCCTCCCGTGTGCCTGGCCAGTGACTGTCACATGCCAGATTGGGCTCTGTCCAAAGCACAGCCTGAGGATGTGGAGCTGCCCTTTAAACCCAATAACCTGGTGGTTATTGTGGGATGTGAGAGATCTAGGTTCAAATCCTCTTGCCTGATGTAGAGTAGGGACTTGAAGCCACGTCTTCCACCTCTCAGGTGAGAGCCCTAACCACTGGGCGATGGGATGTTCTGGGGTGGGTCTCTCTGTCTTGCCTGTTAAAGACATCCCAATGACTATTTAAGGATTTTATACCAAGTGGAGCAGGGGCTAGAGCTGGTATCTCCCACGTCCCAGTGAGTGCCCTAAGCACCAGACTATCGAGTCAACCTTGCTCTCTCGTCCAGTGAATATTTAAGTATTTTATACAAAGTGGGGCAGCTTCCACAGGAGGGATTGAGACCTACCCAGCATACTCAATAAACCAGTAGATAGAGCACTCAGCCGGGTGTAAGCCCCTGCTCTACAGAGAGGTAATTTAAATCCAAGCCTTCCACACCCTATATGAGTGCTCTAACCACAGGGCTATTGAGGGGAGGGGCGAAAGCACCAGCTTTTTATCCTCCTCTGTTTAACTTAAGAAAGGGCTGGCCTGGCTCAGGCATCTGACTCCAGGAGGGGATTCAAAGCTGAGAATCCTGACTGGAGGGAGGTGCCACCTTTCTGTGTGGAGTTAGGTATCTAACCCTTTTGAGGGTCAGAGCTTAGGCAACACCCAGTTCCCTAGCATTTTGCACTGGCTAGCCTAAACCGTTCATTCTTCACTTGCTGGATTCTATGAATCTCTTTGTTAAGGGACAGACTCTCCCCCTGCACTGTACAGGGAGCCTGGGTGCCTAAGCCAGGGTTGTGAATTCCCATGGTGGCAGGGCACCTAACAGTTAGGTGGTGTAGTGACCTTGTGAATCCCACTCTCAGGGACTTTTGAAAATTTTACTCAAAGTTAACGTTTCCCATTGATGCCAGGAGTCTAAAGACTCAAAGACACAGCTATTGCTTTCCCTGGGATTTGATCAGGCCCCTACTCAGGAGGGCCGGAAGTGCTCTAGCAGTGTGGGGTGGGGCCACCGGTGCCCCAACTGTGGCCCCACCCCACTCCTCCCCTTTCCCTTGGGTCCCTGCCCCACTCTCTCTTCCCTGAGGCCCTTCGCTCCCTCCCCCACCTGTCTCTTGCCCTTAAGGCACATAAAAAGTGATGGGGCCATGGCCTCCTTTTTCCCCCCTCCCCCCATTCTGGTGCCCTACTCCAGGCATTTTCCAACCTTTTCTTTCTGCCAATCACTTGCTAAAAAAAAAAGTTCTTTTCCTGTCACCACAATCCCTTGGCTCTTGAAATATCATAATCTCCCTGCCATGAAGGAAATGGTTCCACAAACCACAGTGTGAGAATCACTGTCCATCCCTCTGCACTTGCACGATTGTCCCTTAATATATTTTTCCAATCCATTAGCCAGTTTGGCTTTAAATGTTTCAAGGGTTGTAGCTTCCCCTGCTTCACTTGCAGTCACTGGTACTGCTTTGACGGGGAGGGTGCTCAAATTCTTAGTCTCAGCGTGGCTCAGACTATACACTGATGATGAAATGTTGGACCGTAGCTCACACGTGAGTGGCCTAATGAAATGTGAGCGATGCCACTGCAGCTTTTCCAGAGGGGTTCCATTAACATCAAGTATCATTGCTTAAGTCGGTTTGTCACCAAACATGTTTACCCCATAACACAAGGTGGTATTGTTCTTTAACAGATCATTGCTCCTCCTGAGCGTAAGTACTCCGTCTGGATTGGTGGCTCGATTCTTGCCTCCCTGTCCACCTTCCAGCAGATGTGGATCAGCAAACAGGAATATGATGAAGCTGGCCCATCCATTGTTCACCGCAAATGCTTTTAATCTGCTTATCTGTGTATGTATTTTTCAGCACATTGCTGTCAATGTATTCAGGAATAAATACTTCCTTATAATTTCATTCCAAAATCTTTCATAATAATGGCTTTAATTGGTTATGATGTATTTTTTGAATAAATAGTAAATATGCATCTAGTAACCTCTTTTATTTTACAAAAGGGTGTGTGTGTGCGCTCTCTGGGAGGCTTCTGAACTGGTTTCATCTTCATTCAACAGTGGTAATATCAGAAAACACTTAAGTACCTGTCCCAACCTTATTTACATTTAGACACCTAAATAGAAGACCTGATTTTCAGAGGTGCTGAGTAGCCCCAAGTAGAGCCATCAATTTGGTGTCATCACAAGTTGTAGTCTGCTTCTGGTCTCACACCACACTGTAGCTGTTAGTATTATTGATTGATACATACAGGCTTTGTGTGGGACTGACCCATTCTTTTAGCATCAGTGGTGTGCCCGTGTGTCAGTCAAAGCAGGTGACTTGCTCAGAAAGGTACTGTCAAGGTATTGTCTCCTCCACAGCAGCCTATTTCTGCATTGTCTAAGCTGTGGCAATCAGGGTGAATTGGAGCTTCAATTCAAACCAGGTCACTAGGTGGCTGGACTGACTGCAGCAATATTATTTTAGTGCTGTGATTTTTGGCTACCTCTACAGCAAGCAATATAGGTTAATCGCATAACATTTCCTTGGGATCACAATCTGAACAGCTAAAATGATTGATAGTTCTCGGTTTCCTTTTGGTGAATTTTATTTGCAGCTGATTTTTGACCATTATTTTAGATAATGGAATGAAAGTTTACCAATTTTATTCTCACTGGACCTGAGGATTCTCAAGCCTGAGTCAGTGACGCTGTCAGGAAAGTGCATATGCAGTGGTATTATAGCTGTATCGATCTCAGACTATTAGTAAGACAAGGTGGGTGAGGTTTGGCTTTTATCGGACCACCTTCTGCTGGGGCACGAGAGAGCCTTTCAAGCTTACGCAGAGCTTGTCTTCAGGTCAGGCCTCTGTGTAAGCTCAAAAGCGTGGCTCTCTCACCAACACAAGTTGGTCCAATAAAAGACGGTACTGCCTCAACCTTTTCTCAGGAACGTACATGCTGAGATTGTCAGATATTGGTGACTACATTTCTCAGCAAGTGCCAGGGAGCACCTATAACTAGGCCTTACAATGAAGTTGGGAGCAATAACTCCATAACACGTGGTCCTTAAGGGGCATGCCTTTTTTGTTGTTGTTTTGTTTTCTGCAAAGCCCATCATCATTAGCCAAACAGAACCGTGGCATGCACTGAGTGACTAACTCGCTCTCTCTCATGGATCCAGATTACTTTCTATTTTTGCTAACCTGCATGCCCCCTCGCCCACCTGACCCACTTGTTAGTCTCTTCCAGCTATTAGGTCTAACCTGTCTGGGACAGGGGCTGTCACTATGTTTGTACAGCACTTAGCACAATGAGCTCTGTCATAAGGCAGGCCATGCTGGAATCCCCCTTTGTGGTTAGGTGTGACACTATAGACAAGCACAGCCTTGATTTCCCCTCACATGGGATATAAAGACCTTTAAATAATGTGGGGGGCTTTTGGAGGGGGCTCACTGATTAATAGCTAGTCTATTTTACACGGTTGCTGGGAGACCGTGGCAGTCTTAACTCTGTCTGTCCCACATGCGTCCACTGTGTGCCCTCGCCAGGCCCTCCCCCATCTGCTCCTCTTGACTCAGGCCTTTGCCCCTGGAGGCAGGTCCATACATGGGTAGAGTCCTTCTTTGGAGGCGGGCATCTGTGGTGGACTGTCAATAGCTGCTGTTCCCTGTGGCAGCATCTCTCAGGTTCCTGACACTGTCTAGGGGACCACCTTGGCCTGACAACTTCAGTTCTTCCTCTAGGCATCTCCCCTCTCTACAAGCAGTTCTTCCAGTTGCTGCAGGCTGGGGTGCACCCCCAGCAAGCTCCATGGGGATGGTTAAGCTGCAAAAAAACCCCACCCACAGCTGTGTGTCAGCTGATGTGGGTTCATGGGGTTGGGCATGCAGGGCTGTAACTGCAGCATAGATTTTCAGGCTCAGGATGGAGCCTGGGCTCAGAGACCCTACAATGGGGGAGAGCCCCAGAGCCAAGCCTCCAGCATGAGCCCAACCAGCTGCACTGAACTTTTACATGCCCTACTATCCCAGCCCAAATGAGCTGCGATGGGTCAGCCCCAGGTTGTTTATGACAGTGTAGACATATCCTCTGCCGCCGGGAACTCACCCTCTATGCTCCTCGCTCTGCCCTTATAAGAGCTCCCCTTCACAGGCGTCTCTTGTTTCCTGAGGAATCAGCCTCTAACTGAGCTCGGGTAACCTTTATTCGATCCAGGCACTTGTTTTCTCATAATTAACCCTTATACTCAGCAAACAGGTGGGTCAGCAAAAGGCAGTCACTGGCAGACGGGGCCATGACTCCCCTGAAAAGAGCCAATTTTCCCATGACAGGCTCCAAGATGGTTGATACTGGAATATAAATGTTAGTATGAAGCATTGCAGAAGGGGCAGGGCCATCTCGATTCTCAGAACAGCTTCGGAGTAGGACTCTGAGAGGAGCAGATTATTTTGTATTCTCCTTCCTCACCTCAACCCCCAGACCCGTCTCTTAGCTGTCTCAAAAGTCAGGTTGGGACTCTGAACAGGCCCAGAAGACTGCTTTGTCAGCTACTGGAGTACATCTGACCTAGTCAACCCCTAGACCATACGAGTAGAATACCTCAGCTGACTGTTAGACTGCCTGTGAAAGGCCCGGGTTATAGAACACCATTGTTGAAAAATCTGTTGCACAGAAAATAGCTGACGCCAGGGAACTTGACAGTCAGTTTTACCAGTGTTGTTGTTTGAAGCTCACTTTATTGTTGTATCATATTATTCAGAGACATGTACAGATTCTGTTTTATTTCACTGTGAACTCTGTCTTGACAGAACAAAACTTGAAAATGGCAAGAGCAATAAATATCAAACCATTAAATCTAAAATGTATAAATATAAAACATCCGTAATTGCTGAAAAACATCATTGGAAAATCCGGCAGCCATTTTTCTATATGTGGCATCTGTTTGGTAGGCCATTTATCTTCCATCAGCATCACCTCAGATCCAGCACAATTATTTTTGTTTCTGTCCCAACTACATGTTTACAGATCTGTAAAAGAAATCAACCATTATTCACTAACAGCAGCCACTGAAGGGAATGTATCATTTGAACGTCAAGCAAAACTGCAGGAGCACCAGCTCCAGTTCCAAGCCAAATCATAAAAGAGCTATTCCATAGCCTGTATGTTCTTTCTGCTTTCTTCTATATGACAGCTACAAAAAAGTTACTTCAGTGTTCCCAGTACTTTCTAAGGTGCTGAGTAACAGCCCTAGATACCAACATTCTCCATTTAGCAATAGAACAGTAGGCCACTAGCAGTAGTACTGCAAGTTCTCTCATACTGCTTTGCCAATGTTCCTCATCCCTGACCAGCTCTACCACCATGGCAAAACGGGTAGTTCTGACATTATCTGAATTCACATCTTGATGTCTTTGCTGAGACTGCTAATAAGGGTGTCAACCAGTGCTGTCAGGATGGTTTTGGAGGCTTGTCATAGCCACAGACCTAAAACCCACAAATCATTTCATATAGGCCACAAGCACCCATTAGATGGCAGCCACTTTTATTCACTACCAAACTGGGCTGCACTCCAATGAGATTATGTGGTTTGGGGCTTCCTCTTAAGTTTTGAGCCTGTTTTATATAGGCACAAGCTTTATTGGCTCCCAGGTTTGCCAGTTAACATGTACAGGGCTAACTTTGCAGGTATGGACTGAAAGTTTAACAGAAAAGTGACTATACATGCAAAACTGGCTATGTGTTCTTTAAAGAGAATAGTGCTGAAGGGTTAGATTTTTTGACACAGGCTATACTCTTGCACTCTGTTATGTATCTGAATAGGCTGCCTGTAGGTTGCCTGGATATGCAGGGAAAAGGGAGAGCTGGGTGCCCACTGTTCCCCATCTGGGACAGGTGCGTGGAGCATTAACCATACTCCCTCCCCAGTAATGCCCCAGCCAGGCAAACTGAGCTAGTTTAAGATGTGTCAGAATTTTCAGCTGATATAAGGTCAGCTGCCATTTGCTACTCCGATGGGGGAAGCGGAGCTGGACCTCTGCCTTTTGGGGATATTTCAGGCAAAATGCCGCTTGAGTTCCCTCTGACGCCCTACAGTTCACTCAAGATTGTGCTTAAAGATATATTCCACCATGTAAGGCTAGATTATGTTTGGAAACAGCACAACACTGCTGGCCATAAACTGGATTCAAAACAGGCTTACCATTATGTTCTGGTTCAAGAGAGTGTGACACTGGCAGACTAGGTCATGCCAAGGCCCCCTAGGTCTCACTGAACACTGACAAATGCATAGCAGGAAAGCAGTCTTGCTAACCTGTGTGTTAGTATTGTTAAAATAGGTGTAGATTTAGAAAAATGCGTTTGGCTCTATGAAATTCTCCTAAGTTGCTGCCTGAATTCATCTCACTCACAATATCTGTATTCCCTGTTTAAAGTAATATTTAAATGTTTGCTTTGTAACTATAGAAGCAATTGCTATGGAACTCAAGCCCCCATAGGCATAAGAGAAGCATTAACAAGTGTAAAATACTAGTTCATCACAAGAGGTGTCATCTTCTGCCCCACAAAAGGCGGCCCATAGACACCAGCTGAACCATTGTGTAACGTCAGTGGACAAGACTTGCTCCCCTCCACATCCATGAAGAGGAGGCATACATGAGCACAGCCCATCAGCTTGAATTCTGGGGAAGGGGAATAAATCTTTGTCAAGAAGAAATTATCTTGACTGTGCTTGAACTATGAAGGGCAAAGATTTTTTAGCGTAAGCAAGAGCGGCCCAGTGCTTGGCCTGGATTATCTATCCCTAAAGGTCATATTACAGCAGCTTTTCTTAACATTCTGGAACCTAAAACTAACTCATTTATATGTGTATGTTTACCTGCTTTAGCCTTGTAAATAACATTTCTTTTTCTTAGTTAATAAATCTTTAGTTAATTTATTACAGGATTGGCTACACGCATTGTCTTTGTATAGGATCATTAATGCAGTTGACTTGGGGTAACCTGAATGTTATTATTTTTGGTGTAAGGAACTATCTTTCACAAAGACAAGCTTACCGGAGTGGCAGGATAGATTGGAGTACCCAAAGGGACTGTCTGTGACTCCATGTTAAGACCTGAAGCATTCACACTTGATCCTTGGCTGGTGAAATCTAAGTATAGAACTCACAACCAATTTCTGATGTGTGCCCTGCTTCTTAACCGTCTGTTCTGACGTTGGTACTCATGCTCCTGAACCACTCCTGGCCGCTTGGCAGGAGGATTTTATAATGTACAGATCAGCTTTAATACTTGTGAGTCAGAGGAGAAGGCTAAACCAGCAGACACACCCACACTGGAAGACAGAGACTTGAAACATAGGACAGACTTGTAACACTGGAAGACAATTTATAAGATGACAGGGTGAGCTATGTTGGTCTCTGATGGGAAATGTAATATCTCCATGCTTTGTGATAGCAGTTGTGTACTTGGTGACTTGTATAGAGAAGGAAGTGAGCTAAGTAGCCTGGGATTGCCTTTTCAAAACATGGTTGTAAAGTTCAGTAGCAAGAGCCAGTGTAACGAGAGCCAAACCAATCTGGAGTGGGATTTCAAAAGTGTTCAGCGTTTGCCTAACACTGGTCCCTTGGGAATTAATGATAAACCTACCATTAACGTCAACAGGGGCAGAGTTAGGCTCATGGTCAACTTTTGAAAATCCCACCCGAAAGGAAACTAGGGCTTGGGTTCCAGTGTTTGTATTCCACTTCCACTCCCCAAGGGAGAGGCTGTACCTCTATGTGCAGCAAGTCTTTGTTCTTATTTTTCAATTGTGGCTAACACTCCAGTAGCCCTGTTTCCATATTTGTGAACTCTGCCAAGAGAAGGAATATTGCCTTTATTTCAAACAACGGATTGAAATTTCTGATAATCATTAATGACTATTTACCTGTTCAGTCACAGATTCTCACTATAAACCCTTTAGCCATGTAAAGAGCACACTAGAACCTCTGACCACCAGACTAACTGGAAAACTACTTTGTGGTTACTGGAATGGCTTCTGAGAGGCTGGTGGAAAGGGTGAAAGGAAGCAGAGGTTCAATAGAGAAAATTATCCTTCATGGGGGCTAGCTGTTAGCTCTGCAGGCTTACTAGACCTCACAGCTGGGGAAGTCAGTTGTGATTCTTTGTTAGGAAAAAAAATCTCTAAGTGGTTATGGAAAACTTCTGTGGGAATTCTCTGGCCCTTTTCCTCTTGGCACGGGACTACTGACCAGCTGTTAAGAAGGACAACAGGAGTATATTTTCCATGCTTAGGGAGCACTCAGACATCCTAATGTGGGAAAGCTTCTTTTCTGGCTGATATTATATTTCTCCAGTTAGACAGAGAACTGTTCATAACATTTACTGGTTACTGCCACTCAAGTAGTGATAAGAAGTGTAACCTTTGTTTTATATTTTACATAGAAATAATCTCAATAACCAAATTAATTTCTTCAGGTTTGGCTCTCTGCTGTGGTTACAGATAAATTAGTTTTATGGGGAAATGAGTCATAGAATGAAAGATTTTATTTAAAATAGAATAGTTGGTTAAAGCAAACACAAATTATGATGAAACTATACACTGCAGTTAAATTCACATTGCAAGCTGAAAGAGTTCATCCAGGGGCGATCAGTCCCTGGATAAGAAGAATGGGTGTATAATCCTTCCATTAACCGTACCATGATGGTAAATGAGTGCACTAGTTTAAAAGTTAGTGTGCTACCCTTTTTTATAATCACTTACAACAGGGGTAGGCAAACTTTTTGGCCCGAGGGCCACATCGGGGTGCAAAACTGTATGGAGGGCAGGATAGGGACGGCTGTGCCCCCCAAACAGCCTGGCCCTGCCCCCTATTTGCCCCCTCCCACTTGCCACCCCCTGACTATCCCCCTCAGAACCTCCGACCATCCAACCCCCTCTGCTCCTTGTCCCCTGACAGTCCCCTCCTGGAACCCCCCTGCCCCAAACCGCCCCCCCGGGATTCCACCCCCTATCCAACCCCTCCTACTCCCTGTCCCCCGACTGCCCCAACCTATCCACACCCCTGCCCCCTGACAACCCCCCGGGACTCCCACACCCTATCCAACCCCCTCCGTTCCCCGACCCCTGACCGCCCCAGAACCTCCACCCCATCCAACCACCCCCTGCACCCTGTCCCCTGACTGCCCCCCGGGACCCCCTACCCAACCCACCCCACTGCCGCCCTCTTACCATGCCGCTCAGAGAGGCAGGAGCTTGCAGCCCCACTGCCCACGCGGCAGTGTACCTACGTGGGAGAAGGAACAGCGGGGGAGGGGCCGGGGGCTAGCCTCGCAGGCATGGAGCTCAGGGACCAAGCAGGACAGTCCCGCAGGCCAGATGTGGCCCGCAGGCCATAGTTTGCCCACCTCTGACTTACAATAACATCCCTTAATTAATTAGCATTAAACCTACCTTTTACCATATCTATATTTCTACTATCATAATTAAAATACCTTCTATTCTCTTATGGGCTATTTAATACTAAACAGTATCTTTAATTAACATCTGCATAAATGCCATTCCAATAACTATCACTGTAGATAATATGCTTCCAAAACATCCACATTACATCCAAAAGTCTTGTTAAAACCAGTTAGAACCAAACATGTTTACAACATGACCTGCGGTTATGTCTTAAACTTCTCTCTAAGCTGTATCACTTTACTTCACCCACAATTTACCAGACCTCATTATCGTCAAGCCTAAATTTAAGTTCTCTTCTTACATTTTAGCACAATTCTATTTAACATAAACAAACATCACTTTTACAGGTGACAGAAGGAGGCATCAGGAATGCACCTATCAGTTAGGAAAGGACCATGAACTATACATGGCCCAAAGATATCAAAATAAAAATATAGAGAAACCCAACCTAATGCTGATATAATTTCTGCTTGCAGCACAGGCACTGGTGAGAATTTGAAGGGACTGTTATTTTTCTGGAAGATATGCTCTGGTGCAAACAGGAATTAATTCTGGGAAGTGCTATGGCCTATATTATACAGGAGGTCTCACTAGATGATTACAACGATCACATCTTTGACTATTTTTTTGAATATGTTAAGAATATTTTAAAAGTAATATACCTACATTAAATAGTCTAGGTTCCTTAGTATGTGGGTGAAACCCCTTCTTTTTACAAGCAGAAACTTCAAGCATGCCAGCATTAGTAAGTCTGAAGATCCCAATGCTGGAAAGCAAAGAACAAAACTGACTTAAGGTTTGTAGCATTAAAAGAACTTGATTCAAGCAAGCATTAGTCAGTCAAACATAAGTTACTGGGTTCAATACAGAGTAAGTGGGTGAAATTTAACGGTCTCTTATGTACAGGAAATCAGATAAGATAATAAAATGGTCCTTTCTGGCATTAAAAGCTATGAGTCTATGAAGTAGAAAATATCCTGCCAGATACAGTTGATCTATACTCTGCTTTGAGTCTTTATTACTAGTAAAAGAAATTCTACAGAAGAACAAGGTCACCCGAATACAAATCAATTCATTTTGATTAATGTTCCTAAAACTGAATAAAAAACAGACCATCAGAAATACAAGTGGAGGGGCTGGTCCTATATAAACTCTTACTCAATGATTAGTCCCTACTCACATGAGTAGTCCCAGTGAAGTCAGCAGTACTACTCAGGTGAGGAACAGCTGCTCCTTTGAGTACTGAGTTAGAAAGATTGTTACAGAAGGCTTTGGGCTCATTGTTTCACATTAACTTTTGCTGAAGACGATTACTTTTGTAAGTCTGAGGAGTATAATGAAAGACCAAGTTTTATCCCCTGCCCAAAGCCCATGAAGATTGGTGTGGTGTGCGGCCCTACTACATGTACTGGAGGGGCAGGGAAAGGGGGGAGAAACAGAATCCTGCCTACCCTTCACTACCCAGGTCATGGCACAGCCATGTTCCAGGTTGTTACTGCCACTTCTGGACCACAGAAGCCATCATAGCCAGCAATGCTTCTTGTACAGGGCAGTTTTGCACGGGGGTTCCAGAGAGCTATTCCTTTGCCACATGTAGGGGATATGTGGAGACAGAATGTGTATGCTGGTTGCATTCCTTTAGCCGCTGTGAGTTAAGGTAACATGCAGCTCCTGGGTACAACTGCATTGCTAGTGATTACATATGTGTGCTTTTTTATCATGGTCACACTTTAAGATTCTATTTATGAATTGTTTATAAAGGGTTAATAACAGATTAATCAATGTTACAGACATGAGTAAGATGTACAATAGATGTTACAAGCATAGCAGTAGAAGGTATTATAGATGTTTATAAGCCATGATTACAAGCAATCTATTGACCTGCTCCATATGCCCCTTTTTAAAAGCATGTAGGCATTGCTGCATTCAGTATTTCCTAAGGGTTAGATTCACAAAGGGGACACAGGTGCCTATAGAGGAAGTTAGGCACCTAAGTTCAATATTTAGGTACCACTGGCATTCACAAAACCACCACTGACCTGAAGGCACCTTCATTTCTGCTGGTAGGCATGTGCCAAGGCTCCTAAATCCTGAAGGCACTCCACAGCTCACAAGCTACTCCTGCCTGAGCCCTGGCTGGTGGGATTCTCAAACTAGGTGTTCCCCTGCCTATCTCACTTGCAGGGCCCAATTCGATAGGTATGCTACAATATACTCAACTTGCACAAAAGACAGCCAGGAATTTTCAGAGCTGGCTGGCATAAACGGGTGCCCCAGAATACCCCATAGCTCAGAGATTAGGTTATTTCCCTAGGATGTGGGAGACCCAGGTTGCAATCCGCACTCGGCCTGATTTGGAGCAGGAATTTGAACCCAGCTCTCCCACCTCAAAAGGGAGTGCCCTAAACTTCATGTTATTCTGAGGCAGGTATCACTCAATGGCTCCTGTTGGGGCTGTTACACTTTGTATAAATAATTAAACATTGGAGCAGGGATTTGAAATTGACTGTCCAACATCCCAGGTGTGTGCCCTAATCATTGGGATACATAGTCTCAGTCTCTTGCACTCATGCTGTTTCTAAGGGGGCCCTAGAATACCAAATAACTTGGTTAGGACATGCACCTGGATGTGGGAGACCTACTCCACATCAGGCAGAGCAGGGATTAGAAAACAGGTCTCCCACATCCCAAGTGAACACCCTAACCCCTGGGTGTTCTATCATCAGCGGAGGTAGGAAGGTCCTTACTCTTGTTTTTGCTAGAAAAGGCTGACCATTCTTAGGCACCTAATTCCAGGAGAGGGGTCAAGCCTGTGAATTTGGAGCACAGACAGGAGCCTCTGGCACCCAAGAGTACATATACTCTGCAATTAGCCACCTGCAGCTGACCTGCGCCAGCTGACTCCGGCTCCTGGAGCTCGGGTTAAGGGACTGTTTAATTGTGGTGTAGAAGTTTGGGCTCAGGCTACAGCCCAGGCTCTAGGAACCTGTGAGGTAGTGTTTACACTGTACTTAAACAGCCTCTTAGTCCAAGCCCTGCTGGCACAGGCCAGCTGCAGGTGGATCTGGCCCTGAGCCCTGCCCTTTCTTTTATATTTCACTTCTGGGTGTCTTAGGTGGCTCCCAGCTCAGTTTACTTGCTTCTGAGAATCCCTTTCTTAATGCCTAATTGGCCTCCTGGGGAGCCTGGATATCCAACTTGAGTCTCTGAATTCCACTATGGGGCCAGGCACCATGGAGTTACATGTTGCAACACTCAACATTGCAATGCCTAACACCTTGTGAATCCAGATCTTAGGCCCTGTAACGCTGAGAGGAGCAATGATAACATACCTTTACAAATTTGGCCTGTAACAAATGTACTTTAAACAGCTTTTAGTCATTTATTTGTACTTTATAAACCATTGGTAAAACAGAACCTTAATATAAAGAAAAGGAGTACTTGTGGTACCTTAGAGACTAACAAATTTATTAGAGCATAAGCTTTCGTGAGCTACAGCTCACTTCATCGGATGCATTTGGTGGAAAAAACAGGGGAGATTGATATACACACACAGAGAACATGAAACAATGGGTTTATCATACACACTGTAAGGAAAGTGATCAAGATGCCAGAATTACTAACCACTTTGTAAAACTGCAGGCCATTTTTATAAAAAATTTTGCAAAGGGGGTTCAGCATCAGCAGGTGAGCAGGGACTGTGGGGAAATTGAGGCAGGGGATAATTACAGGCTTAATGTTCAGAGGATCTCTTTCTCCAGCTCTGGGTGCTGCAGGGTACCCAAGGCCTTAGGTATTGAACTGGGCAGCTGCAGCAGCTCCTGTGCAGGTTCCCAGTTCAGCACCTAAGGCCCTGGGTACCCTGCATCACCCAGAGCTGGAGAAAGAGATCCTCTGAACATTAAGCCTGTAATTATCCCCTGCCTCAATTTCCCCACAGTCCCTGCTCACCTGCTGATGCTGAACCCCCTTTGCAAAATTTTTTATAAAAAGGGCCTGCAGTTTTACAAAGTGGTCAGTAATTCTGGCATCTTGATCACTGTCCTTACAGTGTGTATGATAAACCCATTGTTTCATGTTCTGTGTTTGTATATCAATCTCCCCTCTGTTTTTTCCACCAAATGCATCCGATGAAGTGAGCTGTAGCTCACGAAAGCTTATGCTCTAATAAATTTGTTAGTCTCTAAGGTGCCACAAGTACTCCTTTTCTTTTTGCGAATACAGACTAACACGGCTGCTACTTGAAACCTGTTAATATAAAGTGTGACTTATCTCTAACCTCCCATCTCTTCAGTGTTTTCCACTAAGAACAAGCTAAAAAACCTACACCATCCACCTTCTTCACTTAGAAGAGTGCAGTTTGGATTCTGTGAGACACCTGACAATGAGATCCATGAAGCCTAGAACTACCACAGTCAAATGCGGTCACACCTATCAAGTGGAGTGGAGCATCACCATTTACAGAACTTTAAAATTAAATATGAGACAATGTGACGTTAAATAACATTGCATACACAGGCTTACTGGAATGCAAGCCAAGATCAATTTGGAACACAAGGAAAAAAACCCACACATATATACCACAGCCTTTTATCTCCTTCACCTTAGTTGACATTCAGATGCCGTTTTGCAGGTGATCTAGTTTTAAGATAGCAGGCTGGGAAAGATAGCTAAACATTACTTAGAAAAAACAGAACTCACTCATTATGTTTTGGTGAACAAACAATTGCAATAGCCTCTGGTAACATTAGCTGATAAGAACAATGAGTATGAAGATCAACACTGGATAAGAATGCAGTTTGTGTTGGATGCGTCTACAAAAAGAAAGGGAAAGCTCTGCATAGTGAAAGTATTTCTTAGTCAAGTCAAGGTCAAAAATCCATTCAAGAAGAAACAGGATTTTATAACAAGAGAAGGTGTTAGCATTTCCCCCAGATTCAGTTTTTATTATTTGCTAGTAAACCTTAACTTTTCCATGGCACAACATACCTCTGAGGACAATTTTCATGAATGACTCAACAATGCAAAAGCTAAACGCTAAAGTGTCAGGAGTAAATCCCTAATGCCAGGTGTATGAAGGCTTACAAAAACAAATTTAAACTCTTCTGAATATCAGATTAATGTTCTTATGAGAGGAAACAAATCTAGATTGAAAAGGCAGGTGTGGGTATAACAAGATGGCAGACCGAGATCAAAGGACTTAAATTAATTGTCCAAAATCCCTAAGAATGGGATCATACACCATCCGTATCAAGTAGAAAGTAAAAATTAGAACATAATTGAAAGTAACTGTCATTAGAAGATAAAAAGTGAATCAACACCTATAAGAAAATGGAAGCATGAAGCAGGTTGAAATTTTACATAGTGTTCACATTACATCACTGTCTTTGGTACCAATGCAAAAATGGATTTAATATGAAACTGACAGAGCTGGATGGCCCCAGTAAATCATTTTCCTGTCCCAGGAAAATTTTCAAGTTAAAAAAAAAAAAATCCTGACCCAAATCAGGACCAAAAATTGAAATCTCAGAAATGTTTGAGAACTGCAACTCACCAAAATTATTCAGTTCAGTTCAATTGAAATGTTTTGTTTTGATATTTCAAAATGTTTTGTTTCCATTTAACAATTTTTATACTATAAATTAAAATTTCTAAACAAAAAGTTACTCCAAAAGGAAAAATTGAACTTTTCTTAGAAAAAGTCAAAGTGGAATGTTTCAAAAACTTTAAAAAACTTTGATTTAAAATTTTTTCAAAATGGGAAATTCAGCAGAACCAACCATTCCCCAAGAAGTTTCAGTTTTGACAAATCAGCACTTTCCAACAACAAAAAGGTATAGACAAAAAATTCCTGACCAGCTATACAAATTGGTGATTTATACATCTGTGGTGCAATTCTCATCTCAGATGCTCTGGCTTTCAGAGGAGTTATTCCTGATTTACAGTGGTATAGGTGAGATCAGAATCATGCCCCTGAACTCCAAAGAGGTCAGGCATTACTTCACCATTTATGATCTTAGTCATTAATGCACTAAGTCTTGGAAGTTCACTTTTGAGCTGATTTACTCATTTCCACGCATATTTATGTTTAATGTTTCATTTTATAATTTTATAGACTACAATATTAGCCAAATTTGCAATAGAAAAAAAATCTAAAATAGTCTAACAAAACAGAACCTCAAGTTTCTTTTGCAAGCAGGTTTCTTTTTGTCACGTTTGCTATCTTAAAAAAAATCTTCACTACTGATTTTTAAAGAAAATTATGTAACATACTCAGTCAAGTACTCTACTTTTTAATATTTATTTCACAACTCTTCCTTCTCACCATGCCTGGAATAAACTCTCAATGCTCAAAACTGCTTGATCCAAACTGCAGTTTGAAAACTTACAAGTAATGGTTTTAGAAATGGGGTGTATCTAATACAAACGGGCCAAATTCTGCAGTGAATTCTATCTTGTAAACATTAGGATTTTAAATTGCTGTTCATCACCGTAGCAGCTGAGTGAATTCAATATAAAATCAACAGCAAAGTACTAGTGGACTCTATGAAGTCTCTGGCTCTTTTCCTTTTTGAGGATACATGTCAGACATGTAAATGGTATTGAATGAGGTTTATGTGAGACAGAATTTTAGGCCAAATTCTGCCAACAGACAGACAGCTCCTATCCTCCTTAAATAGAAGTTGCATGTGCAAAACTGGGCCCACCGTATCAATGAAACACTTTACAGCTTTCTAGAAATAAAGAACAGCTTGTATCAGGGAATGACATTTATGTCAAATCAGGTCACCAGCACAAAAATTGAGAGAGAAAATTAGTTTAAATCATGCAAATTATTTCTTTAAACTGGGTTTTCCATTGCTGGTTCTGTATATCCTATCTAGCCAGTACAGAGAAGTCAACATCCACAAGGCATACGTACATGGATCCAACCCAAAGTGAGGAGAGCGTGTTGATCCTGAATGCTGAATAATTCTTCCACATTCTCCATGTCGCAGTAATCTGGTCCTGCAGACTGCTTTGGCACTATTACATGGGTAATAGTAAATTCATTATGTGTCTGTAAAACACATGGTAGGAAGATGACTTGAATTAATGGTCTTCTAATGAACAAATGCTGAATATGAATCTGAGGAGAAAAGGGTCAGATCCTCAGCTGCTATAAATTGCAGTAGTCCCACTGAGTTCAATTAAACTATGCCAGTTTACACTAGCTAAGAATCTGGCCAGTATTTCATCACAGCAATAGATAGAGAAGCAACAAACATATTTGAAATGTGTATGCACAGAAAAATGTTAAGAGATGATGTTTGTTAATAATGAAAGCAAGAGAGGTAAAAATACGATTACTTTCTTTGAAGCTTGGAAACACAACATGCTTCCCTGTTTTTATTATTCTTGGTTTTTATGTGTGTCTAATGCACTTTGATATCCACTTTGAACTTCTTTGTTCTTGCATGTCTGGGTATCAGCATCAGTGGTCCTATCCCCACTGCTCTGGGAACAATCTGTTAATTAAGTACTGCTGGGAAGTTAGCTAATTGACCACTAACCATTATCTAGGATATAGGCAAAAACAAACAGCAGTGATTTTTGTTTTATTTGCTGACAATGGTGGATTTTTTTAGAATTTGATAACACCCACCAATAGCTTCTAACATTTTTAATATTCAGTTTTCCTGTAACTAAACCTCATTTTGTTTGATGAATACCAGGGAATGTTCTTGAAAAATCCTGTAATGGAGGTTAAGTGTACAGCTTAATAACAATACATGACCACAATAACTATGGAGAATTAAGATCAAATAGGTCTGTAACAATGCAAACAGCAGACCACAATTCAATAAGATAGCCTAACAGATCCATAAGATTTTATAAAGTTAATTACATTACACACGGAGGGCTTGTCTCTACTACTGCTTAAGTTAATGTATGTTATGTCACTCAGGGGTGTGAAAAAACCACCCACCTGAGTGACACTCTCCTGCCAACACAGATTCCACCTCCTGTTGAGGTGGAATAATTATGCAGATGGAAGAGCGCTCTTCCGTCAACATAGCGTATCTTCACCAGGTGCGTTACAACGGTGCAGTTGCATTGGTGCAGCTGTGCCAATGTAGCAAGGTAGTGTAGACTAGCCCTTGCACTTCAGATCTGCTTTTGCTTTGATATCAGTTCATTACAGGAAAATACAGTACTATCAAAAATGCCTTCCCCATACAAATGTGAAGGTTCAACTGTACCAGTTTTCCGCAGAGAATTCCACATGTCTCTATTCCTCTTACTGTATTTGCCTCTGCTAGCAGCAGAAATTTGTGACAAAGATCTGTGGGTAAAACTACACCTCGGAGTGCTTCAGCCATTTGATCTAATAAATGAGGAGAAAGGGCATTTATAATTTAGTCTTCAGTGCAAAATTTTCTAATGTAACAGGTTTACACAGTTAAGAGATCAACTGAACTGACTTACATAGGGAGTGCCATACTTGCCACAAAGAAGTTTTTGTTAGAATAATATAGAACTTTACAGAGCATAACCTTTCTTTTATTAAATGTACGTCAAAGAATACAGAATGTTAACTGGATTGCATTCACTAAGGCAGTGAACTATCACTACTTCCTGGTCCAAATTTTCAGAAGAAATCTAAAAATGCAACCACAGTGAGCCTGGGCCTGTTCCCATGGAGTTAATGGCAAAATTCCCATTTAATTCAATGGAAGCAATTGGGCCTGTAGTCTTCAGGCCTAGCTATTGGAACTTTTAGGTGTGAAATGGGTAAACTCAGATGTACGTATCCATTTTAGGTGAGAAAACAAAGGGTAGCGTACAGACACACAAACATTCCAGGAACATTTGGTCCTCCATGTCAGAGAAAGCTACAATGAAATACACACATGCAGGTTGATATCGTATAGTATGTTAGGAGATGCTCCACCGAACACTTACTCTGAACAGTGCTTAAAGTGGCTGCTGGCTTTAAGGCCTGGTTTACTGGAGGGGATTGTCCAGCAGAAACAGAGGCATCACTCTTACTGGCTTTCTCAGAAAATGTGGTAGATAAGGAGTTATTCTGATGCATAGAAATGCAAGACAACACACTTCCATCAATCTGCTCAGACATAACCATATTCTCTTTAATTTTCTGATCTCTGGCTAGTTCTTGCTTCTTAAGCTGATCTTCAAAGAACTGAAACTGCTCTGTTTCAAGTTGCTGTTGTCGCATCTGTGCAATTCTCTTCTTTTCTGCTTCTATCAGCCTCTGCTGTTCCAGTTTCTTTAAGAATTCAGCTTTACACTTGTTCTGCAAAGTATGTAAATAAAGTGGTCAGATCCTTTAGACGATGTTAAAAGAGTTACAAAATCATGAAGGGAAAGCTAGCAAACTGATTAACCAGTTATTATCAGATAATAATGACACTGTTTGGAATACGTTAGCCACACTGCCCAATACAATTGTGCCCACAGAAGTGCTCTAAAATAATAAACATGATGTACTTAGGGATAGAGGACAGAGATCTCCCATTCTGCACACCCCTGATACATTATGCATTTACCTCAGTATTAATAGTATTTGCCCTTGACCCCCTTATATTTTAGCAGAAATAATTACAATCTAAAAAAGTCATTTTATGAATAGGGGAGTAAAGGGAGAAGGCACAAACAAGTATTTGTCATCAAGGACACATTTATCTTCAAGTGGATTTCACAGCACAGTTCTCTCTCTCACACCTTCTCCTGCCCTTTTCCTTTCTTCACTTACTTCAATTTCCCTTGGACTGCTTCCGGGTATGTCTACACTTAAACCGCTGCACATACACTCACTACAATGGGGGGGGGGGGTTTACCATCGCTGTATTTAATCCACCTCCCCAGGAGGCAGTTGCTATGCTGATGGAAGAATTCTTCCGTTGACTAGTACTGTCTACACCAGGCGATAGGTCATCATAGCTACATCTCTCAGGGGTGTGGAGCTATGCCAATGTAAGTTTTCAATGGAGATCAGCCCTTAACCTTGCATTGTATGGATTTTTTCACACTACTTATTGTTCTGTCTCCGTCACAGTAAGTCTTCACTGTACTCTCATCTCCCTCCAGCTGCCCAACACCAACTACTATTCCACAAACTGCAGGGAACCTTCAGGTTCCAACATTCCTTCACCACTTCTGTTAAAGAGATAGCAACACAAACTGTCAGAAGCAAGTTAAAATATAGATACTTAATCAATAACCAACAAAACAAAACAAAATAAAACCTCGCAAACAAATCATAAATGGGAACATGGATTCTTGTTCCAAATTCCAGGAGACACTCTGTGGGAGAAAGAACAGTGTTCCTTACTTCCTCTACCTCTTTCCATTACAAGCTTTTGAACTACAAATCCTACTTTCAGTGACTTTATTACACAAAGTGGGAATATGACTATGCAGTCCTTAATAGTTACTTAAATACACCCATGAGTCAGCCAGAACCTAGCCTAATTTTGTACCTTTCACAATGCCTTGATGGATGTCAGAGTTCAAGGGAATACTAGTGGTGTTGTGGTCTAGTTTTGCTTTTTCTTCAGGGAAAAAGGGCCAATTCAAATACTCATTAGTACAGTATCTGAATTTATCAAATAAAATAGTATTAACCAAACTGTACCAAACTGCAATAGAGGATTTTTTTACAATAGATAAAGATTGCCAGACATTAAGAATTTCTATTAAGTAAATGCTAAAATATTTACATATTTATTTCTAAATCACCACACGTCTACACCACTTATTTTCAAATACACTGCTTTATTAGATGCTCAAAAGACGCAGCTTCTAATAGTGCCTAAACAATAGTAAAATTTAGATTTTTTGCTCATACAACTGCTTTTTTATTTGAATGTTGATTATGTAATACTTATAACTAACTGATTAAATAAGTAAACATACATATGAATAATATTTTAAAAATTAAATGTGAATTCAGATAAGACTTACTTTGTCTTGCATATATTCTTGGTATTCTGCGTTATATTTCTTTAAAAGATCCTTCTTCAATTCATCTGTCCTTGGAAATGCAACTTCTTTCAGTTTCTTTTGGGAAGGGGCGGGGGAAGGGGAGGAGAAATAAAAAAAATGTAAAACTGATTTCCTGCCTTTGAAACAAACAAACTATTAGCTGGGAAGGAAAATCAGCTGGAATGCCGATTTAAAAAGTCAATCATTTCAAAACAAAGTTAAAAATACTAAATTACAGGCATGTCAAATACATAAGGCCATGTCCGTAGCTGTTATCAGTTGGCACAGTCCATTGAAGCTATGCCAGTTTATACTAGCTGAGATCTGGCCAACAGATTTCTTATAGAAAAGAAGAATCACTTTTCCAACCAGTCTGATGGCTCTGTGAGGCACAAATGACATGTGATAAACAGCATTACTGGCTCAGATTACATTTGTTTCTAGGTTTTAGATCAGCTTTGGCCCAGATCCTGCAACAAGCTATCTGGGATGAGCCTAGGTAGGGCTCCACTCAGATATGGAGTTCTGCCTGTGGAGAGTTCACTGCAGGAATGGGGTCTTTGATATTACATGTTTCAAGACCTTAACTAAAGTACTTAAGCGTGTACTTAATCCCATTGATTAACAGAATTTAAGCACATGCTTGGGCACCTCTCCTGAATAGGGATGCTTTCCTGACTTAAGGCCCAAGGCAGAATAAGAATCGGAAGAAAATTATGTGGATCAAGCCTCAAAAGGGACTCTATTAAATATATTAAACTTACAATGGTAGACCTCAATCACATGGCACTTTACATACTTGCTTAGCTTTATTCTCATAAGTACTCCTATTGAGTTCAATAGTTTGGGCTCATAGTTATTGGGGTGTTTAAATAATTCAAACTGGAAAATTTAACATCAGTGTAGCATTTTGCCAGATGAATCTGAGTATATACAAATCAGTGCACAGGTGCTATTGCCTGTCACAGCACACATGCACCAGAAAGCAGCTGCCCCCTTCTGGAATCACTTGAAATGCACTGTGGAATGGCAGTATGAGGCACAATGTTCTGCTAGAAGAGACAGTTTTCCATATTTCAGTGAATATCAATGGATAATTTCAGGTGTTTTAAACTGAGGAGGGAACTATTTTAAAAGTTCATCCATTAATTAAAGCAATGATGAAACCAATATAGTACTGGAGAAATTGGGAAAAACATTAAAAGGAAATGGAGTACATATTTTAGTGTTAAAGAAAGCAGAAAATACTTTGGCTTATCAGCACATGTTAAGCAGATAATATACAGTACACTAATAATTCCAAAGGTCCCTCTGGCATTCAGAAGTCAAGGGTCATTCACTTAAATGGAAGCAGGATGATATCCTAAATGCTTTTAAATTAAGGCATTTAAAATATATGTATCCTTTAGAAACAGATTTAACTAAGGGTCAAACAAGCCATATACTACTGGCTCTGTTCAGCGACACCAATTAATTCACACTTTAGGAGTTGCAATTAGAATCCCAGCAATGATCAAGTTAGTAAACTGAAATTAAACTTTGTTGCTAATGGAGTTAGTTATAAGAACTTAGTCTTGGTTGGTTTTGTACGTATTTGTTAGTTCTGGGGAAAGAACAATTTAGTTACTGAGAGAGCAATGCCAGGAAAAAGCAAACCTACCTTCATGATATCCTGTTTTTCTGGTACTGAACATTGCTGATAGTCTCGGTGACTGGGCAGCTTTTCTACAAATAAGCTAGAAAATTAAACACACATATTTCCTGCCTTGTTATCCAAAGGAAGATCCACAACAGTTTTTATGTTGGGAGGAAAACAAGTTTTGCTTATCACAGATGTTGAACACAGATGTTGGAACACATTCCAATTTGATTTATAGCAGTTTTCTATGCTTTCACAGGTTTAAACCATAAAAAGAAAAGGAGTACTTGTGGCACCTTAGAGACTAACAAATTTATTAGAGCATAAGCTTTCGTGAGCTACAGCTCACTTCATCGGATGCATTTGGTGGAAAACACAGAAGGGAGATTGATATACCTACTGACCGCTATTCCTACCTACATGCCTCTAGCTTTCATCCAGATCATACCACACGATCCATTGTCTACAGCCAAGCTCTACGATATAACTGCATTTGCTCCAATCCCTCAGACAGAGACAAACACCTATAAGATCTCTATCATGCATTCCTACAACTACAATACCCACCTGCTGAAGTGAAGAAACAGATTGACAGAGCCAGAAGAGTACCCAGAAGTCACCTACTACAGGACAGGCCCAACAAAGAAAATAACAACACCACTAGCCATCACCTTCAGCCCCCAACTAAAACCTCTCCAACGCATCATCAAGGATCTACAACCTATCCTGAAGGACGACCCATCACTCTCACAGATCTTGGGAGACAGGCCAGTCCTTGCTTACAGACAGCCCCACAGTCTGAAGCTAAATACTCACCAGCAACCACACACCACACGACAGAACCACTAACCCAGGAACCTATCCTTGCAACAAAGCCCGTTGCCAACTCTGTCCACATATGTATTCAGGGGACACCATCAGAGGGTCTAATCACATCAGCCACACTATCAGAGGCTCGTTCACCTGCACATTAACCATGTGATATATGCCATCATGTGCCAGCAATGCCCTTCTGCCATGTACATTGGTCAAACTGGACAGTCTCTACGTAAAAGAATAAATGGACACAAATCAGACGTCAAGAATTATAACATTCAAAAACCAGTTGGAGAACACTTCAATCTCTCTGGTCACTCGATCACAGACCTAAGAGTGGCTATACTTCAACAAAAAAGCTTCAAAAACAGTCTCCAACGAGAGACTGCTGAATTGGAATTAATTTGCAAACTGGATACAATTAACTTAGGCTTGAATAGAGACTGGGAATGGATGAGTCATTACACAAAGTAAAACTATTTCCCCATGTTATTTCTCCCCCCCACCCCACCCCCCACTGTTCCTCAGATATTCTTGTTTACTGCTGGAAATAGCCTACCTTGCTTGTCACCATGAAAGGTTCCCCCCCCCACCCCGCTGCTGGTGATGGCTTATCTTAAGTGATCACTCTTCTTACAGTGTGTGGGGTGAAACCCATTGTTTCATGTTCTCTGTGTGTGTATATCAGTCTCCCCTCTGTGTTTTCCACCAAGTGCATCCGATGAAGTGAGCTGTAGCTAACGAAAGCTTATGCTCTAATAAATTTGTTAGTTTCTAAGGTGCCACAAGTACTCCTTTTCTTTTTGCGAAGACTAACAGACTAACACGGCTGCTACTCTGAAACCTGTCATTATGCAAGGTTTAAACCATGTCACTGAAATTCCAGCACTGATTTAGATAACACAAATCTTAACCCCCACAATATTATTTTCTGTAGCTGGATGCACTTTTCCTTGTTCTTTGGGTAGCAATGGGTAATAACAGGACTAACTAACACATGGCACCAGAAATCACCATGCTGGGCACAAGCTAGACTTTGTAACCAGATCTTATCAGCATCACCCTTGTCCTTCCTTCCCCTTTTCACTCTGAACACACTTGTTAGATCTTGTCTTATTTAAGTTCTTCAGGCCAATGAATGTCCTTTATTCTATGTTTGTTCATGGATTGCAACCTTCACGAGCTACTGCCATGCAAATAATAATAATGATAACATGGCAAAAATCTAAGAGAGAAGGCTGCCAACAGAGGAAGTCTCTGTAGAGACTTCATGTGAAGTCATGCACGTCATACTGACATGTATTACTGCAGCCCACTTCTGACCAGACCAACCTGTGCTATAAGGTGAAACAAATTATTTTATAGCAAGGCAGAATCAATTACTATTGTGCATGTAGGATGCACACTGGATACCCCTGTTTACAGCCACCCATAGCTTTCTGAAAAGTTCACCTTCAAGACTGGAAATTTCCTGGCCCTCTCTGTTCCCAGCATGTGTTTGTTTAAAAACAAGCAACAAACAAATGCAACAATGTCTGAACAAACAAACAGGATACCAAAGTGAGGGAAACCCCCCAACCTCCCATTATTATATATTTAACTTTTTTTAAAGTTCTACAGCCTGTCTGCTTAGAAAGTTTAAATCTGCTATGGACTTAGCTCTCAATTAGGAAGTAACTGAGTGTTCTAATGAAATCTGCTTTTGATTTGATGGAGTTATGACCTTTTGAAAAAAAATCACATGCTAAGCATGCACAGGACATTTTGCAATGACTTATTCATTCAGGGACAGACTCTGTCTAGTCTTTGTGTGGAAGAGTAGCAGAATGAGGGAGTAAAAAGCCCCTCTTTTTGTGGTCTGTTTGATGGCTCGGCAAAATTACCAAATCAATCTATCCATCAGACTCATTAAGGTAAAAAAACTACATATTATTCCTTACGTTATAAATTTATTATATAGAACAAAAGCATTCTCCAGGTTTCCTTCCTCCAGATATACAGATGCCATGCGCTCCATCTCTACTCCGGATCTAAAGTAACGACGTGGCGTAATATCCTCATTGATTGTGATATTACAGGCAAGCTTGCTTAAGGCACGTACTCGCTCCTCTGGGCTCACTGAAACATCTGTGTGGTCAGGCATAGCTGCTAACTTTTTCTGAAAAACAAGCAACACATCACAGGTTACATTTCACCTTGGATGGCTGACCCCATTCACACATGATCTTGTTCAAGGCACTGAGGGAAATTTAAATTTAAATCAATAAATTAATTAAATAAAATCAATCAATCAATCAATAACCACAAATGTTAGTAACAATGAAAAGACTTTATCATGCTTCTTCAATGGCATTAAACACAATAATTAAATTATATTAAAACACAAAAATTGTGAAACAAGATAAAGACAAAATTAAATTAACTAGAGTGAAACAAATAAAAGAATAAGCCTGATTTGGCAGTTTCCTAGATTTCCCAAGATATGAATTCCTATAAAGTGCCCCATTTTTATAGACATTTAAAGTATTCTACCTAGGCCTGATCTAACCTTGGAACTTACATTGGCCCAGCTACATCTCCTAAAGGCATGAAAAATCCATACCTCTGAGAGATGTAGCTATGCTAACATCACCCCCCAGTGCAGACAGGGCTAGGTCAATGGAAGAATTCTTCTGTTGATCTAGCAATCTGGGAGTAGCTCCAGCAATGGGAGAAACCCTCCTGTTGGCGTAGGTTGTGTCTACACTGGAAATGCTACAGCAATGCTGTGGCTGTAGCATTTCAAATGTAGGCAAGCCCTTACCACTGGATGTAATGTTTACTATTGGGTGTAGCCTAACTGATAACAGCAGTCAGAATTTGCAGGATCACACCAGAAGTTCATTTCAATGGAACTTTACAGATTAAAGCATTCATTTACAGCTGAGTAAACTAAAGCTATTTAACAGGACAGGAAGAGAAGCCAGCAAGAAAAGCCATGAACTCATGTTCTATAAGGTTTAATACATTTTCTCTTTCATACTGTTACTTAAAATAATTTTGATTACATTCCTGAATGAAACTGTTGCTGCGAAACTGCTTCATCTTATTATATTTTAAAGGCTTCAGTCTTTCAATTCAGAATATGTATACAAACACACCCCAGAGGAAGTGCACAGTAACTAAGAGGGAGTAACCCAACAAATCAATTGTATTCAATATAATATTTAAAAAATATTTAAATTCCAGCTTGCTACACTCTATACGAAGGGGCAGCTGGGCAGAGAATAAGGGTGGTAGCAAGGAATGGTGGTTAGAAACTTGGAAAAACCCTTGAGCTGGTGGTCAGCACAACTAAACTATCGTGGATGGTATCAGATAGTTTGCTGCTTTTTTGAAACTCTGGATGCCAAAGCATTAAATATCAAAATGTAATACATACCAATGAACTAACAGTGAATGGCTGTTCCATGTTGCCCACAGTCTGCAAACCAAGAAGATTACTATTTCTTTTCAATCTCTCCATCTGGTCACAAAGAACAAAATGGGGGGCACGGGGAGGAGGGCGGAAAAAAATCAATGCAATGTTCAGTGCTTGCAGTAAGTTGCCCCCCCCCCGCCAGTCCCGCGAGTCATGGTTTATTGGTCAAAGAGGAACTTCAGTACAAATACTCTGATTGTCACCATGTGCTAACATGAAATATGACAATGAAGTCATTTTAACTGAAGATATCTTCAAACATCTATGTTCTTATGCCATGCCAAGTACCATAACAGTTTAAAATTGAACACAAACACACACAAGTCAAATTATGCATTTTAATAAACATATTACTACAGGTGGACTCAGTATATAATAGTATATTAAGTAGTTTTAAAATAAATTGATTTCATATTTTGTTAAGTTGTAATTTAAATGATAAACTAGTACTTTTCAAACACAAAGTGGGGGAGGGGAAGAGTCCAGATCAAAAGTTCAGAGACTAATAAGTGCATTTGTTTTTCCATCTTCATATGCCATGGTAAATGTATCTATGTACAGTGTGAATTTGAGCACTTTTTTCTAGCAGGTCTATAATTATAAATTAAATCAGGCAACTGTCCTACCTTAATATGGAAACTACATGTTTAGTAACTAAAAGTATATGAAATCTTTCTAGCACTATTTGAACCATGTATAGCACTGGTCTATTGCAAGAAATGATCGAAAACTGCACTCGGCATGGAAGAGATAGGAGTTAACACAACCCTTCAGTAAAGGCAAATAGTAACAAGTAAAGGCAAACATTTAAAAGTGCTGTGGTCATCAGCAAAAAAGGCTTCTGACAAGGAAATGATGAATTAAGTTATACTTTAATATGAATCTGAAGCTGGGAAGGTGGGTGCTCTAATTCCTAACACTTCAGTGCTCAATCTAGAAGATTGGTCTTGAATGTCAAAGATTTTGTGCAAAACAGAAAATGCACATTACAAACATCTAAAGGCTAGACTGGTTCATCACAGAAGCGCCAGATTCAGAGGAGTTGCAGCAAAGACTTAATGTGGGCTTCTCCCTTTCTGGAGGCTAGTTTGAACCCTGGCAGAAATTAGAGCAGCCCCAAGGGCTGTTTTTCTGTATCTTTTTACAAAGAAATAATTAGTTATGTTTTCTGCAACTCCATTACTTCCTGTCTTTGCCTCTTCCTTGTTTTTCTTAAAGGCTAATCACATCTGTTAGGTCAGCCTTTAGTTTTAAACATTATCTTTACCATTTTAGAGTCAACAATTTCATCTCAGTTATTAACTGGCCAGTTTTCTTTCTTTTTTGTTTTGTTTCCTCCTTGATTTACTTGTAAATTCCTTTACTAATCCACTTATTCCCTTTGACTAGATATAACTAATTCTACATTGTTGCAGTCATTATAATTTCCTAATAAGTCTTACTGACTATATATTCTTGCTTGGGTCCATCCCCAGTTTTTCCACTGCCAGCCCTGGTTCTTTTTACAATCATTGCTAGGTGTGCTACAAGTCTGTGAATTGGACTTTAAGGCCTAAATTTTCAAGCAGATGTGTGCAAAATACTTGCATGCTTTTGCAATGCTACTTTGAAAACTGGATCCAAAATGTAAATTTGGTACACTCGCATTTACTTTGTATGTACTTCCCCAAAAATGGTTCTATTCTAGAGATTCTAAACTTTAGCCAAATTAAAATTCTCAAGATAGGGCATTAGAAACACAACTACAAAACCTGATTATAATATGATGCTTCCTGTTTCATGTGAGAATCTCCTATTATATGTAACGGGAAAATGTACTCCATATACTAACATGGAATACTATAAGTAGTGAAATTTCTTTTTCAAGAATAAACCATGTTCCTGTAATGAGTTAGGTATGATTGTTCTATGAAGTGTTTCCATCCAAAGAGCGACATTAAAAAAAAAATCCACAAAATTTTATAAAGCAAGAAGTTTTGCTACATGTTGTAAAGAAGGATCTTTTCTTTTACAGAACCTAGATATCAAATGCAGAAGTCAATTTATTCAGGGGAAATTTTGAATTCTGTTAACTAAAAATGATCACCGCAACATGAACAGATTTTACACAAGTGAATTTAATCATCTTCCAATCAATCACAATAGCCCTCAGCTAAGTGAGAGTTTTATTTGTTTGCTTTATAACCCTAGTGACAAGCCACTAAAGCCTCCAGATTTATTCTTCAAAGCATTATTTTGTCATGTTTCCTGGCTCAGTCTTTACCACTGCTAGCACTGTAATCAAATCTTAAAAAGAAGTCCATGGTAGCTGCTGGGTGCTTGGCACCTTGGAAAATCAGGCCACTGTAAAGATTTACAAGGCTAACATAAGTTAGCCTTGTAAATCCTTACAGTGGTCTGATTTCTCTCTTTCTCTCTCTGTGTATAAATATATCTTTGTCACTGTACCTAGTTATGGGTCTTTAGTGCTACCCTGGTGGCACCAAAGGACCATAAAGCTAGCTTAACTGACCACCTGGAAGTTGCCCTGGTGTAAGGGGAATTTTTGGATGGGGCTGGGCTCGAATATTGGTCCTATGCCTCCTCCCCCACCCCCCACAGCCCAACACCAGGAGCTGTATTTTGGGAAAGGGAGAATGCCACAACACTGCCTATTCCTGGTTTGTAGAACAAACCCTTGAGGTCACAGCAGGCTACTTGCTCTAACATATACCAGGGGCTGAAGGGGCCCTTGGCCAGCTCCTTGCAGATCCACCCAGCTCAGCCAGACTATTGGAACTACAGTACTGTAGACAGTGTCAAGAATCAGGACAAAAATAATGGGAGGCAAGGAGCTCATTTTCATAAGTTTTCCTACCCCCGCAGCCTCACAGATTTCCTTGGTGGAGATGGAGAAGTATTTTTTGATCTTCAGAATGAAAGACAGCATCCAGTCTTCTTCGATTTACGTGGCACAGAAAGCAAATGCCTCTGAAGAATCAAAACTTGCTACAATATATATTCATGTTAAAATGAAGAGCATGAAATCATTCCCTCCTTCACTTACCTGTCAAGTCCCAAGCTCAATATTTTGTGTTTTCTGTGTATCTGCAGATTCAATCTATAAAATGTGATCAAATCCTGAACCCAACAGTCCTTACTTAGGACACCCCTCACTGAAGACAACAGACATTTTATCGGAGCAAGGACTTCAATATCTCATCTATTATGCAGGAACTAATTATTAATTTTAAGTCTACCCCTGCTACAGTTCTATTATTTTTCAAAAGCATTACTGTTCACTCTTTAAGGAACCAGGGAAGGGGGGGAGGGAGAGAAACTGATACAGGATAGATATCAGGAATGAGCATTTACTTTCGATCAAAAATAGTATTCCCCACCCCACAGAACCAACCTTAAACAAGAAGTGAAACACTCCAAAAAGTCTGTTAAAAAAAAAAAACTGCACGGGCATGTATCTGAGATAAAATCTGCATTACAATGAACTGCTTGAGTGATAAAATAGATCAAATTTTATTTTAAAAACATCTTTTGCCTTGTAAAATGTAAAATTTTATTAAAGAAGTGACCAATTCAGGAGAAGGACAATCTTTTCATAACTAGGTTGCTGGTCTGAATCCAACATGGGTCAGTGGTGACAATGTACCATCACAGCTTTAATAAATCAAGTGTTTTATTCCCCCTAGCCAGGCTGAAACACACTGGTACCCTGAGCCACACCCCCTACAGCCCCATCTCTCATTGGTCAAGTATCACCCATTCCTTTCACCCAAAGCTCCCAGTCTCCTGAGGGCTGAACACTGAGCCAACCAAAATGCCAACTGTCACTAAATGAATCAATCAGTGCTGCTCTGCCCCCACACAATAAATCATTTTATGTTGGTCTCACGTGTGGAACCCTCTGCTGAAGGAAAACAGAGATTCCCCTCCTCCTGGATGACACCATTCTTAAACAGGAAGCAACTGGCTGTGCAGTAGGAAGATCACCAGTGATAGGCTTTTTGTCTGCCACCATCCCAGAAAAGGTCTTTGTTGGGACAGATTCCTCTTTTGGGGAGGCACAAACAGCCATCAAGGAATTCCCACAGCCCCAACCTTCCCAGCATGCCCTAACACGAGCAGTATAAAAGTTAAAGTTAAAAGGTTACATTTGCCTCATTAATTTCTTTAAAATAAAGAAGTGTTAATAAGAAATAAAGTTCAATTACAAATTCAGGCATATTAAGAGGAGACATCTGGTGGCAGCAGAAACTCACACTTCCTCAAACGATGCACTGGTGTTTGTGAAAGCCTTGAAGAGCAAGCTCCTGCACGTATGCATACCGTGTCAAGATACAGCAAAAGAGATTAGCAGAAAAGTCAGTACAAATAGTGAAGCACTTGATTTAAAAAAAAATCCCTCGTGGATTCCAATGTAGAAGGCAATTTGGGTTGTGGAACAATATTTAAAATTGATACTGTAAATACACTAGTAGGACAAACTTGATATTTTTGTAAAAAATTACTGTAAAAAGATATAAATGTTATGCCTAATACCACATACAGCACAAATTAAAAAATGTGGCTACAAAAGCACTGGTATGTTTTGTAATGATTCTAATATGCTACTACTATATAGAAGATTAAGCCTCTTTAAACAAAAAAAAAGAATGACATTGGCCAGCTTTGTTTGCATTTGCACATGAACATGCTATATGTTTGTACAGTGCACAGCAAAAGAAATACCCTTATCCAGATTAGGGCCTCTAAGTGTTATTGAAATACAAGTTAATAATAAGAGTAATGAAGTACTCTACACCATCAAGGAGAAATTCAAATGTGTAATCCCTTTAAGTGAAATGGAGTGTAGTTTTATTCATTTTTCAGATATAGAAAACAATTGTGTTAATATGTAAAACCAGGGTGGATAAAAATCAATGATTTAAAAAAATAAATAAAATAAACCAGATTTTTTTTGATAAAATGCTTTTTGAAGAAAAAACCTATCTAAAGATAAAGATACATTATAACTTAAAGATATCTCATCGTGGAATAGGGATTATAAATTCTAATTCTATAGTGCGAGACAATATATTCATGTCTAATGTTCCAATAGTTCATGGATTAGGGACCCAATCTTATGCGGTTCCAGGGGCTTCTGTATAGATTAATCTTTCTATCTACCCAATAGGACTCAGTGCTGAAGATACCATCAGAGATGCTTAGTTAAGCAGTTCTCAAATGGTGGATTTGTGTCTCCAGAGATAACATGCTTGTTAACAGCAAAAATGGTTGTTGGGGGGTTTTTTTAAGTGGTTTTTAAAAAAAATAAAATAAAATTTCATTTAATTATTTTAGTTAAAAACAATTTTAACAAAAACAAACCTGATTTTAAAAAATTTGAAGGTTTAACTAAATTCAAAAATTTATATGCTCGTTTTGTTAAAATATTATATGTTTGCTGTTGAAGAAAAAAATCCAGAATATATAACATTGTTGTTTTAGTTAAATAAAACAGTTTAAATGTCTGTCTGGTGATATTCTCCTCCTAATACAGCATGGCAAGAAAATCCTCCAAATATTAATGATTAACCTGTTGAATTGGAGATAGTTCACCTCCCACTGACTTCATAAATATTTGCTTCAATTACCTTTGGTAAATGAAATAACCAATCATTCATTTTCTGATATAGCTGTAAAACTAATCTGAAAAGTTTTCAAAATAAATCACTTTAAAAATGTATAGTGTGCACCTTCTAAAAATGAAACCTACATCTATCTCTGAGTTGTGAAGAATATGTATTAAGGTTATAACAACGAACAAGAATGCACTTTTATGTAGAAATCCATGATTAAATCGAGTCTTCCTGACTTGTGATTTAAATCAATTTGATTTAAATCAAATCCACCCTATGTAAAACTATAATCCAACCCCCAATGCAGGGGATATGAGCCATTATACTAACCGGGAACCATCTCAGCCAGTTAGAGCGTTGGAATGCTACAGATCTACTGACATATTTCTCACTTATCCAATCCTGCGCACTTCAATTGGCCGAGAGTAAATCAGATTTCCATAACAAGTGTATAGTTATTTCTTAATAACCAGACAGTGTGCAAATCTATGTAATGATTACTTAAATGCCCTGAGCAAAATGGAACACAAGGATTTACATAATCACTGAATGGCTATTTCTTCATATACGTATAATGATTAAGCAAATTCTCCTAGTCCCATGGGTAGCTACATACGGAACATTAACATGCTCACAAAGAGCATGGTACTTACAATTTCTTCCCTCCACCTACTCCATCATACGACAATTTTATTACAAATGTTATAATGACCATGATGTATCAAAAATGCAGATTTTCTTCTAGTGTAAAAGTGTGCATCTAGGAAAAGAGTTCAGTCACTACTGAAGTCATCAATTTAATGAGGAAAAATACAAAAATACAAGAAACTTTTAAACTCCTAATTACAGGCCCAAACTGTCTCAACAACTTTTAAATAAGACCATGATTACCATGGGTGGTGTTCTTAAAAATTAGTGGCATGGCATTGCCCTACATTTTTAAAATCCAAGAATAAAAATAAATAGTTTGTACAGAAAGTACAGGCTGGCTGAGCATTTCAAAGGAGCCAAAAGAAGTTAAGTGCCCATCTTCCACTGCATTTCACTAGGAGGTAGGCACCTAAATGACGTAGGCTTCTTGGAAAATTTAAGTCATGGGACAGAAACTCTGTCTTCATAGATTACTTGAAGATAATCAAAACAGCAACAGCTGCCTTCTAACAGTTAAGTCTGTACAGAAGATGGCTGTCTATAAATAAACATGGACTTTTGGAATAAGTGTTCACTACCAGAATGATTCAGTTAGCATAAAGAGCGCAACAGCCTATTTTAGACAAAGATGTGAGGAGGAGATAAAAAGACTAAATTAATTTAAACAAAGAGGTCTACTGATACTGCCCAAGGACTGTATTAAGATCATGTTTGGTAAACAAAAGACGGGTGGGACCAGAAATTAGACATAATTGGTGGACAAAATAATGAGGGCATGAGCTATTCCATTTTCACCCATTTTTGGGGCCCTTTAAAAGATTTTTTGGGGGGTGGGAGGAACACGACTACCAACACTACAACAGCCACTGAAGAGATTTTTCATTATAATGCCCAGAAATTGGCACACTCCTCACCATCACTGCCGCATCAGTGAGGATCCCACCCTGATACAGGTGAGATACTGCTCTGTCTTCCCTTCCTTCATGTGCCCCTTTTTGCACAGCCTGTCTCCCAACTCTGGCCCCCACCCATGCTATCTTAGAATCATAGAATATCAGGATTGGAAGGAACCTCAGGAGGTCATCTAGTCCAACCCCCTGCTCAAAGCAGGACCAATCCCCAGTTAAATCATCCCAGCCAGGGCTTTGTCAAGCCTGACCTTAAAAATTTCTAAGGAAAGGAGATTCCACCACCTCCCTAGGTAACCCATTCCAGTGCTTCACCACCCTCCTTGTGAAAAAGTTTTTCCTAATTCCAGCCTAAACCTCCCCTTCTGTAACTTGAGACCATTACGCCTTGTTCTGTCATCTGGTACCACGAGAACAGTCTAGATCCATCCTCTTTGGAACCCCCTTTCAGGTAGTTGAAAGTTGCTATCAAATCCCCCCTCATTCTTCTCTTCTGCAGACTAAATAATCCCAGTTCCCTCAGCCTCTCCTCATAAATCATGTGCTCCAGCCTCCTAATCATTTTTGTTGCCCTCCGCTGGACTCTTTCCAATTTTTCCACATCCTTCTTGTAGTGTGGAGCCCAAAACTGGACAGTGTACTCCAGATGAGGCCTCACCAATGCCAAATAGAGGGGAATGATCACATCCCTCGATCTGTTGGCAATGCTCCTACTTATACAGCCCAAAATGCCATTAGCCTTCTTGGCAACAAGGGCACACTGTTGACTCATATCCAGCTTCTCGTCCACTATAACCCCTTGGTCCTATTCTGCAGAACTGCTGTCTAGCTAGTCGGTCCCTGGTCTGTAGCAGTGCATGGAATTCTTCCGTCCTAAGTGCACTTGTCCTTGTTGAACCTCATCAAATTTCTTTTGGCCCAATCCTCTAATTTGTCTAAGGTCCTTCTGTATCCCATCCCTACCTTCCAGCATATCTACCACTCCTCCCAGTTTAGCGTCATCTACAAACTTGCTGAGGGTGCACTCCACGCCATCCTCCAGATCATTTATGAAGATATTGAACAAAACCGGCCCCAGGACCGACCCTTAGGGCACTCCGCTTGATATTGGCTGCCAACTAGACATGGAGCTATTGATCACTACCCATTGAGCCTGATGATCTAGCCAGCTTTCTATCAGCCTTATAGTCCATTCATCCAGCCCATATTTCTTTATCTTGCTGGCAAGAATACTGTGGGAAACCGTATCAAAAGCTTTGCTGAAGTCAAGGAATAACATGTCCACTGCTTTCCCCTCATCCACAGAGCCAGTTATCATCTTCCACCTGTCCTCTCTCTCTCAGCTTTTCCCCTTTTATGTGTAGGGGCAGCCAGGGGACTCCTAATGCTGAACCTGCCCCAAGTGCCAGCTTCGCAGCTCCCATTGCCCGGGAACTGCGGCCAGTGGGAGCTGCGGGGGTGGTGCCTGCAGACAGGGCAGCGCACAGAACCACCTGGCCGCGCCTCTGCATAGAAGCCGGAAAGGGAATGTGCCACTGCTTCCAGGAGCTGCTTGAGGTAAGTGCCGCCTGGAACCTGCACCCGACATCCTCTCGTTCCCCAACCCCCTGCCCCAGCCCTGATCCCCTCCCACCCTCCGAACCCCTCAGCCCCAGTCTGGAGCTCCCTCCTGCACCCCAAACCCCTCATTCACAGCCTTACTCCAGAGCCTGCACCTCTAGCTGGAGCCCTCACCACCCCCACATCCCAACTCCCTACCCCAGCCCAGAGCCCCCTCCTGCACCACAATGGCAAATTAGCACAAAGGGGGAGATCCTACCTGGAGAGCACCCTATGTGCAGTGCTAGGGAGCATAAGCCTGGAGCCATTTGTCCAAGCAATTAAACGTCTGTGCTATTCTTTACAATCACACAATTCAACCTCACTTCTACAAGAATACGTGAGTGAAATTAAAATAGATTTTTCCTTAAAAGCAGCCAAAAGGGTATAATAAGCCCTTCCAAGACTTATACTTTAAAGTTAATCTGCAATTCTTCAGAGTAAGAAAGCTACTGAAGTTCAATTCAGATGTGACATTTTTGGTGCAAGATCATCTATTTTATCTATTTTCTAACAACAGATTTCTTTCTGGAACAGATTCACTTTTTACATATCACTGTTACCACTTTAAGAAGAACTCTTAAAGAGAGATACTTCAACAATACAATGAGAAAGATTTGTTACAGACAGTGTGTCCAAGGGCTCTGATATCCAGCTGCAATACTGCTAATAGCACACAAATCAAGTTAACACAATTTTTACTCAGCTGTACTGTGTGTCCATGATAATAAAACTAGTTTCTCATTTCCACCCAATGTAAATCACAGACCATTCATTTGCTATATTGGGCACTAACAACAACATATTAAAGTTATCTTTATATTCCCAGGTTATTCCGCGCATTCTTAACTTTATGAGGCCTGTATTGTTTAAGTTTTGTCCTGCCTTGTGCTATCTACAAGCTCAATTCATAGATCACTGGACCAAGCTGCTGAAATCAATTCTTAACAGAGGTAGATAGATTAAACGGAAAAATTCTGGATATAGATTTACAATTCAGCATATTGATACAGTTGCTATGCAAAATGGCTTAATAGGCAAAAGAAAAATTACCACTGGTAAGAAAACAGAAAGTCTAGTCATTGTAAAGTGAAATTTGAATTCATTGACAAAGACAGTAATAAACCTCATTCTACATCGCTTTAAAGTGTAAAGCAGGACTCTAATCTTCATCTATTTTTATACATAAGGTTGTGAAGCTCAGCTGTAATAATACATCACATATAAAGTTGCTAATGACTACACCACTTTTTAAGCCTCTCCCCCCCCAATACTATTACAGGTCCTACTTGATTAAAATGAAGAATTAAAACACAATGATGTGTAGAATTGGTCATGTCTCCATCCAGAAGTGGAAGAGAAGCTGCTGTGGGATGGGGAGAACACAGCTGAGAAGAGTGTCCCAGAAAGCAGGAAGAGCCCAGTCTGGCACAAGGGCAATACTAAGATTCCTGACACTCCATGAACACAGACAACAGCAAGACAAGTAGTCAACTTTTTATTTCTGGTTTCAAGACATCTGGTGTGCAGCTCTTGCCAAGATTGCACCTACAGAGATCTCATCAAAAATTAAAGATACCTTCCTTGATGGCATCCCCAGTGATACCACCCACCGTCCACCACAGATGACCCTACTAGAATAGGGGGTTGAAACCAGCATCCCCTATCCTTGTGGGGTCACAGCCAAACCAATTGAAACCAAATACTCTTACACCCAAATACTGTCCCCAGATACTTATTTACTTTATTTGGAGTTGATAACGAGACTGTGACCTCCAGAACAGAAATTTGGCTTTCCAAATCTTAGTATTTTAACTGGCATTTCAAACAAAACACATATTTTTAATAATTATCCTACATTCTTTATGTGCATATAGTTTCTAATGAAGACAGCTGGGGACTTATACATAAGTAACTGCATATTAGTACACATGCTCTCCACCTTTATATTGAAGCTACTGAAGAAGCAAATGATCATAAACTTGTTAACTAAAGGTCCAAATTCTGAAGGTAAAAAAGGCATCCTTTGGGGGAAGTGTACAGCCAATAGATCCATTGAGAAATTCATGTCTCATCATTTCCTGGATGAGCGAAGGACCCTGAGGCTGTAGTTGTGGCTGTGGTGTGATCCAGAGGTTTAGCGAGGGAGGGGAATGGATGCCATCCCAGAAACTATGGAAAACCCGCACAACGCCTGTTTATCTCAGCTTTCTGAAACAGTCATGACTGGGTTCAAATGTATTAAGATACTGTACTCTGCAACAGTTTCTTTATCGGGGGACAAGCAGCTGGTCACTTCTAAGGGAAAGCTTTCAGAATGCTAACTGCTGGCCACTAACATGTAAGTTATTAAGATAATTCTTCTTTTCTTGACTTGTGGTGTCAAACTAAAAGTTGTATTTTTTTCCTCAGATAACATTGCACAAAGTTCTCAAAAGACAAGCAGAAAAGGATTTTTTACTACATTGATAAAATATTGCCAGTGCCAGGATTTCATGAAGCAGATATTCCTTTAGGAGTAACAACATTCTGAACTAGCCATTCATTGAAATATATTTACATTACATGCTTCATTACACCATCTTTCCAGTGGTCCATCAAAACTATGTCTGTAAAATCCCACAGGCAAAATCCCCTCCTGCAATACAAAGGAAAACAAAGAGGCACAGAGTGGCAGATAAGACCCCAAAATCAAGGAAAGTGGGCTAGAGTAGCAGTGTCAGCTAAAATTCATCAGCCTCCTTCCCCTCAGAGACCTGCTAAAGTCCCTCCACAAGACCACTACACAGGTAGGGCATCACAGATTAAGGAGAGGCATGTCAGGCCAGAGTGTGGGGGAAGCCAAAGCAACAGTCATTTTCACATGACAAACTCCTTGACTAAGCAGCAGAAATACCACCAGAAATGGTGCCACCAGCATCAACAAAGTTAAAATACCACTTGCAAAATTAATTTTCATACTGTATCTTGTAACCTACTAAGGGGCGAGGGACCTGCACTGCAAAGGGAAACAAGAAAGGGGCAAAGAGCAGCATGGAGGGACTGGCAATAGACTGCTAGGACCTGCTGTGTGTGGGGTTTTTTTTTTTTTTTTTTAATAATCAGCATTCCTTGCAGATTTCCAGGTTGCATAGTTTCAAGGCAGTATCCCTATCCTCTTCAGGGAAAATGCCTTAGCACAGTCAGGTCATGGTCTATGAATAGTGCTCCTAGGCTGCGTGGATAAAAATCAATGATTTAAAAAAAAAATTAAAAAATGAGTTTTTTAAATTTAAATCGGATTTTTTTGATAAAATGCTTTTTGAGGAAAAAACCTATCTAATGATAGTTTTAATTAAGATACATTATAGCTCAAAGATCTCTCATCATAGAATAGGGATTATAAATTCTATAGTATTAGACAATATATTCATGTAATGTTTAAGAAAAGTTTTGTAAATGAGTTCCAATAGTTCATGGATTAGGGGTCCAATTTTATGTGGTTCCTGGGGCTTGTGTACAGATTATTTAGGTTAATCTTTCTATCTACCCAATGGGACTCAGTGCTCAGTTTAGAACAGCGTTTCCCAAACTTGGTTCGTGGCTTGTTCAGGGGAAGCCCCTGGCAGGCTGCAAGACGCTTTGTTTACCTGAGCGTCCACAGGTACAGCAGCTCATCACTCTCAGTGGCTCCGGTTCGCCGTTCTCAGCCAATGGGAGCTGCGGGAAGCGATGGCCAGGCCCAATCTGCTTCCCGCAGCTCCCACTGGCCGGGAACAGTGAACCACAGCCACTGGGAGCTGCGAACGGCTTTACCTGCGGACGCTCAGGAAAACAAAGCGTCTCGCGGCCCACCAGGGGCTTACCCTGAACAAGCCGCGAACCAAGTTTGGAACCCCTGGTCTAGGAGATACCATCAGAGATGCTTAGTTTTGCAGTTGTTAAACTGTGGATTTGTGTGTCCAGAGATAACATGCTTGTTAACAGCAAAAATGTTTTTAAATAAATAATATAGAGAGGTGAGAAATAACAGACCTCAACCCTATTGTTCCTCTGCAAATTTGTGTACACAGAGTCAATCCCTTACCTCTCTCTGGGTGTCTGGCTTGTGAGTCTTGCCCACATGCTCAGGGTTTAGCTGATCACCATATTTGGGGTCGGGAAGGAATTTTCCCCCAGGGCAGATTGGCAGAGGCCCTGGGGGTTTTTCACCTTCCTCTGTAGCGTGGGGCACGGGTCACTTGCTGGAGGATTCTCTGCACCTCAAAATCTTTAAACCACAATTTGAGGACTTCAATAGCTCAGACATAAGTTAGGGGTTTGTTACAGGAGTGGGTGGCTGCGTTGTGCAGGAGGTCTGACTAGATGATCATAATGGTCCCTTCTGACTTTAAAGTCTATGATTCTAAATGCAAAGTTTCAAAAAGTTCAATAAACAGAAGATTGTTGGGGGTGGAACAGATCTGGACAAGGAGAAGTAGTCTGGAGATAAATATGAGAAGGGAGGGACAGGTGGTAGAAACAAAAGTGAAACTTTTTGAGCAGCATATACCAGAAGTCTTGAGGTCTTTCTGATTTGAGATCTACTATACCATTCTCTCACTAGAAGGGAAAACCTATAATGGACGCAGGCTGTAAAAGAGACCCAATTTGGGAATATCTTAATGAAGTTACCCGTGGGTAAGACAGGCATGTGTGCAAAATGCAAACAGTGCCACAAAGAAATGCAAGGCCTGGTAGCCCGAACGAAACAACATCATGAGAAGTGTTCCTTCTCAGGAGGAAGCTGCATTGAAAATGATGAAAGATACATGACTGAACATGCAGGATCTTCAGATTGGTAAACTTTTTTATTTCATACTTCTTTCTTAAGGACTTCCTGTCTTCCTTCTTGACTATTCTTGAATTCTCATGTTTGAGCAAAAAATATAGTTGTTACTCTATGGTACTAGCATTTTAGATGCAGTTGTGATAAAAAAATAAATAGCTGAAATAGGCAGATCTTCCTTTTACAATTTCAACTTTAAAGTAGTACTGAGTGTCAGTGAATGCAATAAGTAATACTAAGTGGTCATGTTGATTGTGAGGCCTCCAATTTGGAGAAGTTAAGGTAATTTGGGGACACCAGCTCTAAAAGATTTTAGCAAATAAAATTATCAGAAGTGAGAGTGCAGCACAGGCAACAATGCTCATAACACCCCACCCTTTGGGTAACCTGGTTGACTACTACAGTACAGCCATTACCAAATCAATCATGCTTGGATGGCACAAGGTTTAAATATGTTTGACATCAAGACAATACAGTTAATTGATTTCAAAAGAATTAATTATTTAAATGGCTTGCTCTTTCATGATTTTTAGTAAAAGGTGGTTGGAGTCCCTCTTGAAAGCATGAATTTACTTCTAAAATATTAAGTTTATGACAACAAAAATTGTGGTCTAGCAGTATTAAGCAAAACAATCAAAGAGACAAAAATAAAGACCAGTATGTTATTTTAACAAATGCAACTGATGATGCACAATAAAACCTAGATCAGTGGTTCTCAAACTTTTTTTTTCAGCAGACCACTTGAAAATTGCTAAGGGTGTCGGCAGACCACTTAATGAGCTTTCTAAATGTTGTTTGTATCATTAGCTAACTATTGTAAAGCGCTTTGGATAAAAGTGCTATCTAAGAAACACATAATAGTAATAATAATAATAATAATAATAAACTTTTTTTGTTCTACAAATAAAAGGACACAACTCATATTTTCATATCAGTAGTTTTACCTTTCTTATATGATGGATGTGCCCTCTCTCCCCGGCTGCAGGGGCTAGGAAGGAGAGGTGGTCTCCTCCTTTCTCCCCCACTGCAGTAGCCCCCGAGCTGGGGCAGGGAAGAAGGGCCATCTCTCCCCGGCAGCCGCAGCCCTGGAGCTAGGGAAAGTCACCTCTTTCTCTGGCTGCCGCAGCCTTGCGCATCCCAAATTTCCCTCACCCCCTCTTCTCACCCTACTGCTCCCCCCCAAAGGCCCACCACCTCACCTTACACGTGCATCTTCTCCAGGGTCCAGGCATCTAATTAGTGGAGCCATGCCTGCCCTTCATTCTCTCATGTGTGGCCGTCCAGACATGCACCTTAGAGGGAACTATCCAGGGACCACCTGAATGGAGCTCGCGGACCACTGGTGGTCCATGGACCACAGTTTGAGAACCTCTGACCTAGATCATTTATCCTAGATGATTTAGAATATTTCATGCTTATAAGCACACTGAAAGTCATGTACAGAAGAATTTAGAGTGTTTTAAACAAGTACTATTTTTCTCACCAAAAAGAAATTGGCAGATACTTGTAACACTTCTTTTTTTATATATTTGCTGTGTGTGTGAATTCTGGTCACAACTCTGCAAACACTTAAATACATGCTTAACTTAAAGCACATCAGTAGTCCCTTTGATTTCAGGCACTTTGATTCGTGGTTAATTCATTTTATATACAGGTAGGGTAAAAATATACTTTAAAAAAATGGGAGCAAAGTACATCCTTTTAAATTTGGCTTGTGAATAGTGTTTTTAAGGCACTTGTGACTGGATTATAATTCTAGACTACTTAACAGAGCCAGACAAATAATTTAAAAAAATATTCACCCCGTATCATTTTTGTCAAATAATTTTTTAACAAACATTATTCAACCAATTCTGTGGGAAAACAGACATTTGTGCTAATGGGTAGTAATGGCACAATTAACTTTTCTTTCCTAAGACAAAGGTGTTCTACTTCAGTAATACCCATATTGCACAATTCCTCTGACCTGATAATCAGAGCTAGAGAAGAATCTACAATTTACAGAGAACTAAAAGAAAATAATGTAATTGTTCATAAATGTAAACTATTATTCTGTATAGTGTTGCATTCATATAGGATATATGAGCAATACCGGTCTCCTCTTCCAGTCACCAATAAATAAAATTAATAAATAAGATTGGGGTATTGTGATAATCCCTCCTTTCGCCACCATCAGCTTGAAGATTTACATCGGTAGCTACTGTTTATAGGAGCTGTATCCCTAATCTCCAATACTTTAATGGAAGAAAAGGCAGAAAACATTTTCCCTTAATCAACTAAAAATCATCCTATTGATAAAAGTATTTAAAAATAATATAAAGCTGGTTTCTGATTCATTTTTAATCAGGAAATAATATCCAACTACCAGGAATCTTAGAAGCAAGCACCCATTGCTTTGATATAATGAAGTGATAATGTCATTAACACTGGAAATTGTGACCATAAAATTTTTCTGAAAGATTAACATTTATCTATTTATTAAAAATAAATAAAAATACATGTATTAGAAAGTAACACACAATATCAATACAACATTTGACAAGGAAATAACATCCGAGTCAGACAAGTACAAAGAAACCTGTTTGTTTAAATGTTAAAGAAAACAAAGGCTCAGTGTTTATTTTTATCACACTTTTTTACAGTTTCTTTAACAAAATTTGCCTAGTCATTCCCTCAACAGCCCAGGATTTAACTATATCTTTTTAGCTCGGGCTATCAATTTTCCCTAAGATGGTAATCAATTTCCAGGAAATGCCTTACGACCTGATGTTGCACATATTTTATGCATGGAAGTTAACTCACATGAGAAGTCACTTCAGTAGAGTTACTCATATGTATGTTTGAAGGATCAAGCTATTACATCCCATTATTTATTTCATTATCACAATATTTTAAAATAAAAATCTCATGTTTACAATTATTTTAACTGGCACAATATTATCTGTAATATGTTCAGTAAAATTTGTGCAATTATAACTAAGCAGCATCTACAAGAAACATTTTCTACCATCTCAAGTTGGCTATGGGACCACAGGTGCCAGCTTCCAATTTTCCCCAGGAGTGCTCAACCCCAGCCCCCACCCCCACTCCACCCCAATCTCACCACCTCCTCCTGTCCCCACTCCACCCCTTCCCCCAACCCTCACCCTGCCTCTTCCTGCACCTGCTTCGCCTCTTCCCTGCCTCTTTCTGCCCCCTCCCCTGAGCATGCCCCATCCCAACTCCTCCTTCCCAGTGCCTCCTGCACGCAGCACAGAACAGCTGATCTGCGGTAGGCATTGGGAGGGATGGGGAGGAGCTGATTGGCAGGGCCACTGGTGGGCGGGAGAGGGGATGTGGGAGGGGAGCTTGGCTGCCTTTTTTCCCCCGTGGGTGCTCCAGCCCTGCAACACTCAGCAACATAGGCTACCGTAAAAGCTAAAACCTGTTCTCTATTCCCTAGAAGGACTTCTCACAGAATACTGAATCATGTTCAAGGTCTTAGCCTTTATGTTCAAGAGCTTCATGGCCTGCGCCCAGGATATCTAAAAGATCCATTTAAGCTCCAGGATGCATACCAGAGGTGCTGGAACAGGGGGAGCCAAGGGGCCATGGCCCCATCATTATTAAAAGTGGGAGGGCTATGCCCCCCACTTTTTACCGGCCATAAGGGCGAGTGACGGGGGGGCGAAGAGGAGTGAGCGGGGGGTGGGGCCTCGAGGGAAAAGGCGGCATGGGTGCTCGGGGAGAAGGGGCAACATTGCGACTTGGGGAGATGGTTTGGGTGCCTGTGGCTCCCTTCGCTTTTAGGGACCTTCTGTTGCCCCAATACATACCATGGTCAACAACTGCGTTCCACTGAGACAATTAAACTCATTAAGCGTAAAACTCATCTGTGCAGGAGACAAAGCTTTATTGGGGGCCATCCCAAAACTTTGAAATGAACTCCCCCAAGAAATAAGAACCATAATAAACCTTCCATTTTAAGTGCAAGGCATATTTTTTTGGCCTTACCTTCTCTGACAAATACATAGCAATGTGTGAATATTTAAATAAATGTATTTAAATAAATTCCAAAACAAAACATTCTATTACACACTTTTCCCCCTGGGGAGAGTATGAGAGAACAAACACGTGACAGATGTTAGTCACATTGCTTAATGCACCACTGGAAGGCACTTGGATACTAGGGCAGGGGTGGGCAAACTTTTTGGCCCAAGGGCTACATCTAGGTGGGGAAATTGTATGCAGGGCTATGAATGTAGGGCTGGGGCAGGGGTTGGGGTGCTGGAGGGCGTGTGGTGTGTGGGAGAGGGTGCAGTGTGCAGAAAGGGGCTCAGGTCAAGGGGTTGGGGTGCAAGAGGGATGCGGGGTGTACAAGGAGGCTCAGGGAATGGGGTTGGGGTACAGGGTGCAGGAGGGGTTCAGGCTTTGGCCCAGCGCCGCTTACCTGGAGCGGCTCCAGGGTGGCAGTGGGCTCCCTGCCTGCCTTGGCCCTGTGCCGCGCCGCTCCCGGAAGCAGCCGGCACCACGTCCCTGCGGCCCCTGGGGGAGGGAGGGCAGAGGGCTCCGCGTGCCACCCTCGCCTGCGGGTACCTCCCCTTAAGCTCCCATTGGCCGCAGTTCGCCATTCCCAGCCAATGGGAGCTGCGGGGGGCAGTGCCTGCAAGCGAGGGCAGCGCGCAGAGTCTTCTGCCCCCGCCTGACCCCCAGAGGCCGCAGGGACATGATGCCAGCCTCTTCCAGCAGCAGTGCGGGGCCTGTGGCGACATGGGGGTGGCAGTCCCGCGGGCCAGATCCAAAGCTCTGATGGTCGAGATCCGGCCCACGGGCCGTAATTTACCCACCCCTGTACCAGGGTGATGGACCATGGTACAAGAACCTGCATACTTTAAAAGTCTCAGGTTTCTGGACACTACAATTAAATATTGTTTCTATTTCATTTTTTTTACCCTCTTCTTCCACTTTCCAAACTGATAATGTTCTTTGCATGATTGTGTGTGTAATTTTAAAAAAATCTATAATCATGATGCTGCTGTTCTTTGCTTGACTACATATATAAGGCCTAGTCTATATTTAAAATTTAGATTGACCGAGCAATGTTGATCAGGGGTATGAAAAAATTTACATTCCTGAGTGCCACAGTTAAGCTAACCTAACCTCCGGTGTAGATGAAGCTGGGCTGAATTGAAGAACTCTTCCATCAATTTAGCTACTGCTTCCTGAAAAACTGGATTATCGGCATTGACCAAAAAACCCCTTCTGTCTATGTAAAAGCATCTACACTATGATGCTACAGAAGCATAGCAGTAGCTTTGCCGTTATGCCACTGTAGTGCCCGGACCATATACATGGCCTAAGAATGTGTGCAATTAAAAAAAAATCTATTACCATGATATTTTTAAAAACTAAAGAATATTGGATCAAACTTTGCTCCTAGATTTACATTAGAGGGCAGAATTTGGCCCATTCCTACTACAAGCCCTGCAAAATGTAGCGTCCTAAGTTATGACACCATGTCAGAGCTGGCCGTGGCCATACCTTGGCCGTGCTCCGAGTCCTGGCACATCAAGAGCTAACATGGATGTTGACCCCCTTTTCTGCCCGAGGGTTATGCTATTCAAAGTTTCTCCAGGTGCCCGCTATTGGTGCCATCTTACGGCTGTTGTTTTCCACAGGGCATAGGTGCTGGAACTGGGGGGGGGGGGGGTCCTGGAGGTGCTGCCTCTCCCCATGGCTTGAAGTAGTTTCCATTATACACAGGGTTTACAGTTTGGTTCAATGGCTCTCACCCCCCCCCTGTACAAATTGTTCCAGCGCCCCCACCACAGGGCTGGCACAACAGGATGCCATTGCTAATAGACCGGGGACGTTCCTGATTGCAGCTGCCTCCGGGGGCCAGGGGCTCTGGAACAATTTGTAGGGCTCCTGAGCCTTTAGGGAGGAAATTTCTGCCTCCCCCTTACCAGCAACCCCCAGAGGCGCTAGGTTTCGTTTCCTCCCAGCGCACCCCACGCCCGCTCCGAGCGCATCTGCGACCTTCAGCGGGGGAGGGGCGGCCGGGCGGACCCTCCTTGCAGCCGGCGGCGGCGCCCCAGTCCCTGCGCTGCGCGCTGCGGAGCGAGCGGGGAGGCTCTTACCAGGAAGCCGGGCTGGTCTCCCCGCGCAGGCGGCTGGGGCTCGCATCCGCGGCGGGCGGGGGGCTGCGAGCGGCAGGTGCGTTGCAGCGGGACGCGATGCGAGGGGCCGAGCCTGAGGCGGGCGGCTCCCCGCGGCCAGCTCCGGGGGCAGGGGGATGCCCTGCCCGGGCGCGCCAGCGAGCCGAGCGCGCAGGCAGGGCGTCCCCTCCCCCTCGGCGGCGGCGGCGGCGGCGGCGGCGGGGCCGGGTCGCCCCGCGCCCCAGGCGGTGCGGGGCACAGGCGCCCCCGGCCCCTGCGGCAGAGGAGAGCCGGTTCGGCGGCTCCCGACGCGAGCCCGCCGCAGTGAGCCGCGCCGCGGCCCCAGGCACGGGGAGGAGGAGGAGCTCCGCAGCCCGCGCTGCCACTCAGGAAGCAGCATGGCAGGAACAGCCTCCCCCTCCCCGCTGCCGCTCCGGCTGCACGGAGCGAGCCTGGCAACGCAGCCTGGGAGGCACCGGGCACCGTCCTCCCGCCTGGAGCCAGCGCCAGAGCTGGACCCCGGCGAGGGAGCCTCCCCCAAAGCACAGGGCAGGGCTAGTCCCCGCCGCGGGAGGCCGGCTGGAGGCGATGCCCGCAGGGGACAGGGTCTGGGGCAAGGCAAAGCCCCCGCCTCGCACCGAGTTCCCATCTTGGCCCCTGGCTGCCTCCTTCCAGCCCTTGTGTGGACCGTCCTGATAGGGGCCTGAGGAGCCCGCGGACGCTTGCACTGTGAATAACTGCGCCCAGGCAGGAGGGGGCTCAGTGTGTGTGTGGGGGGGGGGATTCTCCTGCTCGGAGCGATGCAGGTTTGCAAGTATTTGCAGGATCACGGCCCACGTCAGGCTGGTGGCTGGGGGGGGGGGGGGCCCTCTGTGGTGTGTCTCATCTGTTCCATTCACCTCCTCTGGGTTCAGGGTGCTAATTCAGTTAACCAAAGACTTAATAAAATGTATTTATGGACGGGTCTGTTATGTGGTTTGTTTGCAAAATGTAAAAAAAAAAAAAATTTGTAAAGGACAATGTATGAACTAAAGAGATAACATGTTGAGAAATGTGTTAGGAGAAAAGGCAACACCCAGGAGGCAGTTTAATGATAATAAACATAGCATTATATGAATCTGGCAAGCAAGATTAGCTTCAGAAGAATGAGAAAGGAAGGGACTTTACTCTCTCTCAGGTAATAAATTATAAGTACCCAGATTAGACAGAATGGATAGCTGATAAAGTGCAGGTGTCCTGTGCTGTAACAGTAGCCCTAGCATAATTTTCTCTCTTGACTCTCCTGGTTTATACTCTTGGTGCATACTTCTTAATGTGTAGCAGCAGTCAAAAAAGCCAGCAATGTTAGGAACCAGTAGGAAAGGGATAGATAAAACAGAAAAAATTATAACGCCACTATGTAAATCAGTGGTACACCCACAACAACTTGAATATTGCAAGCAGTCCTGGTCACCCCCTCTCACAAAATATAAAATTGGAAAAGGTACAGAGAAGAGCAACAAAAATGATTAAGGGTATGGAACAGCTTCCATATGAGGAAAGATTAACAAGACTTGGACTTTTCAGTTTAGAAAAAGATGACTAAAGATACTATGATAGAGGTCTGTAAAATTGTGATTGGTTTGGAGACAGTGAATAAAGAAATGTTATTTACACCTTCACATAACACAAGAACCAGGGGTCACCTAATGAAATTGATAGATAGCATGTTTAAAACAAAAGGAAGTACTTCACACAGTGCACAGTCCACCTGTAGAACTTGTTGCCAGAGGTATTGTGAAGGCCAAAATTATATTGGGGTTTTAAAAAAAAAAAAAAACCTAGATAAGTTTATGGAGGATAGGTGGCAAGATGGTCAGGGATGCAACCCCATGCTCTGGGTGTCTCTAGCCTCTGACCGCCAGAAGCTGGGAATGGATGACGGGATAGATCACCCACTGAGTGCCTGTTCTGTTCATTCCCTCTGGAGCATCTGCCATTGGCCACTATTGGAAGACAGGATACGGGGCTAGATAGACCATTGGTCTGACCCAGTATGGCCATTCTTATGTCCTGTACTAGCAAGTATGCTGTCCTTAGAAACCTTCTGTGTCTGCAGTGCTAACAGTAATACAGAGCAGGTTATTATCTCTCATATTGATACTATTATTTAGTTAAAGCCCAATACAGTATGTGCAAAGTGCTTAAGCTGATGTATCAGCTGACTGTGGAGTTTTCAATTTAAGGCCCGATTCTGCAAAGATTTAAAATGTGTGCTTAAAACCTTATGCACTGTTGTCACTGCTAATTCCCCACTCTGGCACTTTGCATGCAGAAGGTGGGGGCCTGCAAGGATTCTAAAAATTAAATACTGGCCACTCCAGGCTTGTATTAAACTCCCAAGGTTACAGCTTTTCTCTAACCTTGGATTGGTAGATGCTGCCACTACCTAAGTGCAGAACCCCTTTGAGAGCCAAGGAAGGCGCACTTGGGAATTCCTTCCTGTGGGGTATCCTCAAGCCCTTTTACCCCCCACCGTCCTGGGGAAGAGCTGAGAAAGGGGGGAGGGAGAGGAAATCAGCTATTGCCACCAGCTAATTAAACGTGCACAAACCTCTTAAGACACAAAAATCCAATTCTGTTCTTTAAAAAGGTAAAAATGTTTAATAAAAAAAGAAAATACATCTGGGAACTCAGGCTATTGCTAGATTTTAAAGAGCAACCACAAGGATTAAGCGCGAAGAATAGTTTTCTTGAGGTCCGGTTAATGGTTACAAGCAAAACAAAAGCACCTGGGGTTAGCACAGAGGAGTCCACAAGCCATGAAGAGATAAACCTAATTGTATCTTCCTAGACATTCCTAATCTATTTACATATCTGGGGTTTTAAATGAGTAGTTTCTAGGAATCATACTGATGATTCTTTCATATCTGTCCCCAAGCTTCTCACAGCATAGCTGTTGCCCTGTCGGCCTCTCCCCCAGAGAGCCACAGACAGACAAAAGGGGAGTCTTACTTCAATTTTAAAAAGTTCTAGCCTTCCCATTGGCTCTTTTGGCCAGATGCCCACTCACTTCCTTTTACCTATGCATAGCAGTGAGACTTTTTAACCCTTTACGGTAGAGCAATTAGAGAACAGCTACTAAGAAGGATTTTATAGCTACTGGTTGGCTGAGTGTCCATAAAAGGGAGCTTCCCCGCAACTGTGAACAGACCTATTGAAATCAATGGGACTATTCAGTGCACAAAGTTAAGCACATGTATACATCTGAGAGATTGGGCCCTCTGCAGGCCTTAGACCCTGGATCCTGCAAATGTCTCCATGAGTGGACTTTTGTGCCTGCTCAGAGCCCTATTGATTGTGTGGATTCAGTTGTATGATCTGGGCCTAAACAGATAAAATCCAGATGAAGAACAGGGGAACAAGAAGCAACGTGAAAGCAAAGTGACTGCAGTAGCTAGTTCTAATTAGTTCAAGTGAAATAGAAAATATAAAATTTATCCTTCCTCTTTCCAATGGCCTGGCCCTCCACACAGGTCAGAAAAGGAAGGATAGTCCAGTGGTTAGCACTAACTTGGGATTGAGGAGACCTCTGGTATGATCTTGGGCAAGTCAGTTAGTCTCTTCTTTTCTCAGCGGTAAAGTTGGAATAACCGGAGTTTTGGGAGGGTAAATACATTAAAAATTGTGAGATGCTTGGGTACTATGGTGAAGGGGGAAAAAAAACCATATTTGTGCCTAAGGTAGATACACAGGGTCTAGTTGTGGCTATATTCCTAAATTCTAGTGGCTGGTTCAAAAAAAGTGTGTAGGAAATGATATCATTTCCTATTACGTTCTCTCGGAGTTTTCCATAGGAGATGAAGGGTGAAGAGAAGTACCATAGATTGGAAGAGCTCTTCCACCCTGTCTAACAGAGCTCAGAAGAGTGGTGGTTCTTTCAACATTACTTTAAAAGCAGTCCAAAGAAGTTTCCCTGCCTTCTGAGGATCCATCTTTTTGTGCATACAAGTGCCATTGCAATCTATTTTTAAAAGACTTTTTAATCCTACTACAGAAAAATGGTTTTGACTCGGTCACTGATTTATGAGTCCATAATATTGCTTTATTTTAATTATATTTATTGTTTTGATCTGGAGGCAGTATGTATATTCAGTTGTGCTCTGGTGAAACATTTATCTCATGTCCTGGGGAAAGGATGCAATGTTTCCTTCAGGGGGGGAAAATGGGGGTTAACATTACATATAATGAATGTGGGCAAACGGGGTAATATACACAGAAAAGGAAAGGTGGTTTGTAGTCTGTTTTAACTAAAACCTACACAAGAGAATCAATAACCAGCCATAAATAAAACACACTAACAACAAATTTATCTAGCCTTTAAAATTCTTGATAAAAAAAAGTCATATGTAGTGTAGCAAAGATGACAGTTGTTCAAATAAGTAATGTAGCAAAGCGTGCAAAGTACATATTACATCAGAATACTACACCTGCCACTATTTATGGTCTTGTGGTAAAATTTGTTAAGGAAAAATTCTTCTGATGTCCATATATGTGTTTCTTTCACAGCTGCTGGTCTCACTTTACAGCATCAGGGACCAGTCTGACTAGAGCATATCCACACAATTGGCCTGATCCTGCAGCCTTTACTCATATGAATAATCCCATTGATGTCAGTGAGACTACTAATGTGAACAAGGGCACCGGGAGTGGGCTTATTCTTAGTTCACATTTTAAAAAGTGGTAGGGCTAGATTCAGTCTGGCCTTGTGTAATTACAGTATTGCCATTTCTTAACATTACAGAATCATAAATCAAGGTACAAAAATCATGCGATTGACTTACAAATCATGAGATTTAAAATATTACATTTGGGTTCTTTTTATTTACCTTCTGGTTTTTGAGCCTCTTAGTGCAGGTCTACACTGCCGTTGGGAGTGAGCCTCCCAGCATGGTAGACAGACTTGTGCTATCACTAAAAATAACAGCATGGATGTTGCAGTCAGGCTTGATAGCCGGAGCTCCGTCGTGAGCTGCAATGCACATATACATGTCCGGATCAATAGAATTTATGTCAGGGTGGTTTTTGTTTTTTTGCAAACTCAGTCATAAAAATAATGTACGGTTGTCTCTATTCTTTACTGGATCTAAAAAGAATAGAAACAACAAAATTCTTGTCTTTTATTGTTGTTGCTTCTTTTGCTTGCTTTTATTTTTTTTTATAGACTTGCCATCTCGTAAATTTGCTGCTGTGAAAAGTGATTTTTGTTTGTTTGCTAATATTTTTCAGAGAAGCAGACTTGCTAACTAGCTGGGAGGCAATGAAAAGCCATATTAACAGCAGCGGGGGCCAGGGATGATGCAGGGAGTGGTGAGGCTGGGACAGGAGCCTGCTGCCATGAGCTGGAGCCCAAAGTCCCATGGCCAGAGCTTGCCACCCACTACCCCAGGGCTGAAGCCTGAACCCCACCACCCCCAGGAAGGTGGGGAACTCACACTGGCTGTCTGCTCCGCTGGCTACCTGCAATTCTGGCTCCCCTGCTGGCGGCCCTGAGGGAGGGGCCACTGCTCTCCCATCCCCACTGCCCAGAAGGCTGTGGCTGCAAGAAAAGCCCATGTGGCCAGGGTGGCTGCATTTGAGAAATTCTGCCTTAGGGTCACATTTTCAAGCTTTTCTCCACAACCAGGAGGGCAAGGAATTTACTTTTTTATTTTAATTGAAAGCTATGATAATCATATAATCACACGATGCCAGGAGGTGAGGCTTGAATAAAAACAATAAATATAATGAGAGTTGGCAACAATGAACTTAAAGTGGGGGGGAGAGGGTGCAAGGAAGCTTCCTCTGCCATTACATCCATGAGCAGGGACCAGGCATGCTCCTACTTGTGGTTAGAGAACCTAGTTAGTGCTTAGATTGGCACTAGAAAGGAGACTGGGCAATGGCCTGCCCCTCCACTCTAGCCAGTGAAGCTGTTCTCACACATAGGGTATCATCGGGGCTGTGCACCAAAGAATGTTCCTGGAACAAGCACAGTACCTCCAGGAAATCCTGCTGGAGTGGTGTGCCTTCCTTTTTCCCCTCTACCGTGGGCTATGGCATAAAGACACAAGTAAGCCTTCAAGCATAACTTTGTAAAGGTCAGTAAAGTATCACCTAAAGGAGTTCCCTCCTTCCAGCATGGCTAGAAGATAGATTTCAGTGCTGGTACAATGAAGTGAAGATGCAGAAGGCTACTCTAAAGCATCTCTGACAATTATTTGGCCTTGGGGCACAGATGGGGAATTCTGCCAATGGGCATGGGTGTGGAACCACATATACAAAACTGTTGAGCAAAATCATAGTTTTAAGCACATTTTCTGCAACATGTTTGCTCAATAAAGCAGCTTGCTCTCATTGGGCCATTAAGTCTTATTGACCCATATGAGCTGGGCCCAATCCTATGAATCTTCTATCCACCAACCTGGAGAAAGTCTACCTTCTTGCTAAGTAGAAGGATAAAAATGTGAAATGCATCACAGAATCCATGTGAAAACAGCTCTGCCAGATAGTACTGTGATGCTGGCTGACCAGGTGCCAGCTCTTGCAAAGGCTTTTGGCCTCAGCTGAGCATTGACAAATTCATTGCTGGAAACCAGTCTTTTCCACCTGTGTGTTAGTATGGTTATGAGGAATATTGGATTTATAACAATGTGTTTAGACTTCAGCAATTTACGAGCATTTCATACGTGCATTAATCTCATCGTATTTTTAGCACATGCTATAAGGTAATATTTAAGTTTTTACTTTAACATGATAAAAAAAAAGTTTGCATTGAAACTGTGAACCCAGTCAGGAGGGCTGCACATCAAGAAGTCTGGTCAACACTAAATGGGTCATTGTGGGACATCACAATAAAAAGACTTTGTTAAATTGTCCCCTTACACTAATAAAGAGAATAATAATTACATGCAAAAAGGCTCATCCCATCAGCTTGAATGCTGGAAGGAGGAAATAAAAATAGCTGACAAGAACATTTTTCATCTTTTGCAGTTTTGATTTTCATGGGGCTAGAGCTACGAAACAGAAGTGGAGATCCCTAGGCCAACCTGGGTTAGCCCTAAAAGGCATTCAAAACTGACAGATTACTACTGCTCTGTCACTTTTTGAAACCACACGCTAACACATTTGTGTATGTATGTTTTCCTGCTTTAACCTTGTAATAATGCTCTTTTTTTAAAAAGTTAATAAATCCTTAGTTTACTATAGAATCAGCTGCAAGTGTTTTTTTGCTGTGAGATCTAAGGTACAAATTGATCTTGGGTGAATGACTGGTCTTTGAAACTAGGAGCAACCTGAATATTTTGTGATCTTTATTGTATAAAGCCATCTACCACTAAGTTCAGCTTGCCTGGGTGGCAAGATAGACTGGAATGCCCAAGGGGATTGTCTGCAACTCCATGGTAGGACTGCTATAGTGCTTTAGGAGTTCACACTTGTTTCTGGGTTGATGAAATCTAGTTATAGAACATAAAACCAGTCTGGAGTCTGTTTTCCTTCATGACAGTCTTCCATGAAGTTGTGAGCCACTCCAAGCAGTGTGACAGTTATTTAACTCTATTAATATATATTGATAATGTGCTTATTATTTCTCCGTTACCCTCAAAGCCCTTAAATCAGCTTTCAAAAGTCTAATTTATATATTATTGCCAAAAGAGGATTTTGTTTTTTGAACTGTGGAATTTAGAGTACGAAAGAATCTAACAGACAAAGCTTAAAAAGTGACCACTGATTTTTGTGTGCTTCAGTTTTTGGACATCCAGCTGGAGACTAATAAAGCTTGATGGTGAAGGTCTGCTTGTACAGATCCTCTTGCATGATCATAGCTATATGTTGTATGCAAAATCCTCTATCTTTATTTCCCGCAATAGTAAAATAAGAGATGCTTATGGAAAATTTAGATTTAGTGATATCCAGCTTTGCAGAATGTGAGAAATGTGTGTGTCTCCTATGAGAAGACTAAATGCTGACCTTCTGCTGCGTCAGGATATGCAACACTGCTTATGGAAGTGTCTTGAGTTCAAAACTTGGCATTGCCCTTCCTTTGGAGAGTTGACTTACAAGATTTGTAACAGGTGAAGATGTCTTTTTCTCCCCCTTCAATATAACCACAGACTGAACTACACTATTTGTTATCTGTGGTTATTGTACATTTAATTACATAGCAAGGGCCCAATCTTCTAAACATATACCAGGGTAACTTGACTCACACAAGATAGCAAAGGGACTACTCACATTAGTAAAGCGTCAGTAAGTATTTTCAGGATCGGGCCTTTTGAAGTGCAAGTAAAAAAGGGGAAAGGAATACTTAAAATAGATTGTTACACACATACAGGAGTAAGCTGAACAATAAATTACAACATATAATTGTGTTATATAATATGTATTTTTGTCACCCATGTTTTCCTCAAAAAGTAATTAAAAGGATTCCATCTATCTGAAAATGTTTCCAGGCTTTTTTTTTTTTTTTTTTTCCTTTCTTCTCCTTTTTTTAAAAAAACAAAAAACACCATATGCCATTTTAAATGTGGCTCTCAGAAGTATGGCAGATAACCAAAGTTGATATTTAATGGGGAAGAATCCTTCCAGTGGTGCAGAAATATAAGAGCTGTGATTTCTGTTTCCCTTTGTGTGTTTATTTACTTGCTCTTTAGTACTTGTTAATTTCAATGTTATTAAAGGTTGATTCAATGTCAATACTGTCTTCATGAATTTTTGTACAGAACATAGTATTTCCTCCAAATTAATGTGTTAATTTAGCAGCGTAGAAGAAAATATCTTGATCTACTTGACATGACCATCACTAATCAAAGTCTGATAGTTTAGCCTTCTGCATTTTGACAGCTATCCATGCTGCCTTATGCAGTTGTCAGTAAGAAAACTGGGTGATGAATACAGTCCTATGTAACACGTGAGATTTGTCCATCTTTTGATTAGGCCCAGATCCTCAAAAGGTATTTAAACCCCTAATTCCAATTGATTTCAATGGGAGCTAGGCACCTAACTACCTTTGAGGATCTGGGCCTTAGCCACAGTAGAAGTTGCACAATTATAGAAATAGGTTATGGAACTGGATAGAAAGAACTAAGTGAAAATGTATACTTGGAACTAATTAGATAATGAACAGTAATTAATTAAATAATGCAGTCAATGACTTGCCATTACTTGTCAAATACATTGTTTGAGAAATAGCATTTGATTAGCTATAGAGCAAGGCAAATAAAGCAAAAAAAAAAAAAGACCAATTTAAAGTGTATTCAGTGAGTAATGAAAAATTCACTGAGCATATTTGATTAACTATACTAATTGCAATACTAAAACTATGACAACAATTTAGGCTTTCAGTTCTGCTCCCGTTGACTACAGTGGAAACAGAATAGGACTCTTAAGTTTAAAGATCTGGTTCCAAAAATCATACGTTTCAGGAGTAGTAACCAAATGATAAAATTTTGCAAAAAATTCCTAATGCATATGTATCTGAAAGACTGATTTTTTTATTTTGCAAATCTTGAAAAGTAATCAAGTGGCCACATTTTCAAAAGGGTGGCTTATTTTTTGTGTGGGTAGTGTGTATCTGCAAATCAATCAGAGTTCCTGCCCCTCTTAAGTTCCTGATTAAGAGCACAATTCAGGCAGTCTTAGGTACAAGGACTAAATCTGAGGCCACAAATTGCATATGCAAAAAGGGAGGCTGGACCTCAGCTATTTGAACGTATACCCTTCAACATACAGCCCATTTTTAAAAGTTAAGCGTTTATAGCTGAAACCTGATATATGGATCACCATAAAATTTGTATTCTTTTCACAGGTTATTGCCTTTAACAGGTATGTGTTTAAACAGGTTCTACACTCAAAAACACAATTTTGAGTTCTTGCATCCTTTACTAAGCTGATATGCCTTCTCAGTGAATCCTTTAGAAGCTTTCCATTCGTACTTCAGAACGTACACACACCACTTTGTAAAAGTGCAGTCTTAAAAATGACAAATCTCATTTTTGTTCCCAAACTGCACACCAGGTGGTGCTGTTCATTTCTGTTCAACCGGATAGTTAGCCAAAGGAACACTCAAGCAGAGCCAAAGACTTGAAGTTGAAACAGAAATACTAATGACAGGTTTCAGAGTAGCAGCCGTGTTAGTCTGTATTCGCAAAAAGAAAAGCAGTACTTGTGGCACCTTAGAGACTAACAAATTTATTTGAGCATAAGCTTTTGTGAGCTACAGCTCACTTCATCGGATGCATTTGGTGGAAAAAAAAAATGATGATGGTCTGTATCTGTACGAGTTTTTTCATGAAGTTGACAGATTTCCACTCTATACGGCTAAATTCAGTGCCTTGCACTGAAAGCTTATGCTCTAATAAATTTGTTAGTCTCTAAGGTGCCACAAGTACTGCTTTTCCTTTTGTGAATACAGACTAACACGGCTGCTACTCTGAAACCTGTCATTATGCAAGGCACTGAATTTAGCCATATAGAGTGGAAATCTGTCAACTTCATGAAAAAACTCGTACAGATACAGAAGACTTTTTTTTCCACCAAATGCATCCGATGAAGTGAGCTGTAGCTCACGAAAGCTTATGCTCTAATAAATTTGTTAGTCTCTAAGGTGCCACAAGTATTGCTTTTCTTTTTAGAAATACTAATGACAACAGAGCTGTTATCAGCTGAGTTTGGAGACAACATCCACAGCTTTTCTTAGGAACTGAAAAACCAAACGCTGAACTAATTAAAGTAAAAAGTCCCTGCTGCCTCTCCTAGCCACAGCCACAACGGTTGTTTTCCTTTTTATTTCTTTCTGAGAAGTTACTGAAGACTTCTGCAATCTGGAAATGACTGGTGCAGAAAAGGGGCCATTTTCTTAGATTTTTTAAGGCCAAAAGGGACCATTATGGTTCTCTAGTCTTATCTCCTGCATAACACCATGCCACAGAATTTCATCAAGTGATTCCTGCATTAAGCCAGTCTTCTAGCTCAGCTAGATCATATCTTTTAGAAAGACATCTAATTTTGATTTCAAAACTACAAGTAATTGAGAATCCATCACATCCCTAGATAAGTTTTTCCAATGGTTAATTACCCTCACAGTTAAAAAAACTGCACCAAATTTCCAATATGAATTTGTCATCTTCAGTTTCGGTCATTGATATGCCTTTGTTTCCTAGATTAAAAGGCTGTCTACTATCAAATCTTCCCATGTCAGTCCTTATGGGCCATGCTCAATTTATTGCTGAACCTTTTCTTGGATAAACTAAATAGATTGAAGGAGTTCAGTCTCTTTATTAAGAAGGCAAGTTTTCCAGACTGCAAATTATTCTTTTAGCTTTTTTCCTTGAATTTTTCAGCATCCTGTTTAAAGTTTGGACACTAGAATTAAACACAATATTCCAGTAATGATCTCAATAATGGTGCATGCAGAGGCAATACTAGCTTCCTACTTTTACTCCATATTCCTCTCTTTATATATCCAAAGATTATGTTAGCTCTCTTAGCCACCAGGCTGCTCTCAGAGAAGATGGTGGCACCCTATGCTGGCAAGGGGCACAGAAAAGCATGGTTTGTTTGTGGATTAGGTAAGTGTCTCATGTTATTCTGGGCATATAGAAGGGTAGGTAATTTTTCAGTTTTCCTTGTGCCTGCACTGAAAATCACTGAGGCTGCTTAATGACTAAATTTCACACCCGGGAATATAGAATAGTTTGGAGAGATATGGGATACTTCAATTGTGAAGAATCTAGTAACTGTGAAGGACAGTGATCATTGTATTGTAAATTCCCCAGGACATATTCTTTGCCTTCCCTAGTTATTGTAAAACACTACATACACGGATGATGCTGTATAAGTGATAGTTATTGTACCACAACCTGAACTCCTTTTCCATCCCATTTTAGCAGTGGATAGACTAGATTCATTGTTTCAGATTTCTGTGATTGTGTACTAATGGAAGCGTATTTATCGATAAAACAAATCTGCACTTCCCTTTCAATGGGAATGTTAACACCACTCTTGCTAGTTTAATCACATTTTCTGCAGTCACAGCTGTTATGTTCTAGAGTCCCATTTTTTACTATTTGGGTGATAATCTAACACCTACTTCTGTAAATTCTTGTTTTAGAAGTCTCACATTTCTCCATTCATTTTCTTGTGCAATTTGTCTTCTCCCCTGTGGCTAGTTTAACCTTTTTCTTTTAGAGAACTTGCTATTGCAAAATACTTCTAGCTGTTGTAACTTGTACTACTTGTGTCAGCCTTGCAGTAAACCCACACTCTCATGTTTACCTCACTGGGTTGGGCTTTTGAAAACGGCGTCATTTCATACTCCCCGATTAGGAAAGCAACAAGTGTAGCTTTGGAAAGGCTCAGATACCTACATATTTCCTGGCTCAAATCACACTGCTAAATGACTCTTGAGATTAAATTTTAATCAACTTTAAGTAAACTCAAGAGCAACTGAAAGTCAAGAAAATCTGCTGGTCAAGTGAGTTACAAAGGACTTCAGGCAAGAACAGTCATGGGGATACTTTATTCAGAGGTATGTGGTCATTTCTTATGAGGTATGTGGGAAACTGTAGAAGATCTATATAGAAGAGATTTAGATTTCCTTGACAGGCTTGTATTAGGAAGTGAAAACCCCATCTTGTCTAAAGTATAATATTTTACACATGGCTAAGGGTACTTTTTGTACAAATACCTACTTTATATGGGTTGTTTCATTTTCAGAGAAGAAGGTGTTAGCTAAGTTCAGAGTATGCTACAGCTCTGCATTCAGAGCAAAGCAGTTTGGGGTTCTGTTTGACATGTTAGGCAATGCCACTGAATGGCCACTTTACCAACTGTGTTAAAACCAAGCCAAACTATTGCCTTAAGGGCCAAATCCAGGGGCCATTTCTCTTTGCTGAATGGAAGAGAGTTCTCTCCTCTCTCCCACCCACACCTTATCATCAGTAATGGGGAAGACAGTGGTGGGGAGGAAGAGGGTGCCTTGATTTTATCAAGAGTGCTGTATAAAATGTATGGCCAAATGCTTTCCATAATTACAGACAAGGAGCTGAATCTCTCCTTTGCTCCCTAAACTCTGATTACAATGGATTGGTTTCTCCTGCTGGATATAGCATAGAATGTACATGCCTCTCAAAAACTAAATTGACATATGGAAATGCAATAAAGTTTTCATTTAAAAAGTAAATCACTATTTCAAATGAAAGGGAATGAGGCACTTTAATTTATATATAGTTCAGTTGCACATGTTCATAAGCCAACTAACTGGCTGGACTTCATTCCACTTCAAAGCTGTAGACAGACATTTACAACTTCCTTTTAAAGTCTTTACTACTCTGATAGAACTTTCTCAGGCTTTTTACATCAAAAACTGAAAGTTTAAGAGGTTTAATTAGAGCAGAGTCAGTGTAATTATTGTCAACATTTCTTTCATACATTTTAGTAAACAACTAAATTCATTAGTTATTTTTCCAGTAGAATGCATTTTTAGGGAGTAATTTTCTTTGGAAAGTAAGGCTCCTACATGACTAATATAAATGAACAGCGATTTAAATGAGTGACAAGTTGTAGTTTCTGGACAGTTGAGATGCTGACAGATTTTTCAGAAATAGTGTAAATAATTGTTTTATTTTGCAATTATTCTCTTAAACATTGATTCACACCCAATTTGTAGCATAGGTGTGTCAACTTGAGTTAGATTTCAAGGCCTAAATTAATGCAATGGAGTTTCTGGAACAGAGCATCTATCCTTTGTGGGAAGGGACTCCATTTTATAAAAGCAAATGGAAATGTAAGACTATTTCATAAAACCCCCCATGCAATTTTGAGAGATTGTAGCTATCTGTACTCTGGGTCACAGTTACAAGACTAGCTGCACTGCTATCCCCTCTCTGAGTACAGACCTCATTCCCTTTCCTCAGGTGTCAGGCTTTGTCATAAATATAAAGGGAAGGGTAACCACCTTTCTGTATACAGAACTATAAAAATCCCTCCTGGCCAGAGGCAAAACCCTTTCACCTGTAAAGGGTTAAGAAGCTAGGATAACCTCGCTGGCACCTGACCAAAATGACCAATGAGGAGACAAGATATTTTCAAAGCTGTGGGGGGGGAACAAAGGGTCTGTCTGTGTGTGTGATGCTTTTGCCAGGAAAAGCTCAGGAATGCAGCTCAGAACTCCTGTAAAAAGTTAGTAAGTAATCTAGCTAGAAATGCGTTAGCTTTCTTTTGTTTAATGGCTGGTAAAATAGCTCTGCGGAATGGAATGTATATTCCTGTTTTTGTGTGTCTTTTTGTAACTTAAGGTTTTGCCTAGAGGGATTCTCTACGTTTTGAATCTGATTACCCTGTAAGGTATTTACCATCCTGATTTTACAGAGGTGATTCTTTTACTTTAATTAAAATTCTTCTTTAAGAACCTGATTGATTTTTCATTGTTCTTAAGATCCAAGGGTTTGGGTCTGTGTTCACCTATGCAAATTGGTGAGGATTTTTATCAAGCCTTCCCCAGGAAAGGGGATGTAGGGCTTGGGGGGAATATTTTGGGGGAAGATGCCTCCAAGTGGGCTCTGTCCCTGTTCTTTGTTTAACACGCTTGGTGGTGGCAACATAGGGTTCAAGGACAAGGCAAAGTTCGTACCTTGAGGAAGTTTAACCTAAGCTGGTAAGAATAAGCTTAGGGAATCTTTCATGCAGGTCCCCACATCTGTATCTTAGAGTTTAGAGTGGGGAAGGAACCTTGACAGGCCTCATGCCCTTTCCAGCCCAGGGGAAGTATTAAGTTCTCTCTCAGATGAGACTCTGGGATAGAGCACCCTATGCGTCAATTGTGCTTACCCAGCAAGCACAACAGAGCTCAGCACCTGTGACTTTTCCCTTCAGGAGTCCTTGACTAGTAGTATATACAGCCATCAGATCAACCTTCTTAAATCTGTGTACTTATTGATCACAGTAGGAGCAAAGAATAAGGGAGGGGGGAATTTAAAACAAACATGTCTACAGGCACATTGTTCTTACCCTTGATGGTAACCTGTGCAGGACTAGCCTTCTTCAGACACCCCTGGAAGGTACATGCACACAGGGGTTGCCAGAACACCTGCCCAACAACTACCTCCTCCTTTCAGAGACAGTCCATTTTTAAACTGATCGGAGAGCTAAAGGACTATTGTTTTAGGCCTGTTTCTTGTAATGGTATTGTCTCAGAACAACCCCCAAGTGTTTGCCAAGGGCTAGCTTATCTGCAGCCATTTTTTTTGCTTCCTGCTTGTTTTTACCAGATAGCACCCTATTAGACTAAGCAGATACATTCATTCAGTAAACATTCCAATAACCAGATAAAAATCCAGTATTCGTAAGTTAGAGATCAGCTCCATGACCACCACATTCTGATCTAACCAAATGCTTTAACAAAATGTTAATCTGATGAACAAAATCTGTCATACTGTCATCAGTATTTTGGTTAGAGAAGTTCAATTTGTTGAGAGCTTGATGTAATACCCAGTAAGTCCATGGAAGGACTCCCGCTGATTTCAATGGCCTTTGGATCAAGCTCTTGAGGATCCATGCTCCCCTTTTTGGATTATTCCTGTTACTGTGGCAGGATCTGTGCTAACCATTGTCTGCCTCTGCACTACTCTTACAGGTTTCCATAACAAATGGAAGAAAGTTATACAACTCACTGCAGACCCCATAGAATCAAGGTCAGGCAGCATTCTACAGAGTGGCCTGTTCTCCACAACCACACACAGGGACCCCTCCCAAACATGCATCTGGATCAAATACCATGTCCTTGTGTAAGGACTTCTGCTATTTTAGAGAAAAGCACTTTCTCCTTTCTTGCCTCTTTTAGATGCAAGGGTCAGTCAACATCAGTTCTGTGGTGTCCCCCTTTAAGTTCTGGGGCTTTTTAGAGTGGATGAAGACCTAGAGAAGGCAGAAGTAGATGTTGGGAGAGAGGACTATGGTCCCAGATGACTAGTGAAGATTTGGAGAAAATCCAGGCTACTGCTTCTTTAAAAGCCTGGGACCAGGAGCCTTGTAGAGTGTGGGTGGGCAGTGTCCCCCTCGCTCCCAACCAATTGGACAAACTCTGGGAAGACTACTATATATTCTGTCTCTTCCCTCAGAAGATGATCTGCCTGATGAACCCTCCTAAGATGAGGGTGAAAGCATTGATTGGGAGTGGGGAAAAAAGGACCAGCTAGGAGGGGAAACTGGCCTAAGTTACAGCTTCAGCTCCAAGGAAGAGAGCTCGGGGACACTTGTCTTAAGGTGAGGGATTGTCTGAAGTACAACCCAGCTCCTTCACAGGGTTGCAGTTTGTAAATGCCTCTGCTTCATTATCCAGGGTCTTCTTCAGAGCCTGCTTTGATCTGAGCTCCTGTTGTGCAACTGTGGAGTCTAGTGTGTCTTGTGGATGTTTTCACTACATACAGCTCTCCCCTCAACCCCCAGCTCCTGGGTTTCTGGTTTGTTCCTGGCCGCTCAGACTCCAAGGGCTATATTCACAAAAGAATTTAGGAAACTGCCTGCCATTTTAGGCCTAAATCCCATAATCAGATCCAATTGGGATTCATAGAACCCCCGCTCAGATGATCCTGAACTCTACAGGCCACTAAACTGAATAAGCAAATGTTTGCAGTGAAAATTCCCTAGGTGCTTATATTTCTGCCTCTGATCATATTCCCTACATCTGGCACCTGGATACTTAAACCCAGAATGATGCACAAGGTGGGGGAAAAGGCAGGCATTCCTTTGCCTAAATTGCCCATAGGACCCAATACGGTATGAATGCTCAGATCAGACCCCTATAGGCAAGTTTACACAGTATAGCTGGGGGGAGTATCATCATCCTAACCCCTGGGCTAACAGTTATGAGGGAGGTGCCCCCTTCTTGCTTTGTGTTAAAATGGTGTAAGTGCTTAACATCAAGACAGAATTTGCAGCTGAGATTCCCCAGTGCAGGGAGGCATGGGCTTAGCATACCCCTTGGCTTGGCATCTCCCATTGGCTAGCTCAGGCAAGCTATATAGTGTGCTGGCTTTTGTGAATCCCATTATGAGGCATGTGTCTCTCCCAATTCACTGTATAGGGAGCCTAACCTAGGCTTTGTGAATCCCTGTGATATTTCCAGGACCCTAAAAGTTAGGCATGGCAACACTGAGTACCACCACATTTAAGTTTTTGTGAATCTAGCCCCAAGTCTCTCTAAAGTTCAGTGACCTGAGATTCCATCTTACTGATTACCTTCTGGGCCGTGTTCTTCTGGGGTGCTTCCTTTTCCACCTTCACCAAAGTGGCTTGTAGTTCCTCTTTCGATCAGTCAGTTGTCTTTTGAATTCTGTGATCTGAACCTGCAACTTGGTACTCTGGTCATGCAGATCAGTGGAGTTTTCCTAAAGCTTCCTAGAAATTATCCCCAACGCTAGTCACTGCTCTTCTTTGCAAGACAGACAGGCATTCCCCCAGAGCGGTGATTGTGTCCTTGTGCCTGTATAGGGTCATCTTAATTTAGTCCTGCCAAGAGTCATCAGACCAACAACCCAGGAGACTGAAGTCATTTCTCAAGAGCAGCAGTAATACAAGGTTCATCACGCTGTTCAACTAGTGTGCCTCAACCCTAAAGCAGAGTACTCTTCTAGGTATAAGAGGATGAAACTGTCTGCTAAGTCCCTAGCTTTTCCTTTAAGGCTCTAATATCTGCCATTAGCTGTTATTAGGCTTGAATAGTTTGCAGTTTCCCCTGCTCTTTGATTTTTTTTTTCCTCCTCCTGTTAATGGAGCTCAAGACACAACCTTAAGATCAGTCACTTGCAATTTCTGAGATGACTCCCTGGCCATCACCTCTCGGAGACATGCATCTCTCTCCCATTTGACTGGGATATCTCAAGGTTGAACAGTTCCTTGCCTTCATGTTGTTGTTCTCAGCAAGAGACTCTGCCTAAGAAGGCTGGTGAACTTTCTCTTCAAAGCATTAAGTGTAACTGCTCATAACCACATACACTTCCTGTGCAAGCCTATTTTATTCTTAAGGTAAAAGCACTACAGAGAACAACAACAAAACTATACTCATGCAAATAAGCTTACCAGAGATTACCTCAGCCCTAACATGGGCTGTGACAGGAGCTCAAAACCTCACATAAGTGGTTTCTTTATGGTTCCAAGTTAATCACAGCTTCCGTTCAGAACAAGAACAGTGTTTTTTGGGGCCTCAGTAGGGTCAGTCCCTCCAACTCTTCCCTAACAATTGGGACCCTCCTTGAACCAGAGGTTCTGTCCATTTGCTGGATCAGAAAAAGCCCCGAGGCTGTTTAAAACCAGGCTAATGATGCACAAATCCTTTGTCCATTGGTCCCTGGAGAATCCAGTTTGAACTAGTACGTAGAATCCTCTCCGGGGGTGGCTTCAAAGGGCTGATTAGAGTTAGCATACCTAACGTTAAATACAATTTCACAATAACACAAACAATTGCCTTTTTAATACAGTGGACCCCAAAACCATTGAATTTACTTCAGTAATGCTAATCTTAATGCCATAAGATTTGTTCAGGATATTGTCATATCGGTCACAGTACAGACCTCCCTACTCAAGGGAAATTACTTCCTTGTGGTGTACCTTATCTAGGGCACTCTCCACCCTTTTTCTATAAACAGCCACAGCTGAAATTTATAAGGTCCGAGACAAAGTAGAAGTGGACCTTAAGTAAGCCTGAAGTGTTTTATGTAGCAACATTGTACCAGGTAAGAGTACCAGGAGCATGTCCTGACTCTCAGAGCCTGCACTCTAACCAGCCAGCCCCTTTTTCTGGTTTAAGTCCCAGTCATACATTTGCCACTTATTTGTCCTCTTCTAAATGAGGGACTTCAACCACCCAGTTCTAAACTAGTCAAATGGCACAACAGGACAGTGTGTGCAAAAAAACAATTTCTCTAGGAGTCACGATTTTTTTTAGGACAGCTAGCTCTTGAGCATGCAAGAGGAAAATGTAGTCTTGAGCAAGTCTTAAACAACACACATGAGCTAATTCAAGAAGTAACAGTAATTAAGCCACTAAATAAGTGGCCATGACACAATTAGGTTCAGCGTCTAAGAGGAGGTAGGGTACCAAAAAGGGACAACTTTAGAAAGGAAGATTTCACTAAAAGGAGAATGTTAGTCAAAGAAGCAATAAAGTGAAAAAAATAAAGGAAATAAAATCCCTAGAGGTGGCATGGATGCTGCTTACGAAAACAAAGCCTTAGAAGGCAGGTTAAACTGCTGAACAAAAAAGGAACAGGGCATGAATAAAACATTATGGCTAAATGCCAAGGTTTGAAAGGCTATTTGAGACAAACTGAAATCTTTCTAAATCTGACCCTAGTGAAGGCATTAAACAGGAGCATAAACTAGAACAGGCAATATTAGTAGGGAAATTAGAAGGGCCTAAATGGATTTTGAAGAGCAGACAGAAAAAGGGGTAAAAAAGATTCTTTAAGTAGATCAGATGGAATAAGGTTGTGACAGAACTTCTAGGTCCACTGGATCAATTGAATAAAGGGAGCAGTTAAGGAAGACAAGGACATTGCTGAGAAACTAAATGACTTTTCTACGCAAGTCTTCATGGTTAAGGATGTTGGGAAAATTCCTACCTAGGACCCGCTCTTTTCTGGATTACACAGATTAGGTACTCTCAGGGAAAGTCTACACAGAGCAGCAATGCATGCTGCAGGGTTATGATTTATGAAGCACATTAATGTGGTTGCACTACATTGTTCCATTAGACCTGCTGGAGCACACTGAAGTTCCACTACGTGCACTACTTAAACATAGTACCATTTCAAATACCAGCATTCAGGTTGATCATTGTATTGGGATTGCTAAAAGAAAAGTCCAATATATCTTGCCAGAAATTGTGTTACTTATATTTAAGCTTTCTTGACCAATATTTACAGAAGTGAAGTGATCCCTTCTGTTTTCTTTTTAAAAAGTTTCTATTTTAACTTGAAGTGTGGCTCTATTCTGAAGAGTTACTATGTAAAAACTGTACCTTCTTACTCAAGAGTTCTGATCAATGGGATTACTCACTGTATGTGAAAGTAAGCACCTGTTTAGGTGGGTTAGTGGATTGGGGTGCAGCATTTTTCAAGATTGAACTATTAGGGTATATCTAGACTACAAAATTAGGTCAATTTTATAGAAGTCGATTTTTAGGAAGCGATTTTATACAGTCAATTGTGTGTGTCCTCACTAAGCGCATTAAGTCGGCGGAGTGCTTCCACAGTATCGTGGCTAGTGTCAACTTTCAGAGTGGTGCATTGTGGGTAGCTATCCCACAGTTCCTGCAGTCTCCACTGCCCATTGGAATTCTGGATTAAGTTCCCAATGCCTGATGGGGCAAAAACGTTGTCGCAACTGGTTCTGGGTATATGTCGTCAGTCACCCCTCCCTCCCTCTATGAAAGGAACTGCAGACAAATCATTTCGCCCCCTTTTTCCTGGATTGCCCACGCATACGCCGTAGCACTGCAAGCATCAGATCACCACAGGTCGGTGTTTGATAAGGGGCAGAGGGTCCGGGGGGGCAGTCAGGGGACAATTGGATGGGGCAGAGGTTCTGGCGGGAGGCAGTTAGGGGATGGGGAACAAGGGGGGGTTGGATAGGCATGGGAGTCCCAGGGGGCTTGTCGGGGCAGGGGTGTGGATACGGGTTGGGGCAGTTAGGGGACGGGGGGGGTTGGATAGGGGTTGGGGTCCTGGGGGGTGGGCGTCAGGGGACAAAGAGCTGGGGGGGGTTGGATGGGTTGGCGGTCAGAGGGGGACAGTCAGGAGGTGGGAAGTGGGAGGGGCAGATAGGGAGGAGGGCCAGGCTGTCTGGGGAGGCAGAGCCTTCCCTACCCAGGTGTAGTGTATTAAATTGTTCCCCGTAAGAATGTGCTATTTACGGTGTACTTACAGCTGCCAGTCCTGGTGCTCCATAAGTAGCACATTCCTTTGGGGAGCAATTTAATACATTACACCCCTAGCGGCTCACAGCTGTGCTGCCTGGCAGGAGCTTGCAGCCCTGCCGCCCAGAGCGCTGGCAGCAGGGCAAGCTGAGGCTGCAGAGGAGAGGCCAGGGATTAGTCTCCCCGGCCAGGAGCTCAAGGGCCAGACAGGATGGTCCCACGGGCCGGATGTGGCCTGCGGGCCATAGTTTGCCTACCTCGGAATTAGACCTTAAACTTTCTCTCTTTTCATGGGGCCTCAGCCTGTGAGGTGCCGAGCGCTTCCCAGAAGGTGGGAATTGAGGGACCTCACATCTGCTGGAGAGGGAGCTAGCAGGACTCTCACTTCACCTAGTGGGAAGTACTTGGATCCTCCTAGGCTCAGGCCTATAATGCCTGGGTCACTAACATTTCCTCCCCTCCTTTCCTCAGCCCATTTGCCAGGCAGCTTATGATAATGACTTCAATCAAATTCAACTGCTGCTGGAAGACGACAGCAATTATTTGAACATTCAAGACAGCTTTAGGGGAGATACCCCCCTAATCTGTGCATGCAGACAGGGACACAACAGAATAGTCAGTTACCTTTTGAAATGGAACGCGAATGTGAACATCAGAAACAAGGCGAGTGGCAATAGCCAAGTGTCCCAGGATTCCCCCTCTTTTCATTAATGACATCTGATTACATTTTGCAATTAGGGAGTGGAAGAAAATGTTTGTAGTATTGCCAACCCCAAAAGTTAAAACAAAACAAAAAAACACAAGTCAGACCTAAAAAAGTCATGAGATTGACCCCAAAATTGTGATTTTTAAATTTTTTTTTTTTTAAGCAGTATCTGGAGTTTTGAACTCACTCACTCCCCAGAGCATGTGGGACAACAAATGAGAAATTGGATTTTTGGTCATTGTAGCATCATAGCAATTTATGTTGTGATTTAGCCTGCCCATCAACTCCAGCCACACCACAGTTCTTCACCCGCCTTGCTCCCCACTCCACATCTGTAGCTTTGGAGGCTCTTCACACCCTCCCAGGCCTGGCAGCAGGGCAAATCCAGGGACTTTTGTGTGTATGTCTGTGTCTCTCTCTCCCCCCGCAGGTCAGGAGGGATGGCAATTCCAAGGGAGCTTTATTCTCTCCCTTCCCAGGCCTGCTGTTGCAGCATTACAGAGGAGGAGCAGCCAATACATTTTTCCCAGGCGAGGAAGAGGGAGCAGAGCTGCCCGGCTCTTACTGCTCTCCCCACCCCATCCAGAAGCTTCTTTGTCTCCTGAGGGCATGGGGAGCTCTCCCTGCCTCTGCAGCAGTTCTGTTTGGCTGCTTATTCCAAACCCCTCCTACCTCCTTCTCCACAGCCACCCCATTACCCTCAGTGACTAGGGGAGAGCCAATGGGATCTCTAATGACACAGATTAACAATTAATGGCACACTTAAAAATGGGGGCTATTCTTGCCATTCTTCCCCCACAGGCTACAGTAACAGCCACATGGGAACTGCAGTGCACTCTTCCCCCATGCTCCCCCTCACCTAGCTCAGGACTGGAGACATCAATTTCAGACCCCAGTCCCATGCACTTGTGCCCCTGTGAAGCTCAGGGACTGTGGCTTTGTGCAGCTGAAATGTATTTCACTCAGTTGAGCAAGATACCCGTGTCCTGTTTCAACATTAATGAAAAAGAAATGCTCCAGATCTAACCAGTCAGAAAACTGTGAAATACACAAGAGCAATAATAGTGCATCTAATGCTGATCAGATGTTTCTTCCCTGTTTAGAAAGATCGCACATGTTTGCATTATGCTGTGAGAAAACGGTTTAGTTTCCTTGACTACCTGCTTATCATCATCCTAATGCCTGTTCTGCTTATTGGCTATCTTATCATGGTGAGTACAAACTAAACTAGGAAGACTTACCTTACATTTTTTCATCCTGAGACCACTGTAGGTACATTGGCTTCCTAGCAGTGGCATACCATCTGTGTACGCAAGGCATACATCACATGTCCCAGAAGTCACAAAAACCCTGTCCCAACTGGCAGCCCGCAGGCCAATTCCATTTAGCTCCCCACTATACATTGTAGAACAAAAAAGTACGCTCTGCACAGCATGACCTCACATGCCCCGTACATGCAAGGCCAAGCCACGTGAAGGAAGCCATTTTGGACCACCTCAGGCATGCAAGTGTCAAATTACATGCCTTACTAAGAGCATCACGGCATACCACTGCTACTGTTTCACTGTCTCCTTCTTAGACCCTCCAATAACTCGGACATAGGCTTTCACATCTCAAGTAATATTCCTTCTTGGAATATGGGTTTATTAATAAAGTTCACAAGGAAACACAGAATCTCCCACTCTGCCTTCCTATATGGCTTATTTCAGAGTAGCAGCCGTGTTAGTCTGTATTCGCAAAAAGAAAAGGAGTACTTGTAGTCTCTAAGGTGCCACAAGTACTCCTTTTCTTTATATGGCTTATATCTTTGGTACAGGGTCCAAAGTTCTGCTCCTGCTGAGGACATCCTATAGGCAGACTGACAGGTTTCAGAGTAGCAGCCGTGTTAGTCTATATTCACAAAAAGAAAAGGAGTACTCCTTTTCTTATAGGTAGACTGACTCCCCAGCCTCCCTACATGGCTTCTACAGCTTATAGGCTTACCTTAGGCCCTCTGTTGGGAGTAAGAGGGGAGAAGGCATCTCTCTCTCTTTACTTCTCCTCTGGTCTCTATTAAGTAGCAACTTTAAGGACTATTTTCCTAGAGCCCCCCAGACCAATCCACTCTTGATTGACTTCTCTGACCTTTTGTAAGCCTCTCATGACCCCTTCCCAGTTGGATCTAATAATTGAACTGGCTCATCTGATCCCTAGTCAGTCAGGGTCAGCTGAGAGGGTAGTTGATCATGACAGGCAAGGCTGGGCTTGACTCCCCTTAAAGGGCCAGCCAGCCAGCCTATGACACCTACCTACAACAGATTAGCTGTTACAAGCAGGACCCTGTACTGTAGCTCATCCAGAGTTATGAATGTACACAAAATAATCCTGCATTGCGATTTTCAAATTAAGGACTGAGTAAGAACTGTAAAAGTGTATAAGGACCTCAGAATTTGGCTCTGAATATAACTGATATACTGCTGAGATAGTAGTGTCACATGAAAGTGTACTGCACAAATAGGGCATTTCCATTGTTTTGAGTAGAATGCTCATAGCTAGCCCAAATCTACTTAGTAACATGTTTCAGAGTAGCAGCTGTGTTAGTCTGTATTCGCAAAAAGAAAAGGAGTACTTGTGGCACCTTAGAGACTAACAAATTTATTAGAGCATAAGCTTTCGTGAGCTACAGCTCACTTGAGCTGTAGCTCACGAAAGCTTATGCTCTAATAAATTTGTTAGTCTCTAAGGTGCCACAAGTACTCCTTTTCTTTTTTAGTAACATGTGTTACCTGAATTAACTTTCCAACTAGGGTTGGACTTCTTTATGTGTTTAACAGGTATCAAAAACTAAGCAGAATGAAAACCTAATCAAGATGTTACTTCGAGCTGGCACAGATGTTAATGCTACGGACTATGTAAGTGGGTTTGTACAGCCACAGAGGTCACTCACTGGTGTGGTGTATACAACGTTCATTTAGTTAATTTAGAAAAAGTAGCTTTCAGAAGCTACTTGAAATAATGTGATGCTTCAGGGGAAGAGCAACCGGTGAAAGGTTGTTTTGATATGTTAAGCTTGTCTGTCACTGTGGCTCACTGTTATCCCTTGAAATTTGCTAAAGTACACAATTTTCTCTCCCTTGGCAGCTCAGCTTGGCTTTTATTCAACTCAATTATTGTTCTTGCCTCTAGAGTCTTAATCACTATTGCTCCAAATACAGCATCTAAAACAAATGTGAAATGTTAGACACACTCCCCTTACCCTGGTGTGTGACATTTGACTGTCAGCTCTTTATTGCTGTGGTAGAGTCTTAGTCAAATCCTGGGGAAATGATGAAGTGTTACATTGCCACAACACCCTTAAAGGAGTGCAAACAGCAAAGGAAACATACCTGAGTTCAGTCACCAATCAGCCTTCAGTGGAGTGAACATGCTTTAATTCAGCAGAGGTGATGGAAGGATTCTGTGTGTGTAGAATTGGGACTATCAAGTTTGCCAGTAGGTATGGACTGCACCAGAAAGTAGCTGACTCCCTATGTTGGGGGTGGTTAGACTTTGTGACTATTCTGAGTGATGTCGTGGTATGAGCGACTGTATGAACAGCTGGCCTAGAACCCTTTATCCATCCAAAGTCAGGGTAGGTTCAGGTTCTAGTCCTACACATGAACCATCAACCTGGCTTCACAAACATCCATGGACCTGGTCTGGTGCAGTTTATGGGTCAAGGGCACACTGAACTTTGCTATTTTTTTTGTTCTGGAGGAGGGGGATAATTTGATCCCTACAACCTCTTAGTCTTCAGAGGGCACTGGGTGGCTTCTTCTCCCTCCTGGTCTCATCTAGAGACTGCCTGGTATATACCTACATCCATGAGGGTCTCTGGGTGCAGTAAATAACCTCTTTCTCTTTCCTCCACATAGAGTGTGGGGGGGGAAAGCTTCATCTCTTTCTTCAGACAGTTTCTGCAACATTAAGACATGAGCAGATAGTGTCCCATAAGCCTTAGTTATTGATAATGTCTAGGAAAGGTCTTGACATTCAATAGCAACCATAGGCTACTTGCTAGGGAATCCCAGGTGCTTCTCTAACTATCATACAAAAGCTGATGTGGTATGGCAGGAGCAGGCATGCTTCTCTATTCCTATTCTTCTCTCCCAAGAATAGAATCATTTCTCTTGTGTAATGAGCTAAAGAAGCAAGATGCTATAGTCACTGATGCCAGCCTTTAGAGGAAAACATGGACATAAGCTAATGCATTGCAACTGCATCATTATAGAATCATAGGACTGGAAGGGACCTCAAGAGATCATCTAGTCCAGTCCCCTGCACTTATGGCAGGACTAAGTATTATCTAGACTACCCTGACAGGTGTTTGTCTAACCTGCTCTTAAAAATCTCCAATGATGGAGATTCCACAACCTCCCCGGGCAATTTATTCCAGTGCTAAACCACCATGACTGTTAGGAAATTTTTCCTTATGTCCAACCTAAACCTCTCTTGCTATAACTTAAGCCCATTGCTTCTTATCCTATGCTCAAAGGTAAAGAACAACAATTTTTTTCCCTCCTCCTTGTAACAACCTTTTATGTACAATACTTGAAAACTGTTATGTCCCCTCTGTCTTTTTTTGCCATACTAAACAAACCCAATTTTTTCAATCTTCCCTCATAGCTCATGTTTTCTAGACCTTCAATCATTTTTGTTGCTCTTCTCTGGACTTTCTCCAATTTGTCCACATCTTTCCTGAAATGTGGCACCCAGAACTCAACACAATACTCCAGTTGAGGCCTAATTAGCACAGAGTAGAGCAGAAGAAATTACTTCTCGTATCTTGCTTATAGCACTCTGCTAATACAGCCCAGAATTATGTTCACTTTTTTTTTGGCAACAGTGTAATACTGTTGACTCATATTTAGCTTGTGGTTCACTATGACCCCCAGATCCCTTTCTGCAGTACTCCTTTCTAGGCAGTCGTTTCCCATTTTGTGTTTGTGCAACTGATTGTTCCTTCCTAAGTGGAGTACTTTGTATTTGTCCTTATTGAATTTCATCCCATTTACTTCAGACCATTTCTTCAGTTTGTCTAGATCATTTTGAATTATAATCCTATCCTCCAAAGCACTTGCAACCCCTCCCACCTTGGTATCACCCACAAACTTTATAAATGTACTCTCTAGGCCATTATCTAAATCATTGATGAAGATATTGAACAGAACCGGTCCCAGAACTGTCTTCCAGTATGTTGTACAACTCAGTTTTTTAAAATCTGTGAAGCTTACTTTGGATGCTAGTAAACATGTCTAGATAATACATTCACCTGGAAAAAACCAACATACCTGTCCAATTTTTTTGAATTTTCACATTTGATAGACATACCGGATGTGTTAAGTATGTGACCAGAGATTTCACTCAGTTTAGTAAAATCATAAAATGGCATATCAGGGATAAAGAGTCTCACTCTGTAACATGGTAATGCCCTGTTAAATAGAGAGATCCAATGACTACTGTGTAATGTTTCTCTAATTGTTGTAATGATTATTGTATTGTCTCTTGATATTTACAGGGCTAGGATTTGTAAAACTGTTAATTTCCTAAATACAGAAATAGTTTAAAAAAAAAAAACACCAACCACAACTTGCTAAATTCACAGGACTGGACACAAACATGCAGTGATTCTCCTCTACCTAGGCTACTGCCTAGATATGTTTACTAGCATGCAGCATAAGCTTTGCTGTAGCAAAGCTGTACACATTTAGGCATTGCTCTGCATTAGGAGGTTGTGGGGAGGACGAGGAGTTGTACTATGCTGGGGGTGGGGGAGGGAGGGAGAGTTGTGCAGTCTGGTTTGTAGGTAGATGTGCTTTAGGATAGCAATGCAGCCTGAACCAGATCCCTCAATCTCTACATTCTCAAGCTTTGCGGAGACTGAAGTCTGGGCCCTGTATCTAGATTCTTGTTTTGTGGCTTAGACCCATCTCTGGTAAATAGTAAAACAATCAATCTTGTCACTCCATCACATTAAGTGCCTTCTGCCCCGTATCACATATGGCTACATATCATCCTTTTTCAAGAAACACACAAAACAACTTCCAACATCAAAGTACCATTGGCAGGTGGGCTGATGAAACGAAAGATAAATGTATTTCTAAAATTTCTGCTTAAAGCATGGTAAAAGTAAACTGTACCTGGATTCTGTTTACTTTCAGTCTGGTAGCACAGCCCTTCACTATGCCTGTGAAATGAAAAATCAGTCAGTTGTCCCTCTACTACTTGAAGCCCATGCAGACCTTTCTATAAAGAATAAGGTAAGGAGATAATAGCTGTGTCTGTGAGCATTGTGCTGCTAAGCTTCCAGAAATCATGTGGCTGGCACAGGAAAATGCAGAGTGCTCTGCTCCCCAAGAGTGGATTCACTTCTGGTGAAGGAGAAAGAAATATTTGCCCCACTGCCTTCCTTGGGGGAGAGCAGCTTTAAACTGTAAATAGTGCATGGTTGGAGCTGTGCAGGCTGCTTGGGGGGGATATATTGAATCAATGCATCTCCTAGGGGTCTTGGCCATGCCCATGCCCATGCCCCTGCCAGTCCAGCACTGCCCACTTCCAGTTATGATGGCTGGTTGCAGGCCCCCTGGTAAAATGAGATATGTGGGTGCCCTCCCCAGGGCTGCTGGGAGCCTTGCATAATGGGTTTTGCCAGTGTAAGGGGCTGAATCAGCAACTTCCGTTCCTAAAGGAGGCTCATCGATCTCTAATCAAATGTCAAAGGAAAGAACTGATTTCTCACTACATACCAACGACATGTAAGTATCTTGACAATACTGCAGTCCCTTCATTTACTATTGCTTCGACACTGACTTCTGACATCAGCCATGTTGAATAACAGAATGGATTTTGATATGATTGAAATAAAGACCCTGACCCACTGACTGATGGGGAGCAGGATCAAACTCAGTTAATTTTGAGACATCTTTTAATGCTGGGGATTCTTATCGGTGTGGATCAGGCAATACAAACCGTACAGATGAACACAAACTGGCCGATCTGTCCAGTGAGGCTCTCAGGTATGTCTGCGCTGCAGTCAGAGATGTGATTGCAGCCCACGTAGACATACCCAAGCTAGCTTTAATCTAGTTAGTGGGAGTACCAATAGCAACAAAGCTGCATCAGTACAGACTTCAGCCTGGGCTGTACCAACCTGCTCTGGACTCAGGGTATTTAGTCAGAGAACTAACCTGTACTGAAGTCTGTGCTGATACAGCTTCACTACTACTGGGATTGGTGCTAAATAGATTAACACTATCTCACGTGTTTCTACACATGCTGCACTCCCACCTCTGGTTGCAATATAGACATTCACACTCAAGTACCTGCTTCCATGACTATTATCACAGCATGTTTTGTCTATTTCTTTCAGAATGGGGAGTCTCCACTGGATATAGCGAGAAGATTAAAGTTCACCAACATTGAATGTGTGTTAAAGAAGGCATCCTAGTCCTTAATGAGATGATGTTAAGAGTGTTAGGCATGGAAAAAAAAATCTACTTAGCTGGGCACTCCCTGTTGTACAGTACCAAGAATACCCTGGAGGCGTGTTTTTTTTTTTAATTTGATGTTTGCTGAAGACATGTACTGTATTATATCTACTGGTATGCAGTCAGTACATATGGCATATAAAATACATAGCCATGTGGTGTGCCTGGAAGGAGTAGTCTTATTTTTATTCTGTTGATTTAGATAACTTTTTCATGTATTTTTCTCACTTTTTCCTGCTAGTGTAAGCAGGGGGATATTTTAAAAAGTTTTTTTATTTGAAATCTGATGACTATAGAATACATGATTCATAACAGATTCAGAAAAAAATTGTATTTAAATTTTATAATTTTTTTAATAGATTGCTGGATATATTTGACCACAAGACAGTTGTCACCAGTGGCCTGCAAGCCCAAGATATTATATCTGAAGCTTTTCCTTTCTAAATTTTCTTGACTAATGATGGCAGGCCAGCGTGATTCTTCAGGAATTCTGTATATGTGGAACAAAGCTGCCACTCCAGGACACCCCCTTATGCCTGGATGTAATGATGCAGCAACTCTATTTCAGTCTCACACTCTATCCTTTGGCCCAGTCTAGTTGTAAGAGTGACCTGGCCCTCTGGCCAGACCACTTTAGAGTCCAGCCCTTTCCCAGGGCTTCAGTCTTTTATCAAAGTCTAACCAAACGTAAGAAAACAATCCAACCTTCAGCCTGGCTGGGGTCAGCAGGCCACCTCTCACTCAGTTACTATTAGTATTACTATTAGTCTTTCTCCAATGACCCCTCTGTCCAGGGGCTGGCACATTCCTCCCCTCACTCAGGGGTTCAGTTAGGCTGCTGCTTATCTGGTCTTCTACCTCTAGTTCTCCTGGGCAATAGCATAGCATAGCATAGCATAGCATAGCATAGCTTGCCTTGCCTTGCCTTGCCTTGCCTTGCAAGCTGTCGATTTCTCAGCCTTCTTTCAGGCTGTTTCCCAGAGAGGAGACACTCCTCTCCTCTAGAACTCCCTTCCAACTGTGCTCATCCAGCTCTAAATAGACATCCCCAGCTCTCCCCCAATAACTAAGTTTTGCCACCTGATCTCCATTTGATCAGAATCAGCTGTTGGGGGGGGGGCAGGAGTAGCTGATCCATCTCACAACGGACCTTTAAAGGCCCCTCCCCCAGACATGCAACAACATAGAACTCTCATTTTTGTCCCTTTGGTGCTTTTTGAAGGGGAAAATGAACAAGTGAAATCTAATCCTTCCAAGTCAAGAAATAAAGGGAAAGCCTCTCTCCTGTGCCAGCGAGAGACAGTGCAGGAGGAGTAGGGTGGCATACGGCTCCCTGGTTCTCAGGTCTGGGTCAGTGCCAATGGTGCTTAAAACTACTCCTGGTCAGCTCCAAATTTCACCATGGCCTAGGATCCTTAATCAAAAAACAGTGGAGGATTGCTATGGCAGACTGGAGTTCTTCCACATTCCTTTCCTCCCCTGCCATACCTGTTATACCTTCAGGTGAGGGCATGGAAGCATATTTTGTTTGACATACATTTGAGAAAAAGGACATTCTTGGAAAACGAGGTGGTAGTGGGAGGGGAGTAATAGGAGTGAATGCTGGCATTACTGGGGGCCTGGAGAGGGGAATGTGATATGCAGTAAGGTTGAAAATGCAGGCCAGAGCAAGACAGGTTAGGGCCTTACTATATGAGCAGATTTCAGAGTAGCAGCCATGTTAGTCTGTATCCGCAAAAAGAACAGGAGTACTTGTGGCACCTTAAAGACTAACAAATGTATTGGAGCATAAGCTTACGTGAGCTACAGCTCACTTCATCGGATGCACAGAATGAAACACATAGTAAGATATATATATATACACACACACAGATAAGTTGGAAGTTACCATACAAACTGTGAGATGCTAATTAGTTAAGTTAAGATGAGCTATTATCAGCAGGAGAAAAAAACTTTTGTAGTGATCATATGAGCAGAGGCTCTAAATACAGATTTTGTCCATATCTGCCTGATACGATAGCCATCTGGGAGACTTAAGAGAAGCAACTTCCACAGAGCAGCCTAGAAGCCTCAGCTAAAAAATGTAAATGAAAGGAAAATGTTTGTCAGCCTAACTTGAGAGCTGACAGGTGTGGGGCTGAGCTAGTGAAGAAGGCAGCCAAAAGGCAGACAGATACCATTTCTAAGAAAGAATGAAAAGCAGGTGATATTTGCTATTATTTTAGAAGTCTGGTGAAAATTCAAGAAAAAGTGTGGATATATTTTTTTGGCTTGTGACTATTTTGTTCTATGTTTGCAATACATGTGGAGGGATTAATATTACTTCTGGCTGCTGTATCCTCTGTATGTCTCGCCTTCACTCATCTTTGGTAAAAACAACCACCCAACAAAAATCTTAAAATGAAAAATATCTGTCCCTTTCCATCAGTCATTTCATTTAAAAAATTGCACTTATGGGATGTTGTTTTCACTATTGCCACCTCTGCATGTTCAAAAATCTCAAATTAGATATCCAAAGGGGCATGAGATTGGCTTCAAAATCATGAAGATAAAATGATAATTAAACTGTTTAATGTCATAACAGTAATCCAGGCTTTTTTAAACATCTAACTCTGGTTGAGGCTGAGATACCCCTATTGATAGAACATCCCTCCTCATCCCCACCAGTCGAAAAAATATGGGATATGCAGTAAGAGAACTTGCATTTTTATATTGGATTGAACATTTAATACAGACACAGCTAATCCAGGGACATACACCAGGAGATGATTGAGATTTTTATTTATTAATTGCAAAAATGTCTTAAATCACATGTTTTCCAAGTTAATCATACCATAACCTCCCAGTTTCTTGCTGTTAAGAATATAAAAAGCCCCACAGTCTCCTACAATGTTTTTAAGACAGAAGTACGAACAGGCAGGAACAAGTTTAATTTTTCAGCATCTTAAACCCACTGAAAGAATCACCTAGGGCAACAAATCAGAAGTATATAAATTTTTTAACAGAAAGAACTGAAAACAGAATCAATAACTTCACTCACTTGAAAGCACTAAACAGCTGAGTCTGCTCACAGCTTGCTTGCAGCTGCATTACTGACTAAAGGAACTCACTCCCCGTAGTTAGCTAAGCCTAAACAGTAACCCATATTTCAGTTTGTGCCTATTGGTTAGTAATTACCATAGCAAAGCTGGTGTTGGAAATAGAGTATCTGAATTTTTAGCAAAAAGAAAAGGAGTACTTGTGGCACCTTAGAGACTAACAAATTTATTAGAGCATAAGCTTTCGTGAGCTACAGCTCACTTCATCGGATGCATTTGGTGGAAAAACTTTTTCTTTTCTTTTTCCATCAAATGCATCTGATGAAGTGAGCTGTAGCTCACCAAAGCTTATGCTCTAATAAATTTGTTAGTCTCTAAGGTGCCACAAGTACTCCTTTTCTTTTTGCAAATACAGACTAACACGGCTGCTACTCTGAAACCTGAATTTTTAGCATGTCTCTTGCTACAGTGTGGATTGGATGGAAAAATTTATGAATACCCAGAAAGCGGAAATAAATCTTTCAATATGAGCTAATAAAACTTAGCACTTCTGATCTTTTGATCCCTAAAGTTCTTTACAAACATTAAAAAATGAATCCTCACTACATCCCTACAAGGTAGGCTATTTTGAGAATAGGAAACTTGAAAGAGAAGTTGAGTGAGTGAGTTGGCCAGAGGCTATGAAGGGAATCATTCTCAAGCACCAAAGTCAATTTTTTTTTTGACCTAAGCACTTTGACAATCTCTTTAAAAGCTTCCCACTAAAAACATGCTTTTTAAAAGCGATGAAAGAAATGTTATCGTCTGGAACTGGATGAATATCATGAATCACCTACTGATAGACTATATGGCAGAGATTAAAACATTTCAAAGAAAGTGATCCCCTGTGGTATTACAGGGGGTATGTACATGACTGCTTTTGTAGCTCTTAAACAGATTCCTCTTGGAAATGTATCTCAGCTTCCTGAGGTAGTTCCCTATTTATTGAAATTCACTAGTTTGGAAAATATAGTAGAGTGACAAATGTAGTAAAATATAAGCCAGTCACCATAAAGCCCTTTACTAATCCCATGATTAATCACTTTAAAGAAAGAAAACCATCCTTATTTCTGAACATAATAGAAGGATCAAATCATTCAACCTCAGGAACCACTGTGTGGCTTCAGAGATGCTTCCTCATCAGCTCAATGATTTTCACATACATGCGCTTAGCTGCATCAAGACCCCAAGTGAAATCTAGATGTTCCCATTCAGGAAAATGCTTGTGATAAATGAGATTAGTAATTCGACCAAGTAATGCGGCCATGTCCTTTGGGTCTGCAAACAAGTCATGTCCACCACTCCAAATAGCAATGGGCATTTTCAGTTCTTCTATCTTGTACATAGGAGGAGTAGTCTGGCAAAAAGGGAAATGGATTAGAAATGCAAACCTGTAAAGCTACACCAATTTTTAACAAACAACTTCTGAAGAGAGAGAGGCCTATTTTCTTGCTTTCACAAGCTGCTAAAATAAAAATAGTAATAATAAAACTGGCTTTCTTAGTCCATTTTTCATCCTGTTAATTGCAACAACAACCCTATTCCTGGATTCTTGCATAATACATGAATGAAAATTCTCCAGCAATTTGATATCTGGATGGGGGGGGAGGGGTAAAACCTTAAAATTAGAGTGATCAATTTCAAAAGATTAATAACCATGCTTATAATACAGGTGTTAAAGTACATTGGTTCATGTTACACATTTTGTAAGAAAATATATTTGTGTCATCTTAATATATCCTAGCATTCTATTCACATCTTATAGGACTGTGATGCACTGAGCAAAATACAAGCCATTTTATTTCTTGTGCTCCATTTGTCCATAACCCAGACTGTTGCAGCTTATTGCTAATTAAAATGGGATATTTCAGACCACTTTGTTTTATTCAAAGGCTTTTCTTTGGTACTCATAGTACCTCACAAACCTTAATGAATTCATCTTCACAGCAATCCTACAAGGAAGTATTATTATTAATCTCAATTTACCAATGGGAAACTGGAGTAGAGGGAGACATTAAGTGCATTGCTCAAGATCATACAGGAAATCTGTTACAGAGCCAGGAACAGAATTTGCGTCTCCTTAGTCTGAATCAATTGTCTTAAACACAGGATTCGCAAAAAGAAAAGGAGTACTTGTGGCACCTTAGAGACTAACAAATTTATTAGAGCATAAGCTTTCGTGAGCTACAGCTCACTTCATCGGATGCATCCGATGCACGAAAGCTTATGCTCTAATAAATTTGTTAGTCTCTAAGGTGCCACAAGTACTCCTTTTCTTTTTGCGAATACAGACTAACACGGCTGCTACTCTGAAACACAGGATTGTCATTCCTCCCTGTAGCTATACACATACACACACACACCTCTTTTAAATTGACCTTTGGTAGCAAAGAATGCGTGCTTTACATTGCTTTGGTTTTAAATGGTATATTTAGGAAATATCATTGCCACAGCCACACAAAACACTGAAAATGCAAATACTAGCTGTTACAAAATGGATTCTTCATTTTCTGTTAAAAGATGCAGTATGCAAGGATAGCATCTAAAGACACTTCTAGCTGGCAGGGTATTACCGCCTTAGAGGATGAACCTCCTCACACAACTCAGGGCATGTGATTTCTGGGGATTTCCTTCAACTGAAAGACAATTCTGTCTTATTTGTTAACAATCCAAAGCAAGTCTATTACATTTATTACAGAATTGCCAAATCAGATGGGTGTTTTGTGGGTGAATGTAGTATGTTTGAGTGTTGCTGTATGCATACCTGATGCACTAATTTCTCCATAACAATAATCCTCACATCTCCAGGATTTGTTTTGTTTTTTGAACCATCCTCTAATTTTGCCTTTCCTAATGAGACACTGTCAATTGTCTAGCAGCTACTAACAGGTGAGAGATTCATTCCTTTGCCTGTGACCATTCCCACTGGAAAGTCCAGGAGAATTATCAAAGGATCATTTGGTAATAAATCTCCATCCATTTGTTATATTTGGTTATGTATCTTAATAATTGGACATGTCCACATATATGTGTAAAATCACCTCTTTCTCCACAGTTTCACCCACAACTATCCGAACACAATCTATTTATATATATACTTTTTAACCTCACTGATGTAAGGTACCACTGGCACATCTTATAGAAATTTTCCTTTATAGTACTAAATATTGAGGTTTCCAGTCCTCAATTTTTTTTATTTTTCTTCAAAGCTCACAGCATTTTTCAACAAAAAGTATGTTAACCTACCTGATTGTATTTTTCCATGTTCTTTTCCTTAGAGCCATAGTCATATGCTTGCAATTGCTTTGAATACAATACCTATTATTAATAATATAAAGAGTTATAACTATAGTGAAAGTCTGGATAGCTCAGGGGATAGAGAGCAGAATACAGCGTCTTTCATCCTGTTAAAACTTTGAGCCAAATGCTGCTCTCACACTGTTCCGGTGGTTAACTACCCACACTTTTAGAAATGTGTACTTTATTTCTAACCTAAGTGTATCTCTCTTCAATTTCTAGCCATTGGATCATATTACACCTCTGTCCACTAGATTAAAAAGCCAACTGCTATCAGAAATCTCCTTCCAGTGTAAGGATTTATAGATACTGAATTGAAGGACTTTAAGGAACCAAACAGTAGGCCAGATTGCTCCTTGTGTCTCTCCAATGACTTCAGTTGTTACACCTGAGAGAAATCTGAACCGTTGATGTAAATATGGAGTAACTTCACTGACTTCCGTTACTGCAGATTTATACCCAGTATAAGTGAGATCAGAATCAGGCCCATTGTGTTTACCAGTCTTGGCTATTTTCAGGTAGTTAGATGCAATTGGTATATTAACATTTATATTGCAGTAGTGCCTAGAGGCTAGCCAGGTCAGAGGCCCTTGGTGCTAAGCATTGTATAAGCATGTAGGAAGTTACAGCTGCTGTCCCCCACAGAGAGGCGTATTTTGCATCTTAATCTAGAAAGAATGCAGGAAAACAGTTTTTATCCTAAGGCTGGTGAACCAGCCATTTGTGATAATTGCTTGACTATTCTGGGCTCAGTTGAAATCAAGGAGACTACTCACATAGTAAGGTACTACGACCCAATGAAATGGATTCCTTCACCAAGTAGTTGCTGAACCAACAAGATGCCATTTTAGATTTAGTTTTGGTGAGTAGCAAGGACCTCATAGAAGCAATGGTTGTAGGGCACAACCTTAGAGCGATCATGAGTTAATTCAGTTCAAACTAAATGGAAGGATAAACAAAAATAGATCTGTGACTAGGGTTTTTGATTTCAAAAGAGCTAACTTTAAAAAATTAAAGGAATTGGATTGGACTGAAGAACTTGTGGATTTAAAGGTGGAGGAGGCCTGGAATTACTTCAAGTCAAAGTTGCAGAAAATGTCAGAAGCCTGCATCCCAAGAAAGGGGAAAAAATTCATAGGCAGGAGTTGTAGACCAAGCTAGATAAGCAAGCACCTTAGAGAGGTGATTAAGAAAAAGCAGAAAGCCTACAAGGAGTAGAAGATGGGAGGGATTAGCAAGGAAAGCTACCTTATTGAGGTCAGAACATGTAGGGATAAAGTGAGCAAGGCCAAAAGCCATGTAGAGTTGGACCTTGCAAAGGAAATTAAAACCAGTAATAAAAGATTCTATAGCCATATAAATAAGAAGAAAACAAAGAAAGAAGAAGTGGGACCGCTAAACATTGAGGATGGAGTAGAGGTTAAGGATAATCTAGGCATGGCCCAATAGCTAAACAAATACTTTGCCTCAGTCTTTAATGAAGCTAATGAGGAGCTTAGGGAAAATGGTAGGACGAGAAATGGGAAGGAGGATATGGAGGAGATATTACCACATCCGAGGTAGAAGCCAAACTTGAACAGTTTAATGGGACTAAATTGTGGGGCCCAGATAATCTTCATCCAAGAATATTAAAGGAACTGGCACATGAAATTGCAAGCAAATTGCAAATTAAAAAAATTTAATGAATCTGTAAACTCACGGGTTGTACTGTATGACTGGAGAATTGCTAACATAGTTCCTATTTTTAAGAAAAGGGGGGAAAAATTATCCAGGTAACTACAGGCCTGTTAGTTTGACATCTGTAGTATGCAAGGTCTTGGAAAAAATTTTGAAGGAGAAAGTAGTTAAGGACATTGAGGTCAGTGGTAACTGGGACAAAATTTAACATGGTTTTACAAAAGTTAGATAGTGTCAAACCAACCTGATCTCCTTCTTTGAGGAGGTAACAGATTTTTGGGACAAATGCAGTGGATCTAATTTACCTCGATTTCAGTAAGGCATTTGATACAGTTCCACATGGGGAATTATTAGTTAAATTGGAAAAGATGGGGATCAATATGAAAATTGAAAGGTGGATAAGGAACTGGTTAAAGGGGAAACTACAACAGGTCACACTGAAAGGTGAACTCTCAGGAAGGAGGTTACTAGTGGAGTTCCTCAGAGATCGGTTTTGGGACCAATCTTATTTAATCTTTTTATTACTGACCTTGGCACAAAAAGCGGTAATGTGCTAATAAAGTTTGCAGATGACACAAAACTGGGAGGTATTGCCAATACAGAGAAGGACCGGGATATCCTACAGGAAGATCTGGATGATCTTCTAAACTGGAGTAATAGTAATAGGATGAAATTTAATAGTGAAAAGTGCAAGTTCATGCATTTAGGGATTAAGAATTTTTGTTATAAACTGGAGACGCATAACTTGGAAGTAACAGGGGCGAGAAGGACCTCAGACTATTGGTTGATCACAGGATGACTATGAGCCGCCAATGTGATATGATCATGAAAAAAGCTAATGCGGTCTTGGGATGCATCAGGTGAGGTATTTTCAGAAGAGATAAGGAGGTGTTAGTACCATTATACAAGGCACTGGTGAGACCTTATCTGGAATATTGTGTGCAGTTCTGGTCTCCCATATTTTAAGAAAGATGAATTCAAACTTGAACAGGTACAGAGAAGGGCTACTAGGATGATCCGAGGAATAGAAAACCTGTTTTATGAAAGGAGACTCAAAGAGCTTGGCTTGTTTAGCCTACCCAAAAGAAGGCTGAGGGGAGATATGATTGCTCTCTATAAATATATCAGAGGGATAAATACCATGGAGGGAGAAGAATTATTTAAGCTCAGGACCAATGTGGACAGAAGAACAAATGGATATAAACTGGCCACCAGGAAGTTTAGACTTGAAATTAGATGAAGGTTTCTAACCATCGGAGGAGTGAAGTTCTGGAACAGCCTTCCAAGGGAAGCAGTGGGGGCAAAAGACATATCTGGCTTCAAGACTAAGCTTGATAAGTTTATGGAAGGGATGATATGATGGGATAGCCTAATTTTGGCAATTAATTGATCTTCAACTATTAGCAGTAGATATGTCCAATAGCCTGTAATGGGATGTTAGATGGGATGTGATCTGAGTTACTACAGAGAATTCTTTCCTGGGTGTCTGGCTGGTGAGTCTTGCCCACATGCTCAGGGTTTAGCTGATCACCATATTTGAGGTCAGGAAGGAATTTTCCTCCAGGGCAAATTGGCAGAGGGCCTTGGGGTTTTTCGCCTTCCTCTGCGTGGGGCATGGGTCACTTGCTAGAGGATTCTCTGCACCTCAAAGTCTTTAAACCACAATTTGAGGACTTCAATAGCTCAGATATAGGTTAGAGGTTTGTTACAGGAGTGGGTGGGTGAGATTCTGTGGCCTGTGTTGTGCAGGAGGTCAGAATAGATGATCATAATGGTCCCTTCTGACCTTAAAGTCTATGATTCTTAAGGGTGCCAGAATCATGGCCCCTTTGATTAGGCAAGGTCACTAACTGCTTGTATTTCTATTTGGGAGACAAGATATGTAACACAATTTTATCAAAATTCCTTGTACTGACCCATTTAAGTTCTTACTGACCTTATGGAGATTATTTTAAAAGATTTTGCCATTTTAAAGAGAAAATTCAAGAAATTATCAGTCTGATCCTACAGCTAATGTTGTTACCTCTTCATTTTAGGTTTAAGGTTTAAATTCTGGTAATGTATATTAATGGCATTCCAGCTGACATCAATTTTTAATGAAAAGCCAAAGATCACATAAGGAGCACAGTACATTACACCTGAATTCTATTATTTGTAATAGAGGAAAACAAGGATATTTATTCACAGTTTCAGATCAAAATCTTTAGAATGTGCCAGCCTTGTTCTATGCATAATGGGCTAGATCCTGCACCACTGACTTCCAGTTGATACATGATCAATCTCAGTCAGGTAATGGTGAGAGCAGGGGTAAAAAATTTTAAAGCACCAAAGTGACTTAGGAACCCCATCTCATTTTCACAAGTGACTTAGTGCCAGATTTTTACAGATATTTGAAATCAGTGGGAATTAGACACCTAGGACCTTAACACTTCAAATTACATGGAATATGCTCTATTTCAATTATACATCTTTCAAATTAAAATATTTTACTATAAAAAACTAAGCCTGCAAGCTCCTGACCCTACTGTCCAATTCCTAAGTGCATAATGTGTAATAAAGAAATCTCAGTACCTGATATCAAGGGGTTAAGGCTTTTGTAAAAATTGTTGTGATAAACAACACTCTGTCTAGCAAAAGTAAATGACAATGTGTGATAAGACAAGTTGGGCAAGTCTCTAAGGCCTGGATCCACAAAGGAACTTCGGTGATGTAACGCCTAACTGTTAAGTTCTTAGAAAATCACTGGAACAACACCATGAATCACGTAGCCTGAGTTAGGCGTCTTCTGCTCCTATGCAAGGAGCAGGCTTCCAAGAATGTGATCCACAAAAGCCAGAACATTAGCCAGGGAGCCGCATAAGTTAGCCAATGGAAGAGGTGTGTTCTAAGCCCCTCTCCTCTCTCAGAGATAGACACCTAAATCCAGCCTATCTCTGCTTGCGATTCACAGCTGGGAAGCCACTGCCTGGAATCAGGAAGCTTAGGTGCCTAAATCATTTCTTGTGAGATGTTAGGTGCCTGCTTTGTTCCACACCAAACCTAGCAGGTGGTGGTGCTCACTTTGGATAACTTTGGATAGGCAATTCACTTGTCATGTGGGAGCCCCAGGTTCAGTTCCTCCCTCTGCCTGAGGGGGCAAGAGCATTTCAATGGGATCTCCTACCTCTCAGGAGGGTTCTCTAACCACTGAGTTATAGGATATCTAATGGGGACTTCCTCAGTCTCTCCTGTTGAAGCTGTTCCACTATGGATAACTACTTAAAGAGAACAAAGGAGTCCGGTGGCACCATAAAGACTAAGAGATTTATTTGGGCATCCGCTTTGTGGGTAAAAAAACACTTCTTCAGATGCATGGAATGAAAATTACAGATGCAGGCCTTATATAATGACACATGGAGAGAAGGGCGTTACCTCACAAGTGGAGAACCAGAGTTGACAGGGCCAATTTGATCAGGGTGGATATAGTCTACTCCCAATAATAAATGAGGAGGTGTCAATTCCAGGAGAGGCAAAGCTTCTTTTGTAATGGCTGGCTTCCCAGCTCCTTGTTGTTTTTGTGGATACAGACTAACACAGGTACCCCCTGATACTTAACGACAGGCACAAAGAGAGTGACAATAACTCTGTAGCCTGGTGGTTAGAGCAAGCAGCTGTGAGGTGGGAGACCGAGGATCTACTCCCCCTGCTCCAACGACTTTCATGGGAAGAACTTCAACAGGAGAGACTGAGAGAGACCCACATCAGACTATCCCATTGCCCAGCCATTAGAGCACTCTCCTGTTTAAACCCTTTCCCCCCGATCAGGCCCGAGTCAATGTTCCAACCACTGAGTTAGAAGGTGGGCACTACCTCTTCACCCAGTTTTGGAACAGAACCTGATCCAACAGGCAGCCTCTGAGCTTGTCCACTGGATCAGGCCCTGCAGGCAACACAGGTAGGTGAACATCTTCCCCATTTGTGGCTCACTCTGTAGTTTACATGGGAGATAGGCATCCGGGCACCTAGAATGAGGAAGCCACAAGAACATCCAGAGACAGCAACATATGTGCATAGGGAACTTTCACACCGAAGACTTAGGTGCTGAGTGAGTTTAGACATCGACAGGGTCAGGCAGCAGCTAAGCAGGAGTTCTGTGGATCACAGAGGAGCCTAACATTAGGTCTTAGGCACCTATGTACCTTTATGGATCTAGGCCTAGCACAGTAGCTCTGACTTTTTTTCAGAGTATCTATCAGGTTCATAGAATCATAGAATATCAGGGTTGGAAGGGACCTCAGGAGATCATCTAGTCCAACCCCCTCAAGTACACTTATACTACATGAAATACCTGGCGCCAATGTAAGCCATTCTGTACAGATGTTCCAGCAGGCGAATGTCCGACGTACATGGCTAACCGACTCTGAAAAGAAAACATTTACTAATTGTTATCAATGTGGGATCCATTTGGTTAGATTCAGACTCATAGACTTTAAGGCCAGAAGGGACGATCATGATCATCTCGTCTGACCTCCTGTACGTTATTGGCTACAGAACCTCACCCACCTCACTCCTGCAATAGACCCATAACCTCTGGCTGAGTTTCTGAAGTCCTCAAATCAGGGTTTAAAGACTTCAAGTTACAAGAGAATCCACCCACATTTACTGTAATTTATACCAGCAAGTGACCCATGCCACACACTGCAGAAGAAGGCAAACCCACACTCCCAGCTTTCTAAAGCTAGAAAGCACCAGTTTCACCATTGCATGAAAAAAGATTAGAACACATTACCTTTAAAATATAAAAACGGGGAACTTACAAACACGTCTACAAAATAATTGGCTTAATGCTAAGAATTTACAGGTGGCATTTTGGCCACTAGAGGGAGGCCCTGTTATGTGAAGTCACTATTACTGAATAAACACAGTTTCTGTGATAAAAATAATTTTAAATGACTATAAAAAGTAGAGTTTTCAAACCAGGTACATGCCTGACATCATAAAAAAATTCCATATACATGTATATTTAATAACAAAGACTTAATTAACTATGTGTTTTACTTTTTCCACAAACAAGGAAGAAAAGTAATATTTACGTATATATTTCTCCTAGCTATATTAGAACACTCAAAGACAATTATGTAATATTGTGAGACAATAACTTATATTTTCCATCAAATTTGGTTCTGAATTGAGAGTCACATTACTGACATACCCAATGTCAGAAAAAGCATTAATTGTTTAGCTTCACTGTTTAGAAAGGCTAGCCCTTTCCTGAAATGGCTGTTTTAAATCGCTATCACATCTTTCTGTGGTTAATTTTTTATATGGAACTTATTAAATGTTTTAGGTCAGAACAGACCTCAGTAGGGTTTATTTTATAATTTGGCTTTAAGACACTACCATGATTCTCAGTTGTTAGAAAAATCTGACATACTGACACTGATTAAAAACTGGATATTTTTCTTACAATTAGATAAAACTTCTTTAATTAATTGTTTAATCTTGGTTTAACAAAAAGCAAAGGAGGACAAAGATGGTGAATCCAAACTTCAGGCCATGCCATACCACCCATTTCTGAACAGAAGCCCCTACAGAAATCTACAAAGAGTTCTACTGAATAATAAATGGCAGGATATGGCCCACAGTATCTATTTAGACTAAAACAAGCTTCCAATTGTCAGAAGTACCTCTGGGAAATGGAGTGCTACTTCACTCTTACAGTCTGATAAATTCTGATTATTAGCCTTACGCGGCGAGAAACATTGTTTAATTCTTAATATGAGTTTAGTTACAGTAAACTTTGGAGAGGCACAGTTTCTTCCTGCTTCCTTCAGGGCACAGTACATTTACCCTTCGTCTGCCCCCATATAGCTCAGCTGGCTGGTATATGCAGGGATGGAGCATGGAACTATGGTTCCACCCACTCCACACATCTCCTTGGCCACTAGCTCATGAAGGGAAGAAAGCATTGGGTATGTAGACCCAGAATGTTCTTCTCACCCTTGTGCCTTACACACATGATCCAAGCAAGACTAAGATGCCACACTAGCAGAATGGGATGGAGAGCTTCTTTCCCCCTCCTCCTCTTGCATGGCCATGTAGTCTGAGGGCAAGAATGAGCCCATGGATAGACAGGATAAAGGTAAAATGAATCTTAAATTAAGAAAAGAGAGCAAGTATTATGGACATGTTATTCATGGGTTAAAATTAGAGAATGGCCCCATTGCCAAATTGGCTCTGGATCTTTAACACCTTGCAGTTTGTAAGTGGTGTTCAGACCCAGGAGCTTGTATCAACCAGATAGGGGACATTTGTGAAATCTGGATCCAGGATTTGATTCAGACTCTCACGCCCACTTGCTTTGGAAGGTTTGAACCTAGTGTTCTGGTTGATCCCATCACTAGTTACAAGCCACCTTGGCATTGGTCAAAGTCACCAAGAAGCTCTTACTCCCTCAGAACATCACTGAGTTAAGCCAAGTACGATGCATATATTTCCCCACATGAAAGTAGCTATGTCCACACACACAGGGCACAAACACTATTTACCTCAGAAATTATTGAGCAGTATTTGTTTTAAATAGCCTGGTCCATACTTACCATATTTAAGTTTTGCTCATTACGCCCAGCCACAAAAGAGAGGACAGATGCACAAAACTTATCCAGCTTGGTACACAATAGGGCAAGAGGCTTTTGCAGACATTCACTCTGATGAAAGATTCCTTTAGTTCCAAATACAGTCTGAAAAGAAAATTATTCAGTAGCTGTCTCATTACAATTCCATTTCATACAGATATGTTGCCACCTTACTCTTGAATATGAGCTAAGTATTCAGAGCTTGATGAAACCCTCTGACATCCTGTAATACTTCAGCTGTAATCCTGACCTTTCTTAGTTTACTGAGTGATAATCATGGAGGAAATTCTCTATCCATTCCCAAGTCAATGACCTCTGTTTCAGAATATATTTCAATTGGTTGTAAGCCTGATTACAAAATACAACACTCTTCTTCATTGCCATTAACACTCACCATATGCAAAGTCTTACTCTGTATCCTCTCACTGCTGTAGTTCTAAAGGAGCATGTGAGACACAGAGCTTTGGAGTCTGATGTTCTTTAGCCACAGAACAGATAAAGCACAAACTGTATATAAGCTTCTACTAAACTTTATACTAAACTGGAGTTAAGGCTGAGAGCAATAATTTAAAGGTAAAAACATTTCAGAGATGTTGTAATTATCCCCAAAAGAAGATTTTCAAGTCCACGAAATTCAGAATTCAGGCTACACTTTAGAGAAATGCAAACATGTTAAGGTACAGAAATGCAAATTTAAGGCACATAAACTGCTCTGCCATGTAGTGATGCCATGCAATAACTATGTATTTATGGTTCGTCCATAATAGTGTTTATTTTCCCAGATTAGATTATATTGATTTTTAAGACACATTGTACAATTTTTGGGGTGGGGAGGTGGAGGGAATGGGACTTATAGTTTGTAAAGCTTGTTTATGGGATAATTACAGCATCCTTATAATGTTTTTACCTTAAGCTACTGATATGTCCTCTCAACATAACTCTAGTTTAACAAGTTTTTATCTAGGAATTTCCTTGGGTTTTTAAGGTGTTAAATATTTCACACATGAACACACACAAGAAAACCAAAGAAAATGTTATGATGTACATTTCTACCAATTTGAAGAATGAAGTATCAAGCTTAAATCTTTATTTTAACATTTAGGGCCAGATTCATTGATCGCCTCTGACTGCTTTTTTTCTGGAGCAGCAGAAAGTAGCCAGGACATAACAGCCATTTTCATCCACACTGGGTTATCTACATTTCTCTGCATGCACACACCCACACCCCAGTCGCCCCATTCCTCTGCACACATACATCCCAGCTTCATGTCATGCGGTGAAGTAGAAAATTAATCAGCCTCGGCTAAAGGAGAAACTTTCAGTTATGATGAATTATGGCAAAAAATGACCAATTATCCTAAAAAAGGTCTTCAAATGTAGCCAATGTAGGAGATTTCAATATTTTTAACTATATGAATAGTCTGAAGAGTCTGCATTATTCTGTTATTAAGATCATTTGGAAGAAAAGCAACCTGACTCAGATGCTACATTTCTTAAAGGACCACACAAACCCTTTTGGATCCAAGTGGTTAAAAAAATTATGATAGAGTCGAGGAGCTTTGATGCAATCTAGTTTATTTACAAAGAATATGAAAAGTTATGTTTCTCTGAACACAAGAGAACCAAAACAGCAGGAGATAGTCTCCTTGCTCATAGCCGTAAGCCCCTTTTCGCCATAACCCCCTCCAAAAACTCTTTCTAGACTTCTCTTGGGGCCACATGCTATGCTTGTCCAGGCTGTGTCTGGAGCTTCCTTCTCTATTTGTTTCTGTGTGCTTCTCTCTCTCTCTTTCACTCACACTCACACACAAATTCAGACAATACCTGGCAAGTTCAAATTCCTGAGTGGCTTTGGATGTGTTTTGGGTAGAGCTCACAATTACGTCACAACAGAGATTAACTGTTTCTATCATCTTAAATGGGGCTGGGGTGGGTGGGGGGTGGGGGAGAGACACTGTAGCCACCAGCTTCAATGAGGTTATGAGATTTCAGTAATTTTTTAACTATCTGGGAAGTCTGAAGTATCTGCATTATTCTATTATTAAGATCATTTGGGACAAAAAATTAATTTTAAACTCAAAATTCAAAGATTTACTTTTAAATTCTCAGAAAATTCATACTGTACTCAAAAAACAAGAACTGTTATTTTGAGGAGGATATTCTGCAGTCTTCATCTGTAGCGAAGTGGTTGAATTCTGGCTTTAAATTTAAATCTCAACTCACTCAACTACAGAACCACAACCAGCACTTCTGTGATAATCTTCAAGCCCACACCCGTGTTGCGGTTGTGATTCCTTTGAACTCACTTACAATCTGATAATTCTCAGGTTTGCTTTGCATATAAAATACTAGTATACATTGAGCTAGTATGTATGTACATGCTGGCCAAAGGGGGCAGTTCTCATGGGGCCCCAGGAGCCGTTCCTGTGTAACTTTTACCTCCCTCCATAAATAGGGAAATAGAATTCTAAGAAATTGTCATGGCTGTAGGACTAGCTGCACCTCTGTCCCATGTCTGGTCTCTCTGGGTGCACCCTTCAGGTTTCAGACCTCATGACTTTTTTCTGTCTTGGGACATAGTTTTACAATTCTCCCACTCTTAGACTTGGCTCTGGGCTACAGTCCTCTGCATATCAACCATGGGTATCCAATGGTTCTGACTGGATTTGGGCACCTGCAATTCTTCCCTTCAGGAGTCTGTGAGTGATGATGTACAGTGACCAGCCTTCTTAGACAGAAGGATTTATTTATTTTGCAATAAGAACAAGGCTTTTAGAGAAAAATTATTTTAAAACTGTCTCTAAGCATATCTATCTTGCGTATAGGCTTGCCATCCTGCGATGGTAAGTAGGCAGGCCAGTGTCCCTGTGTTCCAGGGTCCAAGTAGGGTCCTTGTTCCACTATTACTTCTTTGTTGAGAAAAGGTCACTTTTTAAACCTGCTATAGTTCCTTTGTTCTTCTAGGCTCAGAAGGCGATCGAAGTAAAATCCTTAGAGCCAATAGACTGCTACTGTCTCCTAACAACTCTTGAGTGTTTGTTGAGGGGTGAATTGTCTTGAGCCATTCTTTTCTTTCCTTCCTGTTTTTCCACACAGACTCTTGTTGAGTTAAACAAATACAGTCATTCAGAAAACACCCCAATAACCAGGCCAACATGCAGTATTCATAAATCATTGTAGAGCAGCTCCAAGTCCATCACAGAAATATCTGATTAATCAAATATTTAGGGCTAGATTTTCAGCTTTGCTGAGTTTACTTCCCAGACCCACCTAACTCTTTTAGCCCCTGACATGCCTCCCAGTAGAAAGGGAGTACGGGGTACACAGCAGCTCTGCACCACCCAAGGATTCCCCTCTGTTGGAGGAATCCTTGGCTGTTCCCTTTAGGCAGAGCAGATCAGGTGGCGTTGAAGTCTGGCCCTATACAATCTGGCCCTATAGGTGGAGGAACGACATACCTTGAGCAGTGTTTCAGGAAGACTCACAAACTTTATCAGAGGGCTTTTGGCAAATGTAATTGTGGCTACCGGCCCCAAGGCAAAGAACATTTTTATTCTTTGAGCCAAGTCTGGCCTAATGGAAAATGCTATGAAACCTAAGAAAATACAAATTATTTTGTATTATTGAAAAGCAATCATCCATAATTAAAATAAATAGCTACCATGCAGCAAACTGAAGGTTTAAATGTATAAGTAGCCTTTTATCTATTCAAATGCTATATATTTGTTCTCCATGCCCACTGAAGTAGGACAAAAAGTAATGCATCTGAAGCAAGGGAGATTTAGGTTCGAGATTAGAAAAAAATTCCTAACTATAAGGGTTGTTGAACTCTGGGATAGGCTTCCAAAGGAGCTTGAGAAATCCCCATCATTGGAGGTTCATAAGAACTGGTTTAACAAATAACTGTCAGGGATGATCTAGGTTTACTTGTTCCTGCCTCAGTGTAGGGGACTGTACTTGATGACTTCTCGAGGTCCCTTACAGCCCTATGATTCTATATTATCACAGCCAAATGTTCATCCTAAATCTCCATTTAGTCTTCACTGGAAAAAATTAAGTTTTGGGGTATTGTTCAGATGGATTCAGGTGGCCAAGAGTCAGATTATAGTTTCAACTCGTTTTGGCGTGGAACCAAATTTTCTATTAACCAGATTTCTTGATGATTCCAGAATCTTTCCTATCAAATTTCCAAAATTCCCATAAAATATTTTCTGAGTTTTATGATGCCCAGTTTCTAAAGCACTATGTATAGGGTTGTAAATTTGAAATAGTAGTAAAATTCTCGTGAGGTTTGGATTTGCATTTGTTTTTTTTTTTTAGAGCAGAGACAGAGACCCTTAGAGCAGAGACCCTACCTATATAACATATAACATTCAGATTATTTAATTGTTTACATACAAAACTATTTAAAACTATTAAAACTGTGACTTAAATTCACAAGGGCAGGCAAATGTTCAGATAAAAAAGAAATACACTGTACTGTGAGTAATTCCACGTTTTAAGAAGCAATTAAAATGGCCTTAACAATGCCTATGTATAGAAGATATATGGTACTATTTGTATTCTAAGGCTGGGATTTTCAAAGGTGCCTAGCGGAGATGGGTGCTTAACTTCTATTTATGCCTTTGAAAATCCCAGCCTAAATATATGTTTTATCACTTTTGTCTTAAGAGTCTAATAATGTTCTGACTCGAGGAAGAAAAAGGGGAAAAGGATATTATGCAAGAAGAGGTAACATGCTTCCTGTTCCCAACCACCATTTTTTGTCTTTTCCCCACTTTTTTCAAATGGCAATGGTGCAACATAGCATACCAGCCTATATCCCCCATCCCACTGTCACCAATAGATCCTATGGGTAAACCAGGAACGCTCAAGTGACTGCAAATCCCTCATTGTATTCATACACTAGGGACTGAGTTGACTTTCTGTACTCACGGTATACATAGTAAACAATTTGTAAATGCTGATTTAGTGGCTATAGTACCAGCAATTTGTTTTTAAATAGACAACACCAAGCACACAAAAATCCTGCATCAGGCCCCACTAAAATAATAAGATTGGCTTGAAATTAAATAATGTTTAGGTTCTTTTTATTTGCCTTCTGGTGTTTGAGCTGCAAGAGTTTGTGTTTTTAATCTTCTCTCCAAAACATGAGGGTTAGAAAAGTACTTCTTTTTTAAATCGTGAAAACTGAGCTTCTCATGTAACAGCTGTGACAGACCCAGACCAGTGGAGTCTGCCAGGAGTCTGGTAGAAGGCAAGTGTATTGGCCACTGGATGAACAGTTTTCTGTTCCCTGAGTGACCAGAGCAGGGGCTGCCCTAGAGCAATCTGGAACCTGCCAGAACCAATTAAGACAGGCAAGCTAATCAAGACACCTGGAGCCAATTAAGAACTTTCTAGATTCCATTATGGCAGGCAGGCTAATCAGGACACCTGGTTTAAAAAGGACCTCCCAACAGTTAGTAGGAGGGCATGCCAGGAGAAAGTGTGCTGCTGGAGGAGTGAAGAGTTCAAGCGGGATCAGGCGTCAGGAGGAAGATCCTGCAGTGAGGATAAAGAAGGTGCTGAGGGGAAGGCAATGGGGAAATAGCCCAGGGAGTTGTAGCTGACACGCAGCTGATACAGGGAACATTGTGGACAGCTGCTATCCACAGGGCTCTGGGCTGGAACCCGGAGTAGAGGGTGGGCCCTGGTTCCCAACTCCTGATTGGACACAGGAGGAGTTGAACCTGGTCTGTGAGAACCACTGGAAGGGAAGGCCTAAATTGGAAAGGGATCTGCCCTGACCCCCTAGGTGGGACACATAGACTGCGGGGATTGTTCTCCATTTCCCCCATGCTGGACAGTGATGAGGTTAGCCGAGTGGATGGCAGGTTTGAGCCACTAGCAAGAATGGCCAAACTGAAGGCTGTCGTGAATCTCTGAGGCGAGCAAATCCTCCAATAAGTGCAGGACCCACCAAGGCAGAGGAGGAACTTTGTTGCACAGCATTGACTGCAGGAGATGGCAACAAATATGAGACTTGTGCAGGAGCTGGCAAAACTAGAATGACCAAAGACACCAGGCAAGCTTTCACAGTAACCACCTGCCAAATAATAGGTTTGATATCAACAAACCTTACCAAGAAAGTCTAAAAGGATGTCAGGAACCAATTTGTTTGCTTAGTTCAGACAAACAAAAATTGTTCTGAGAAAAGTTATCCAAACGTTGACATTTCAGTTTAGAAAGTATTTCTACCTTTAACTTTTAAGATAGGGAGAAAGGGAGTTAATAACCAAAGTCCACATCCTGCTGGAATGTAAATCAGATGCTATGGTACACCAGCTTGCATTCCTTCACATACCTAAAGTTGTGCCCTCTGAATGGGCAACATAGTACAGCTGCTTTTGTCCTGTTTTATTCATGGCAAAGTAGAGAACTGCTGGAATGTCATATTTACCCATCTCATCAAAACTACAGAGAGGAAACACAAAAGGCTTACATGCATTAATTACAATAGTCCAGCTACATTAGAATGTACATTAGTAAATCTCAAGTTTGTTAGCTAAGTAAAACAGAAACGGTTCAATGACTAAGTCAAACCATTTAGAGGTTTGGGTTCTTTGCCTCACTTCAGAAAGTAAGGCAGCTCTGTCTTCAGAGATCAAGGCAGAAGCATGTCAGCTCAGGAGACCTGAAATTAGTGCAATGTGCCAGAGCACCAAGCCATGGGCCTTTCCCCATGCCCATGAGGAGCTACAGACAGGAGAATCCTTCGGTCTCATACCAGTTTTGATACTTTGACTCTGAATAGGTGTTTTTTCCCCTCATTTGCTGCATTGCCATTGGTTGTCCATGCCACTTTATCCTGACTCTCGCCTATCACTGCAGCCCTTCAGCTGCCCAATCTCACTATCACTGTCCAGTGTGCTTCTTATCTTCCTTTTCTTCCTCCTCCCCTAACTCACTTAGTATCCGCCTCCCTTCCCTTACACCTTCAGTCCCTCCCCACCATTCCTCTCCCACACTTCAGCCCCAATGAGTGCCCTGTGTCTTTTTATCATATTGCTTGTCATTGTAGGCCACCTCCCCCCCCCGTGGGTCACTACCAATCTGGGCTAGGTATCAGCTAATAATGTGAAAGGGAAAGACTCCCCTATCCCATTATCTATCCCCCAGCCCAGCCAGTCTCCAAGGAGCCAGCCAGTTCCATTTTTAGTAGTTCTCAATAATTCACTCTACCTGAATTCCCAGAACTTTTGTTGGTCAGGTTTAAGTGTCTTGTGTTTTGTAGACCAAGTGTTCCCTCTGCTGTTTCCCATCCAAACATCAAAGCCAGCATCTGCTAGCACGAAGCCCAGGCTGTTGTTGTCCAGGTTTGAAATCCAGTGAGTAGCATCTCCTAGGATTGGATGTTGCAAAAACACTACTGGCTTTTGCCCTGAAAAAGAAGAACATTTTATTAGGGTACGGCAGTAGCTGCATGGTAGTGAAGGTTGTGTTACAGAGTTTGCTTTAACAGGATCTTATTTTGTAAAAGTCTCATTGAAATGGCAAAAACCAAAACATAGAATAGAAGTGGAGCATGACTGGGTTTTTCATGTTGATTTGATGAAAAGTGGATCGATAGAGAAAGAATAATAAGAGCTCAAAATCACTTCTTTTAGCAATTTCCGACTGGACTGTGTCACTTTTTGCACCCCTTTTGCAAGAAATCTAAAGTTCTGGGATCTGTTCTTTGCCCACATTGTGACTCCTCATGTGCCAATTCCAAGAATAAGAGTTATACATTGGTACTTTCTGTCTGTGGAGTATTTTAGAGCTTTGGAATCAGAATGGCAAATTTGTGTGACTTACAGAGGGGCAACAATTTATTAGTCTCTAAGGTGCCACAAGTACTCCTTTTCTTTTTGCAGATACAGACTAACACGGCTGCTAATCTAAAACAAATGTGAAAGCCTCTCCCCAAATATGCCTGTAATCTAGGGGAAAGGTCCTTGAGTGGGAGTGGCCAGGAACGGGGGGGGGGGAGCTGGGGCCAATGGGAGCTGGGGGGGCAGTGCTTGCAGAGAGGGGCAGCACACAGAGCCATATGCTGCCCACCCTTGCTTCCCCCCTCCCCAGGGCCACAGGGGTAAATTGGCCCCTTCTGGGAGCGGCGTGGGGCTCGAGTATGCAGGGAGCCTGTCTTAGCAGCAGCCACGCTGCACAACTGGGAGCCACCAGAGAGAAATACTGCCCGGTGGGAGGCTGCATCCCAACCCCCAGCCCTGTACCCCCTCCTGCACCCCAACACTCTGCCCCAGCCTAGAACCCCCTCCTGCACCCAAACTCCCTCATAGAGCTTGCACCCCTCACCCCCTCTTGCACCCTTGCCCCAGGCTCAGCCCAAAGCCCCCTCCCACACTGCAAACCCCTCGGCCCTATCCCAGAGCCCACACCCCACACTCCCTCCCCCTATCCCAGCCTGATGAAAGTGAGCGAGGGTGGGAGAGAACAAGTGACGGGGGGAAGATGGAGTGCGTGGGGCAGGCTTTGGGGAAGGGGTGGGGCCTAGGGGAAGGGGTGGGATAGATCCTGGGTTGCCCTTAAATTCAAAAAGTGATCTTGGGCGTAAAAAGGTTGGAGACTGCTGCCATAGAGAGTGCAATTCTGTGTTAGCTCTCGGCTTTGCTCTTTAGTACAAGCTAAAGACTCATGCTTTTAGCAGTGGAGGTTATCAGTTCTATCCCAAGTTTTGATCAAGATGGTGTCTATATCCCTTATTAGCATCTTTGAAGGTTGAAAACTGTTTCGTTGTGGCAAAGAAATGGGCAGAAATTGTATTGCAGCTGCATATACTTGAGTGCAATTTAGGGGACTGTTTTTAGAAACATGGGCCACCAAGCCTTCCTTACTTCATACAAATAACTCATACCTGTGTTTCCACGGTTCTTCCCGCCAGGAATTCTGTTAACGCTAAGGATATAGCCATCTTCTGTTGTAACTTCATATTCCTCACTGGGGTATCCATGGTACCTGATAATTTCAGTCTGCAGGGAGCCAAATAAAGGCTTGTTTATATAATAGTATATATATATAAATTAAATTTCACATTGTGTGCACGCTGAGGTCTCTTGAAGGAAACATTGGTCCCAATCCACATGTCATCTCGAGCTGTTGCTCAACACAGGAGGGACAGGGAGAAGGTGCCACCTTTGTGCTCTTCCAGTTCCCAGGGCTGCTGAGGACTGGTTCATTTCCCACGAGTTCTAATTATGCTAGCGGGCAATGGCCCGAAAGCGATCACTGAAGCACAGCAAAGCTCTGAGCCCTCCTTTTAATCCCAGGGGAAAGAGATGGCCAGGAAGGGCTGTTGATGCAATATGCTGTAACATCACCATAGAAGGGCACCTGTGATTCACCTGGGTAGTGCAGCCTCTACACCAGTGGTCAATCCTAGAGGATCTCCCAGTCTGTTGCGATCTCTGGTGGCATAGCGGGGCTGCCGCTAAGACAGGCTCCCTGTCTGCCCCGGCCCCACACTGCTCCTGGAAGCGGCCAGCACAGCCCTGAAGCCTCAGGGATGGGGCGCAGGGCAGGAGTCTCCCTCCATGCACTGCTCCTGCCTGCAAGCACTGCCCCCGCAGCTCCCATTGGCCAGGAATGGGGAGCTGTGGCCTATGGGAGCTGCGGGGGCAGTGCTTGCAGAGAGGGGCAGCATGTGGAGTCCGCCCCGTCCCTCCAAGGCCACAGGGCTGTGTTGGCCCCTTCTGGGAGCGGCGTGGGGTTGGGGTAGGCAGGGAGCCTGTCTTAGAGGCAGCCACATTGCATCATCGACTGGGAGCCGCCGGAGGTAAGTGCTGCCTGGTGGGAGGCCGCATCTCAACTCCCAGCTCGGAGCCCCCTCCCGGAGCACCCTGAACCCCCTCCTGCACCCAAAGCCCCAGCCCTGACTCCCCTCCCAGAGCCAGCACCCTACCCCCTCCTGTACCCCAACACTCTGCCCCAGCCAGGAGCCCTCTCCTGCACCCAAACTCCTTCCCAGAGCTGCACCGCTCACCCACTACTCCACCCCAATCCCCTGCCCCAGGCTCAGCCCAGAGCCCCCTCACACACTATAAAGCCCTCAGCCCCAGCCCAGAGCCCACACCCCCTCCTGAACCCGAACCCCTACCCCCTATCCCAGCCCAGTGAAAATAAGTGAGGATGGGGGAGAGCAGTGATGGAGATGGGGGGGGGGGGAAGATGGAGTGGGTGGGGCAGGGCTTAAGGGAAGGAGGGAAGGGGCAGGGTAGATCCTGGGTTGCCCTTATATTCAAAAAGTGATCTTGGGTGTAAAAAAGTTGGAGACCACTGCTCTAGACTATACAAGAGTCAGATTTCAATGCTGCATCCCTAAAAATGATAAAGAATTACAAGCCATTCTAAATTTCTAGGATTAGATCATCAGTTAAGTTCAAACATCGAAATCAAGAAACTATTGATATATATATACTGTATTTTAGATTTTTCAGGAGAAGTCATCACCATACTGCTGGTATTTAAGTGTGGAATGTATTAGGGAGTTGACTAAGGATTAAATGATACAGCTGGTTGAGTAGAATTAGACTAATATGTTCTTTTCTGATTAATTTCAACCTTTCGGACATCTGAATAGTTGAATCCTTCGTGTGGTATTTGATCAGCGCCAGAGATGGGTCCAATACTAGTCAGCTCATATATTTTGATTTATGAAATTGATCAAGTGATATATTCACCAGATACTTTTCTACAATTTGACTGCATCTATTGAACATTCAGCAAGCTATTAGCAGAAATGCTTTTCAGTACAGGGCTTATTTTCAAACAATGCCATGCTAGCTGGATTTGCGGATAAAGAGCCAATAAAATGTTTAGTAAAAAAAAGGTGAATAGTGCAATAGCCTGACTCTTAGACAATTAATTCTCCCTTCATTCAAAACCCTCTTGAAAAATGAGAGAACAATAGGTTCCCTGGATTCTGGGAAGCAACATTCTACTTTTAAAATGAGACAAGCAGCACAATGTGGATATATTTTCTTGTTATGCAAGCTTTCTATATAGCTTTAGGAGCTTAGTGTTAAAGATGCTCTGTTAATGCTACAGTGCATAATAATACCTTTGCAAGAAATGCATGGTCTTTTAACTTGAAAAATAATGTAACAACTTATTCATAAAACTGTCCCCTTTAACCTGAAACAATTTAAAAATGGTCCAGACAGCAGTTTTGTAGTTGAAAGTAGCCTGTATTGTCAGAACCCACTTTTTGAGGAAAGATATTTACTTCCTAGACACTGTAGTGAGCATCCATGTTACAGAGGAAGGGTGTAATTTATTTTAGATTGGAAAATAGTCTCCACCAACTCTACTGGGGATCTGGCTGTCTGGCAGTCAAAATACCCAAAGCCAAGTATCGAGCTCCTGAAATTCCTTTCCTGTCCCAGTGTACCAGGCATCTCCTCTCATTCAAATCCCTTCTCAGCCCCCAGCAATTCCCACAAATACCAACCCTTGTCAGAGGAAGCAATCATCACCACAATATTAACACCCTCTAAGGGTATGTCTACACTACAAAATTAGGTTGAATTTATAGAAGTCTTTTTTTAGAAATCGTTTTTATATAGTCGATTGTGTGTTCCCACACAAAATGCTCTAAGTGCATTAACTTGGTGGAGTGCTTCCACAGTACCGAGGCTAGCGTCAACTTCCGGAGTTCCTATCCCACAGTTCCTGCAGTCTCTACCACCCATTGGGATTCTGGGTTGAGATCCCAATGCCTAACGGGGCAAAAACATTGTCGCGGGTAGTTCTGGGTACATGTCATCAGGCCCTCCCTCCCTCCCTCCGTGAAAGCAATGGCAGACAATCGTTTTGCGCCTTTTTTCCTGGGTTACCTGTGCAGACACCATACCACAGCAAACATGGAGCCAGTTCAGCTCAATGTCACCGTATGTCTCCTGGGTGCTGGCAGACGTGGTACTGCATTGCTACACAGCAGCAGTTCATTGCCTTGTGGCAGCAGACGGTGCAATAGGCCTGATAACCATAGTCATCATGTCCTAGGTCCTCTTGGGCACCTTGGTGAGGTTGGTCAGGAGCGCCTGGGCAGACATGGGCACAGGGACATAAATAGGAGTGACTTGACCAGGTCATTCTCTTTCGTCCTGCTGGCAGTCGTATTGCACCATCTTCTGGTGAGCAGCCAGGAGATAAGGATGGCTAGCAGTCCTAGTGCACCTTCTGCTGCCAGCCTAAGATGTAAAAGATAGATGGAATGGATCAAAACAAGAATAGACCAGATTTGTTTTGTATTCATTTGCTCCCCCCCTCCCTATCACCCTCCCTCTGTGAAATCAACAGCCAGACAATCATTTCTGTGAGGTTTGTCAGGGGCATCTTTAAAAGTTTAATGGAGATTCAGTCCTGCCTGGAATACCAGGGGAAGGGATAGCTCAGTGGGTTGAGCATTGTCCTGCTAAACCCAGGGTTTTGAGTTCAATCCTTGAGGGGGCCATTCTGTGTGACAGTTGTTTTTGTTTCTCCTTGATGTAAAGCCACCCCCTTTGTTGATTTTAATTCCGTGTTGTCAGTTACCCCTCCCTCCGTCAGAGCAATCGCAATCGTTCCGTGCCTTTTTTCCGTGCCGATGCTATATCATGGCAAGCAGGGAGCCGCTCAGATCACTTTGGCAATTACGAGCACATTAAACACCACGCACATTATCCAGCAGTATATGCAGCACCAGAACCCGCCAACGCGAAACCAGGTGAGTAGGTGACATCAGCGTGGTGACAAGAGTGATGAGGACATGGACACAGACTTCTCTCAAAGCATGGACCCTGGCAATGTGGGCATCATGGTGCTAATGGGGCAGGTTCATGCCGAGGAATGCCAATTCTGAGCCCGGGAAACAAGCACAGACTGGTGGGACCGCATAGTGTTGCAGATCTGGGACGATTCCCAGTGGCTGCAAAACTTTCACATGCATAAGGGCATTTTCATGGAACTTTGATTTGCTTTCCCCTGCCCTGAAGCACCAGAATACAAAGATGAGAGCAGCCCTCACATTTGAGAAGTGAGTGGCAATAGCCCTGTGGAAGCTTGCAATGCCAGACAACTACCAATCAGTTGGGAATCAATTTGGAGTGGGCAAATCTACTGTGGGGGCTGCTGTGATGCAAGTAGCCAACACAATCAAATATCTGCTGATATCAAGGGTAGTGACCCTGGGAAATGTGCAGGTCATAGTGGATGGCTTTGCTGCAATGGGATTCCCTAACTGTGGTGGGGCCATAGACGGAACCCATATCCGTATCTTGGGACCAGAGCACCAAGCCAGCAAGTACATAAACTGCAAGGGGTACTTTTCAATAGTGCTGCAAGCACTGGTGGATCACAAGGGGTGTTTCACCAACATCAACATGGGATGGCCGAGAAAGGTACATGATGCTCGCATCTTCAGGAACTCTGGTCTGTTTCAAAAGCTGCAGGAAGGGACTTTCTTCCCAGACCAGAAAATGACCATTGGGGATGTTGAAATGCCTATAGTTATCCTTCAGGACCCAGCCTACTCCTTAATACCATGGCTCATGAAACCATACACAGGGAGCCTGGACAATAGTCAGGAGCTGTTCAACTACAAGCTGGGCAAGTGCAGGATGGTAGTAGAATGTGCATTTGGACGTTTAAAAGTGCGCTGGTGCAGTTTACTGACTCGCTTAGAGCTCAGCAAACCAATATTCCCATTGTTATTACTGCTTGCTGTGAGTTTCACAATATCTGTGAGAGTAAGGGGGAAATGTTTATGGCAGGGTGAGAGGTTGAGGCAGCCAGACACCAGGGCAGTTAGAAGAGCACAGGAGGGCATGCTGCGCATCAGAGAAGCTTTGAAAACCAGTTTCATAACTAGCCAGGCTACGTTGTGAAAGTTCTGTTTGTTCCTCCTTGATGAAACCCCCACCCCTTGGTTCACTCTACTTCCCTGTAAGCTAACCACTCTCCCCTCCCCTCCCACCTTTGATCACCACTTACAGAGGCAATAAAGTCATTGTTGCTTCACATTCATGAATTCTTTATTAATTCATCACACAAATAGGGGGATAACTGCCAAGGTAGCCCGGGGGGACGGGGGGGTGGGAGAGGAGGGAAGGACAAGGCCACGCTACACTTTAAAAACTTAAATTTAAAACTTATTGAATGCCAGCCTTCTGTTGCTTGGGCAATCCTCTGGGGTGGAGTGGCTCGGTGGACGGAGGCCCCCTGCACCGCGTTCTTGGTCATCTGGGTGCGGAGGCTATGGAACTTGGGGAGGAGGGTGGTTGGTTACACAGGGGCAGTCTGTACTCCAGCTGCCTTTCCTTCAGCTCAAACATACGCTGGAGCATATTAGTTTGATCCTCCAGCAGCCTCAGCATTGAATCCTACCTCCTCTCATCACGCTACCGCCACCTATCATCTTCAGCCCTCTCTTCAGCCTGACACCTCTCCTCATGTTCATATTGTGCTTTCCTGCACTCTGACTTGTCTGCCTCCACACATTCATCTGTACTGTGTCAGTGTGGGAGGACAGCGTGAGGTCAGAGAACATTTCATCGTGACTGGTTTTTTTTTTTTTTTTTTTTTTGCCTTCTAATGTTCGTTAGCCTCTGGGAAGAAGAAGATCCTGTGATCCTTGAAACACATGCAGCTAGTAGAGGGGGAAAAAAAAGACAGTGGTATTTATAAAGACATTTTATAGGACAATGGGTACAGTCTTTCACAGTAAATCTTGCTGTTAACATTACATACATAGCACATGTGCTTTCGTTACAAGGTCGCATTTTGCCTACCCCCACCACATGGCTAACCCCTTCCCCCACCGTGTGGCTAACAGCAGGGAATATTTCTGTTCCACAGGCAAACAGCCCAGCAGGAACGGGCTCCTCTGAATGTCCCCTTAAGAAAAGCACCCTATTTCAACCAGGTGACCGTGACTGATATCACTCTCCTGAGGAAAACACAGAGAGAGAAAGAACGGATGTTGTTTGAATGCCAGCAAACCTATGCTGCAATACTTTGTTCTGCAATGATTCCCGAGTACATGCTACTGGCCTGGTGTGGTAAAGTGTCCTACCATGATGGACAGAATAAGGCTGCCCTCCACAGAAACCTTTTGCAAAGGCTTTGGGAGTACATCCAGGAGAGCTTTATGGAGATGTCCCTGGAGGATTTCCGCTCCATCCCCAGACAAGTTAACAGACTCTTCCAGTAGCTGTACTGGACGCGAATGCCAGGGCAAATTAATCATTAAACATGCTTGCTTTTAAACCGTGTATACTATTTAAAAAGGTACACTCACCAGAGGTCCCTTCTCTGCCTGGCAGGTCCGGGAGGCAGCCTTGGGTGGGTTCGGGGGGTACTGGCTCCAGGTCCAGGGTGAGAAACAGTTCCTGGCTGTCGGGAAAATCGGTTTCTCTGCTTGCTTGCTGTGAGCTATCTTCCTCGTCCCCAAAACCTGCTTCCATGTTGCCTCCCACTCCATTGATGGAGTCAAATCACAGGGTTGGGGTAGTGGTGGCTGAACCCTCTAAAATGGCATGCAGCTCATCATAGAAGCGGCATGTTTGGGGCTCTGACCTGGAGCAGCCATTTGCCTCTGTAGTTTTCTGGTCGGCTTGCCTCAGCTCCTTAAGTTTCATGCGGCACTGCTTTGGGTCCCTGTTATGGCCTCTGTCCTTCATGCCCTGGGAGATTTTTACAAACGTTTTGGCATTTTGAAAACTGGAACGGAGTTCTGATAGCATGGATTCGTCTCAATCAGATCCCGTACCTCCCATTCAGTCCAGGCTGGAGCTCTTTTGCAATTCTGGGACTCTATCATGGTCACCTCTGCTGATGAGCTCTGCACTCACCTGCACTTGCCATGCTCGCCAAACAGGAAATGAGATTCAAAAGTTTGCGGGCCTTTTCCTGTCTACCTGGCCAGTGCACCTGAGTTGAGAGTGCTGTCCAGAGAGGTCACAATGGAACACTCTGGAATAGCTCCCGGAGGCCAATACCGTCGAATTGCGTCCACACTACCCCAAATTCGACCCAGCAAGGCCAATTTCAGCGCTAATCCCCTTGTCGGGGTGGATAAAGAAATCGATTTTAAGAGCCCTTTAAGTCGAGGAAAAAAAGGGCTTCGTCATGTAGACGGCTGCAGGGTTTTAATCGATTTAGCGCGCTAAATTCGACCTCAACTCCTAGCGTAGACCAGGCTAAATAACTGACTATGGTTTACAGCAGTATATGTTTGATCATATACAGGAGAGACTCCCACTGATTTCAGTAGGAGCTGGATCATACCTTAAGCACAATGTCTCATAGACATGCGAATCAGTGGCAGAGCTGGGTACAACATTTAGGAGTCTTGTACTCCAGTGCCCTAAACAGCTACTTGCCTGTCCTTTCAGCCAAAGTGAGGTGGTAGCAGCATCAATCTAACATGCTGTCTATTATGTGATTTTATGCAAGGTAATCTACTGTACACATGACTATAGCTTGTACTCATTGTGAATTGGACTCAAACTAAAATTTAATTTGGCATGCAGAGCATTATCAGTGATGTTGTATTAGTAATAATCACAGGTTTCAGAGTAGCAGCCGTGTTAGTCTGTATTCGCAAAAAGAAAGAGTACTTGTGGCACCTTAGAGACTAACAAATTATTAGAGCATAAGCTTTCAAGCTTATGCTCTAATAAATTTGTTAGTCTCTAAGGTGCCACAAGTACTCCTTTTCTTTATTAGTAATAATGCAATCCATACTTTAAAGAGAGAAAATTACATAACTTACAACATTCATAAAGCATTCTGGAACCACAGTGATCTTCTTTAGCATTTCTTCTCCATGTTTAGTGTTCCCCCTTATGAGTTCTTCTGAATATCTAATTCCTTGAACACATATGCCAAACATAATAAACAGCTGCATCTTGGGCCTGTGTGAAACAATTAATTTATCTGTTAATGGGAATGATATGAACATACTGTATCTCTCTGCTTTTAAAAAAAATGGTACTATTTACTTTTATAGCAAGAAAAAAGCCAAGAGTCTGACCTAGAAGTAAATACCTGCACAAGGAACAGCCGATTTAGCTCCCTGGCCTGAGGGAATGTGTGAAAGCAGGGCCTAGGGTGGAAGGGGCTGGGTTGAGGGGGTCAGAGCCAGCCCCAGCCCACCCTGTAAGGTAAGTGTCCCCTGGGGAAGTGGCGGGGCTCCAGCAGCTATTTAAAGGGTCAGGGCGGCAGAGGCAGCTGGATCCCCGGCCCTTTAAATAGCCCCTGGAGCCCCCGCTACCCCAGGGCTCCGGGGACTATTTAAAGGGCCTGCGGCTCCCCTGCTTCTACCATTTGGTCCTTTTAAATAGCCCCTGGAGCCCTGGAGTAGCAGCGGCGGGGCTCCGGCGGCTATTTAAAGGACTGGGACGTAGAAGCAGGGGAGCCCCTGGCCCTTTAAATAGCCCCCGGAGCCCCACAGCCGCTACCCCAGGGCTCCAGCCGTGGGGCTCTGGAGGCAATTTAAAGGGCCTGGGGCTCCAGCCACTGCTGGGAGCCCCAGGCCCTTTAAATTGCCCCCTGGGGAAGCTGGGCTGCCCCAAAACGGTGCACTGGCTCTTGCCGGTACACCGTACAGGAGCGTACCGGCTTACTTTCACCTCTGGTAAAGCTTCCGCTTGGGGAGGCAGTAGGCCATCTCTTCTACCTGTGGCACTGCCCATATTCCACCCCTGCTCTGTTCAAGACCCTGCTCCGTCCAGGCCCTGTCCCTTCCCCACTGTCTGCCTCCTCTCTTCCCTCCCCCCTCCTTGCTCACCCTGTGCACATCCCCTTCCAACCAAATCCCTGAACCTAAGCAAATTATGCTTGAAAAAAATCCTCCACTTTTCTGCAATTTCTTTGTAAAGAAAATGGAGCATGTTTTCCACTGTGCACCAGATGGGGTTTGTGAAGGCTGGATATGCAGAAGGTCCCTAATTAAAAGCACTAAACTTGGGAATAAAAAAAGTCAGTCATAGTTTTTTGATTTACCCTAAAAAGAAAAGGAGTACTTGTTGCACCTTAGAGACTAACAAATTTATTTGAGCATAAGCTTTCATGAGCTACAGCTCACTTCATCAGCTGCATTCCCTCTTTTACCCTGATAGTTGACATGCAGGCAGCCTGCAAATTGGCCTTTTCAAGTGCTCAGACCCTCTCTCAATGATCCTGGGGAACTATAATGGTAAGCAGCAGTTAAAGCTAATTGAGAAATCTCTGTCCTTGCTTCACACAATAAAACAAGGTGTCCGGCCTCACCTTCAGCTGGCATTTGCACCCTGATAGGAAGAAAATGGCTGGAATCAGACTGCAAAAGCTCATTTTCACTTGTTACACAAACAAAGCTTGAATGCTTCCTGTGTTTATTGTTTAAACAGCAAACACCTCAGGCAATGAATGAGAACTGCCAAGAGGAGTGGCTGCTGCAGCTAGAGATGAATCCTAGCAGTAAAATAAAGGCTGGCTGCTACAATAATACATGCTTAGCTCAAAGCACCAAGAAGGCAAAAAGTCTCACTGAGGCAGCATGGTTGTGCCAGCTTTATGTACCAGACCAGCAAACACAATATCCCCATGGGTGAAGGAACCAAATCACCAGCCCCATTCTCATAAGAAACTGACCACCAGGCAAATGTAATCTCCCATCCACTGAAAAGAGTTGAGTCTTATCCTATCAATGCCTCCTCTCCTCCCCGCCACCACGTTCCTCCTCCCTCTGCCCCACCTTCCTTACCTCCATAACCCTCTCCCCCCAGGCTCCCTCCACTCAGCTCTCTGCACCTCCCACAGCCCTGCCCATCGCAGAATTTGAACAAGTGAAGAAACCTAATTGCGACTGCTTACCTGTAGGAATGCTCTGAAGGGCTCTGACCCAGGTGGAGGTTATTGTTCAGCCTCAGCTGCCCAGTCCCACTTAGCTGGCCCTGGCTTGGAGGACAGGACAGCATAGGCTGCCTGCTGCCACAAGTGATCCAGCCCTCCCTGCAGAACACTCACTGACTGCACATATAGGATAAGGCTGCTGGCCTACCTGCGTCTTTGTCTAGTCCTACTTTGAAAAGTGATGATGGGGGTGGAGCCCTGCTCCCCCTCCCCTTCTGGCAAGTTGCTCCACCATCACACAGTGGGAGGAGGAGTCATCCCATAAAGTCCCAAATTGAAATTCTCCTGTGATCCAGGAGAAGTGCGTACTGCATGAACGAAGCATAAAGGTTTTGGAATTGTAAAAAACACTTTGCAAAATTGCACTTCTAAGCATTTTCCATTTGATGACCTCAAAGTACCTAACCAAAAACAATGAATTTACACAAACTCCTGTGAGGCTGGCAAGTATTATTATCCCTGTTTTTCGGATAGAGAAACTGAGGCACGTGCTAATTAAGTCCCCTATCTGCTGTCTTTTTAAATCAATGGAAAGACTCCCTTGAGATTAAGCCTTAAATGACAGGGTGCAATGTCACACTGGAAGTCTGTGACGGGAAGCCATTAATAGAACCCCAGATCTTCACATTTCTAGCTCTGCTTTCAACACCAAGCCGTGCTTCTTCCCTTAAATTTTACTTTCCATTATCTGGAAAACAAATGAGTCTCTTTGAAGGGACTCTTAATTGATTACTAAACTGGCTGTAGATGTAGGTAGTTGTATTTGTGGTACAGTAGAGTTCAGAGAGGAATCATCCAACAACCCTGATTTTGAAGGGATTCCTTGTTTCACACAGAAATTGTGTGATGAGTTTTATATGACTTGTGTCCTTCTAGAGAGACAAGGTGGTTCCCCCTGGACTATTATACCTGCCACCCATGAAGGTGGGTGAGGCAATAATATCTTTTATTGGACCAAATTCTGTTGGTGAGAGAGGCAAGCTTTCCAAAAGCCCACCCTCTTTTAAAAGTGGTCTGCCCTCCCACACCTTAGCTGAGTGGCTCCAGCGTCTGCAGGGCAGGAGGAATCCCACAGCTAGGCCAGCCAGTGAAAAGCAAAACCACTATTCAAACTGATGAGCTTATGCTCAAATAAATTTGTTAGTCTCTAAGGTGCCACAAGTACTCCTTTTCTTTTTGCGAATACAGACTAACACGGCTGCTACTCTGAAACCTATTCAAACTGATGGGGCCCTTTACCTCCCACTCCCCTGCATTGTACAATGCATGGTACAAAAAGCATCCCTCAACGAGACAACATTTTAAACTGAACAACTGGGATAGGGCAAGTGAGGGAGGGGGAAGGTGGGTGGAACTGGAGAGCAGTGAGGGGGAGGGCTGAGTGAACGGGGAGAGGGGGACTGCAATGAGTGAGTGGCAGGGGACGGGGGCCAAACATGAGCAGGAAGAGGAGAGGAGGAGGAACCCAGGGAACAGGTGGGCGTGGGGTTGAGGAGGAAACCCCACAAAGAGCAAGCAGGAGGGAGGCTGAGCAGGGAGACTCACTGGCTGGGGCCAACCGAACAGAGAGAGGGTGGAGGAGGAGGAAGAGCAGGGCGGGATGGGGAGGGAAGGAGGAAGCCCACTTAGCCCACCGAAGGAGCAGGGAGGGGGGACTAGATGGGGTGAGGGGCCAAGCAGGGAAGAGGGGGAAGGAACCGGCAAAGCAAGCAGCAGCACAGCAAGCTGGGATCTCTGGAAAGGAGGGTTGGTGGCATCTTGGAGATGGTGGTGTGCTGGAGAAAACTGCAGCAGCTGGGAAAGCATACATGACTGACATTTGAGATTGTATCTGTTCCATGCAGGTTCAGGGGCAGCTAAGCAGGCTATCTGCTACTAAGCCTTCTCAACTGTCCCAGAACCTGCATGAACCATAATAAAGAAAAACATCCAGTAGCATGAAAGGCAGGGATGGGAAGAGGCAGAGCCACCATGGCCCCAGCATTCAGTGTTTCTAGTACTTTTTGTATCTGGTACCTACACTGATGGGCACATCGGAGTGATTGGAAGAGTAAGAGATAATAAAGAAAAGAGCAGCATTTTTTCAGCTGAATAAAGTTTGCAGGCAAAGACACACAAAATATAACCCTACATGCAAGACAATGATACATCAATCATTACAAACTCATCTCATCAAGGCTTGTTGTGTGTTTCCAGGTTGTTCAGGTTCCCTTTATTGCTTCCAAAAACACTCATTAAAGGCTGGATTGTGGCTTTTATTACTTTTTTTTTTATTATTTTTTAAGTGTTTTGAAATTTTTCATCAAAAATGAAAAGAAAAATCAAGATGAGTTTTTGTGTGAACATTTGTGTTTTGGTCCAAAAACGAATTTTCCATTGAAAGAAATGTCAAATCTGCTCTACCATTTATGGCACAGCCCTACATGGGGGAAGTGTGGATCTTTCAGTACACATGAGGTGACTAAGCAGCTGCGTTACCATGGAACAGGTTGTGCCCCTACAGCACACCAGCCTGGATCTGCTAGCCCATGCACACAGGAGCAGGGCCAAGGCCCCATGTCTTCCCCTTCTCTGCTTTCTGCACCTGTTTGTGCTCCCCAGGGACTGCTTTTGTAGGAGGCCCTTGCATAGCTGCATGAGGACTGGCTTCTTGCATGCACCTCTGTCCCTGTGCAGCCAAGCAAGGATGTCTCCTGCTCTGACTCAAAAAGGCCAAGGGTTTACAGTATTGGCAACCCAAAGCTTTCAAAAATCATGACTCAAGCCCCTAACATTATGAGAGTCTTAAAAAGCATGAGATTATTTTAAAAAAACAATAAATGTGGAGTTATTTTTATTTGCTTCCTAGTTTCTGAGCCCTTGGGTGCACTCGATTCATGTTTTCAAGCTTTTCTCCACAACCATGAAGGGTAGAAAATTCCTTTTTTTAAACCAAAGATGGGATTCTTATGAAATTTTTTGATTCAAGAAGCAAATCATCAAACATTGCAAGACTCATGAGAGCTGGCAACACTTGACAAAGCCACTCCCAGTGGGAAGTCAGTCTAGTAAGACATGTGGGGAGGGAATGTGGGGGGAGAGGAGGGCAGGAAAGATGTGCAACACAGTTTCTACATAGGCTAATCTTTAAAAGAAACTCTCGGGCGTATCAAGATAACTTTCCAAAAGTGCTGAGGCAGCAATATCTTCCTGAGCCACCAGGCAACTGAATTGGAATAAAAGAGCTGTAAAACAGCAATGACCCAATCCGTGGCAGCACCAACACATATCACAAGCAGCCATGTGAGTTCCTCCCAGATTGGAAAGGAAGGAAGCCTCTCATGTTGACCACTGTTATATGAGAAAGAATACACATGTGCTATCTCTACCCTGCAGCTCCAGTCCTTCTGCTTACTTCAGAGACCACTTTGGGCAATGTAAATAAAACAAAATTTACTAATCCATGACTATATTATTTCTTTGGATTTATATATGCCTAGTGCAGGGTGTCTATATACATAGTTGAGGGCATCTTTGACTTCAAGATGTATAACAGGACACAACTCCACCATCATATTTCTTATATAATCAGTAAAGTGTGTCAGGGAAAAATAATTCTGTTTTGCAAAATAAAATAAAATAAATAAAAAAAATTGAGGTTTCAGAATTTGTTTTCATTCCATATTGGAACAAAAAAAAGAGACCTGAAACTTTTTGCTAAAAAACAGAGGGAAAGAGACAAACCTCAGACAGGCAATATCCCAGTGATTTGGGTGGCTCCCTGGTCAAAAAGGGACCCTGGTGGCTTTGGTCAGCACTGCTGACCAGGCTGTTAAAAGTCCACTTGGTGGCACAGCAGATCTGGCAGGCTCCCTGCCCAGCTCTGCACAGCTCCCAGGAAGCAGCTGGCATATCCCTCCAGCTCCTAAGTGGAGGGGTGGCCAAGCACTGCCCCCCCACCAAGAGCTGGCTCTGTAGCTCCCATTGGCTGGGAACCATGGCCAATGGGAGTTGCGGAGGTGGTGCCTATGGGAGTGGGAAGCATGCAGATCCCTCTGGCCGACCCTCTGTCTAGGAGCCAAAGGGAGATGTGGCCACCTGGAGCCTGCACCCTAAACTCCCTCATGCACCCCAAACCTCTACCCCAGTTTGGAACCCCCTCCCACACCCAAACTCCTTCCTGGAGCCTGCATCCTGCACCCATCCCACACCCCAACTCCGTGTCCCAGTCCTGAGCCCCCTCCTGCACCTCAAACCCCTCATGCCCTGCCCCACCCCAGAGCCTGCACCCCCAGCTGGTGCCCTCACCTTTTCCCACACCCCAACCTCCTACCCCATCCCAGTGAAAATGAGTGAGTGAGGGTGGGGGAGAGTGAGCAATGGAAGGAGGGGGGAATGAAGTGAGCGGGTCAGGGCCCTGGAGAAGAGGCGGGTCCCTGGAGAAGGGATGAGGCAGGGACAAGGCCTCAGGGAATGGGCAGGGCAAGGGTGTTTGGTTTTCTGCAATTAGAAAGTTGGCAACCCTATCAGGAAACAGTTTCAAGTTCCGGCTCTGAATCAGGCAGCAATGTCTCCTACAGCCCAAATGGGTGCTCAAACCACCAGGATATTGGCGATTTTGGGGTCTCTCTCTTGACCTGACAAAGTTTCAGACAAAAATATTTAATAAAAAAATTCCCAATCAGCTCTAATAATCACTCCAGACCTGCATAACCAGCAAAGATATAATAGCAGAATCCTGTAATGGGGCTCATACTGTTAACTCTTCAGTGCTCTTTTAGCTTGTTTATACAGTGACTTTTGAGGGGCAAATCTGTTTCCTTCCCTATGGGAGTGGAGTGTCCTCCAGTAGCAGAACTTGTGAGGTTCTGCTGATGTCCTAGCTTATTTCTGCCTAGCTGTGGAGCCCAGCTAGAGAGATTGAGGAGGCTGATTTCCCCCTTCCACGCAGGCAGAGATTTTCCTTAATGCTCATCCTATTACTGTTTTGCTTTGCTGACATGCTGAAATCCTCAGCACACTTCTCTTGATTGCCTTTTAAATCAGATACACAGTATTGAAGGGACTAATCTGCATCTCTCCTGCCAGTTACAGGAACAAAGACTTAACAATATGAGTCTGGAAGCTCACATGAATGAATAAATGAATAAAATACATACATAAAGGTGGCCTCCTTACAACACCCTGCTACTAATGCCCTCATTAAATGAAATAATTCCCTCTGGGTCTGGCTCTGCTGTTCGCCTGATTCATATTTTGCTAAAAGTTGATAGAAATTATAATTACATTTGCACAATAGTAATTTAAACTCATATTACTTGGGCCCTTGGCATACAGCAGAGATGTCTTTTACCAAACACACACAGGATCAGCAAGAATCACCTTAATAATCCAACAAGAACACCCAGAATTTTATTTGTAAGGCACACAAGGCATTGACTGAAACAAGTTATATTAAAAACCAAACAAACAAAAAACCACCACACAAACAGTCCTAAAGCTTAGCAAATGAAATATGCCAGCCATATGGCCAGCCCTGGGACAGCTCTCCTCCATCTTAGTAAAACCTAGAAGATGCTTTCTAGGAACTTGTAAGACAATCCATCCAAGATAGGGTGCGCATATATGTACTCGGTGAGGACACCAACCTGCACATTAATACCAGCTCAGCGAGTGCAGCTGTAAAGTACCCCATAAAATCTGTTTACACACCAGCAAAACTATAAGGGTTGGCCCTAATCCAGAGGCAAAAGGAATGGGCACATTCTGAAATAAACTAAACTGTGGATGACCATTCCATGTCTTGCAAGGTGGATGGAAATAGGGGTAGTTGGGAAACAAGATTTCCATTTTGTAAAAAATTTTGACGTTCTGTAATTTGTTTCCATTACAACAAGGAATGAAACCAAGAACTTTCTTGACACCTTAAATGACTGCTTCTTGGAGCAGCTAGTCCTGGAACCCACAAGAGAAGAAGCAATTCTTGATTTAGTCCTAAGTGGAGCACAGGATCTGATCCAATAAGTGATTATAGCTGGACTGCTTGGTAATAGTGACCATAATATAATTAAATTTAGCATCCCTGTGGCAGGGAAAACACCACAGCTTCCCAACACTGTAGCATTTAATTTCAGACAGGGGGACTACACAAAAATGAGGACGTTAGTTAAACAGAAATTAAATGGTACAACACCAAAAAGTGAAATCCCTGCAAGCTGCATGGAAACTTTTTAAAGACACCATAATAGAGGCTCAACTTATTTGTATACCCCAAATTAAAAAACAAAGTAAGAAAACCCAAAAAGTGCCATCATGGCTAAACAACAAAGTAAAAAGCGGTGAAAGGCAAAAAGGCATCCTTTAAAAAGTAGAAGTTAAATCTGAGTGAGGAAAATAGAAAGGAGCATAAACTCTGGCAAATGAAGTGTAAAAATATAATTAGGAAAGCCAAAAAATATTTGAAGAACAGCTAGCCAAAGGCTCAAAAAGTAATAGCAGGAAGCCTACTAAACAACCAGTGGGATCACTGGATGATCAAAATACTAAAGGAGCACTCAAGGATGATGAGGCCATTGCAGAGAAACTAAATGAATTCTTTGCAGAGGTCTTCACAGCTGAGGATATGAGGGAGATTCCCAAACCTGAGCCATTCTTTTTAGGTGACAAATCTGAGGTGTTCCAAATTAAGGTGTCATTAGAGGAGTTTTTGGAACAAATTGATAAACTAAACAGTAATAAGTCACCAGGACCAGAGGGTATTGAACCAAGAGTTCTGAAGGAACAAACAAATGTGAAATTGCAGAACTACTAACTGTAGTTTGTAACCTATCACTTAAATCAGCTTCTGTACCAAATGGAGGCTAACTAATGTGAAGCCAACTTTAAAAAGGGCTCCAGAGGTGATTCCGGCAATTACAGGCCGATAAGCCTGACTTCAGTACTGGGAAACTGGTTGAAACTATAGTAAAGAACAAAATTGTCAGACACATAGATGAACATAAGTTGTTGGAGGAAGAGTCAACATATTTTTTGGAAAGAGAAATCATGCCTCATCAATTTACTAGAATTAATTGAGGGGGTGAACAAGCCAGTGCACAAGGGGGATCCAGTGGATATAGTGTCCTTAGATTTTCAGAAAGCCTTTGACAAGGTCCCTCACCAAAGGCTCTTTAGCAAAGTAAGCTGTCATGGGATAAGAGGGAAGGTCCTCTCATGGATTGGTAACTGATTAAAAGAGAGGGAACAAAGGGTAGGAATAAATGGTCAGTTTTCAGAATGGAGAGCGATAAATAGTGGTGTCCCCCAAGGGTCTGTACTGTGACCAGTTCTATTCAACATATTCATAAATGATCTGGAAAAAACAGTGAGGTGACAAAATTGCAGATGATAAAAAAACTACTCATGATAGTTAAGTCCCAAGCACACTGCGAAGAGCTACAAAAGGATCTCACAAAACTGGGTGACTGGGCAACAAAATGGCAGATGAAATTCAATGTTGATAAATGCAAAGTACTGCACATTGGAAAACTCAATCCCAAGTATACATATAAAATGATGGGGTCTAAATTATCTTAAGAAAGAGATCTTGGAGTCATTGTGGATAGTTCTCTGAAAACATCTACTCAATGTGCAGTGGCAGTGAAAAAAGCTAACAGAATGTTGGGAATCATTAAGAAGGATAGATAATAAGACAGAAAATATCATATTGCCTCTATATAAATCCATGGTATACCCACAGCTCGAATACTGCATGCAGATGAGGTTGCCCCATCTCAAAAAAATATATTGGAATTGGAAAAGGTTCAGAAAAGACCAACAAAAATGATTAGGTGTATGGAATGGCTTCCATCTGAGGAGAGATTGATATGACTAGGACTTTTCAGCTTGAAAAAAAGAGACAAGGGGGGATATGATTGAGGTCTATAAAATCATGACTGGTGTGGAGAAAATAAGTAAGGAAGTGTTATTTACTCCTTCTCAAACCACATGAACTAGGGGTCACCAAATGAAATTAATAGGCAGCAGGTTTAAAACAAGCAAAAGGAAGTATTTTTTCACACAACGCACAGTCTATGGAACTCCTTGCCAGAGGATGTTGTGAAGGCCAAGACTATAACAGGGTTCAAAAAAGAACTAGATAAGTTCATGGAGGATAGGTCCATCAATGGTTATTAGCTAGGATGGGCAGCGATGGTGTCCTTAGCCTCTGTTTGCCAGAAGCTGGGAACGGGTCATGGGATGGATCACTTGATGATGACCTGTTCTGTTCATTCCCTTGGGGCACCTGGCATTGGCCATTGTCAGAAGACAGGATACTGAGCTAGATGGACCTTTGGTCTGACCCAGTCTGGCCGTTTTTATGTCTGTTCTTATGACCTGTTGATTTATTTATTTATTGCATGGGAAAAAACAAGGGCAAGAGAGACCACTGCAGAATAGCCAAGTGCTTAGGGCACTCACCTGGGATGTAGGAGATCTGGATTCAACTGTCTGGCCTGAATCAGGGAGATGAGGGAATTGAACCTCACTCTCTCTCACTCCCATTACACTATTCTGGGGTGGGGATGGAGAGCTGCCTGCACAGCAATTCCATCCTGGACCTGAGAAACCTTCTGCTCAAAACAGGTACATTTCTGCAGAAAGTTTTGATGTTGATGAATTGGCATTTTCTAACAAAGAAAAAGTTACTTCAAAAATTCCCAAGTAACTAAAAGTGAAGTACCAGAGCTACTCCTTCATTCTACAGGAGGTGATGGATCAGTGAGTATCTAAGCAGCACCAGTTCTGGGCCCATGCCATCACTTACCTAGTTCTGAGAGATGCATGCACTATCAGGTGACTGACTAACAGAATCATTAAGGCTCTTAGCTCCATTCACAAGCTGACCTGTCATTACTCAGCCATAAAAACCCATGCACTAGGGATCTGAAAGACCCTTACTATGCAGGCTACATGAGTATTTCTCAATAAGAGCCAAAAAAAAAAATCGCATAAGGAGGCTGAAATAAGGCATCTTCTACAGCAGGGGTTGGCAACCTTTCAGAAATGGTGTGCCGAGTCTTCATTTATTCACTTTAATTTAAGGTTTTATGTGCCAGTAATACATTTTAACGTTTTTTAGAAGGTCTCTCTCTATAAGTCTATATATTATAAAACTAAACTATTGTCGTATGTAAAGTAAACAAGGTTTTAAAAATGTTTAAAAAGCTTCATTTAAAATTAAATTAAAATGCTAATCTTACGCCACCGGCCCGCACAACCCGCTGCCAGCCTGGGGTTCCTTTCACCTAGGCTGGCAGCAGGCTGAGCGGGGCCTTGGCTGGCAAGGGGCCGGCAGCCAGAACCCCAGACCAGCAGCAGGCTGAGCGGGGTTGTTGGCCAGGACCCCAGACCGGCAGTGGGCTGAGCGGGGCTGTTGGCCGGGACCCCAGACCGGCAGTGGGCTGAGCGGCTCAGCCCGCTGCCAGACTGGGGTTCCATCCACCGCCTCCTGCCAGCCAGGGTCCCAACTGCCAGCCCCGCTCAGTCTGCTGCCGGTCTGGGATCCCGGCCCTGCCCACATCGAGTGGGTACCTACCTTCTCCCTGGCTCTAGCCCATCCTCTTCCTCTCTCTCTACACTGAGATGAGGGTGGGAGCGCACTGAGCACAGGGCTGGGGGGGAAGGAGCAGGCTGGGGATTGGGATGTAGGGTCTGGCCAGGAGCTAGAATGAGGGAGGGGGCTCAGGGTTGGGGCAGGAGGTTTGGGGGTGGAGTGCTCACCTGGGCAGCTCCCATTTGGTGCGAGGCATGCAGGTGGGAATGTGGGGGGTGGGGGATGGGTGCAGGAGCTCCCATTTGGTGCTCAGGGTGGGGATGGGAATGTGGGGGGTGCAAGAGTCAGGACATGTGATGGGGGGCTGGGGCATGTGAGAGGGGTGCAGGAATCAGGGCAGAGGGCTGGGGTGTGTGAGGGGGTGCAGGAGTCAGGGCTGGGATTGTTGGGGGTGCAGGGGTCAGGGCAGAGGGCTGGGAGGGTGTTGGGGAAGGTGCGGGGTCAGGGCAGAGGGCTGGTGGTGTGGGCTGGGGTCGTGGGGGTGCTCCCAGCCCCTTGCCCTGAGCAGCTTACGGCGGGGGCTGGAGGGGATATGCCCTGATTCCACCCCCCTTCCCCACAGCCCTGTCCCCACCTCTTCTCCGCCTCCTCCCCGGAGCAGCCAGCGTGCTGCGGCTCCCGCTTCTCCCCCCCTCGCAAGGGCCACCAGCTGATCGGCAGCTGGGAGCGAGAGGATAAGGGGCAGGAACCCAGCACGCCGGGGGGGGAAGAGGTGGGGGAGGGGAAACTTGCCAGCTCTGCAGCAGCAGCTGGCAGGACCAAGCATCTTCACCCTGCCCCAGACAGGAGGGGGGGGCGGAGAAGAGCGGGCCGGGGGGGGCAGGATTTTTAATGGCTCACTGCTGCCTGCCAGGGTCCCGGCCTGGGTTCGGCAGCAGGCTGAGCAGGGCCAGCGGCTGGGACCCGGCAGGCAGCAGCGCGCCATTAAAAATCGGCTCGCGTGCCATAGGTTGCCGACCACAAATAAAAGACACAAAAGCCATTAGACGGCGCACATACTCACAAAAATTGGACACACTGACCCTCTTTTCAGTACATCTTCCACTTGTTACCACAAAAGTAGCTTTACCAATGTTAAATTCTGTATCCAATTTTTGCCAGTTTAGCTGCTGCCTGAGAGAGCAGGGATTTGCATTTCTTAATCCTCAGGGTTTAAAAAAAAAAAAAAGAAGAAGAAGAAGTAAAGAAGATGAAATTGTTGATCTCCCTTAATGCTTTCAAGCAGGAGAAGCAGCAATTCACACACACACATATCCCGTCTTCCAGCCTCAATCACCAAGCAAAGAGCTCTTATTACACACTGGCAATAAGCATCAGAAACAAAGACACTATGCATTCCCTACAGATTATTCTTATTCATAAATAGGTGACAAAACTAAGAAACCACGAACTCACGTATCCAAGAAACTTATTTTTGCTTCAGTTCTCTCAGACCTTCCTTCCCTCTCTACTTCTGAGGCCGATTCCACCTCAGCTGATTCATTGTGGGAAACATACCACAGTTACAGGTAATCAAATGCATTCATTACTTAAGAGCAGCAGTTACAATTGTTGTGTGTTGCCAGCACATGTAGAAGGGTGTGTTTAAGGCTGCATTAGATAGTAATGTAAAATTAAAAACAAAATGATAATGAAATTTGTTTTTCATTCAGCTCATTGGGTGTGTAGAGAGGGGAATACAGTCTGTCCTCTCTTATCTCCGATTCTTATCAGGCTGACTGCATCAACCTGTTGGGATTTCATGTTGTATGTTTTAATATTCTGACTTTTTGGGATTATTTAAAAAAACGCTTTTCTGGTTATTTTTTATTGATTTTTACAAACATTCACTAAGAAATGATAAGATGTAATTAAAACAACGAAAATATGATATGGCCTCAGAAGCAAACTTTTTCAAATTGTGATTTTGAAAGTAGCATACAGAGATAAGTGATAAAATATGTAATTATAGAGTGATATAAAATTATTCCATAAAAAGATACAGGGTACGAAATTGTGGCTCTGTCTATGAAAATCAATGGCAAAATGCCCATTGACTTCAGTGGGGCCAGGATTTCATACATGGTATTAGGGAAATGATGTACAACAACAATTTCTGAGGAGGCTTGGTAGCGTTATAATTATTATTTTTATTTCTTTGGATAGTGTGACAGGGTCGGGCTAGATGGCTACAGGAGAGTAATAGAAGGCAGATATATTAGCCCCAGGCTAAGTAGGTCCCTTTGTCACAACTGGTGTCAGAGTGGGATCTGGTGTCCACAGTGTGGTGGAAGGAGGAGGGTGTTTGGAAGAGAAAAAAAAAAAGCAGAAAGGGTTTATTTTTATTTTTTTTCACAACAATGGAGGAGGTAGTGCAGGCACTGATACAAGCCATGGCTGCCCATCAGGAGGCTACTGATGTCCAGGCAGCCGCTCAACAGGAGGCAGTGCGGCTACAGCAAGAGACTAATCGCCTGCTGACAGACCAAGCTGCTCAAGACCAGGCTATGTTGCGGGAACTGGTAAACCAGGTAAAGGCCCTTACAGACCTGAACCATGGCCATGATGGGATACAGATCATGCAGGCCAGCAATTGGCTGCAGAAAATGACGTGGGAGGATGATGTAGAGGCATACCTCCTGGGCTTTGAGAGGACAGCCCTGTGGGAGGCTTGGCCCCGACAACAGTGGTCTGGCATCCTTGCTGCATTCCTGTGTGGGGAGACCCAGAAAAGGCTGCCGCAGACTACCCCCAGCTGAAAGCAGAGATCCTGGCCAGATCTGGGGTAACGACCGCAGTGCGGGCCCAGTGATATCATGAGTGGAGGTACCAGGAAAACAAAACCCACGATCCCAATTATATGACCTCATCCATCTTGCACAAAAGTGGTTACAAACTGAGTCCCGGAGTCCGGAGGAGATACTAGAGGTTCTGGTCATCGACCGGTACATGAGAGGACTACTGCCAGACCTTTGCGCCTGGGTAAGCCAGAATGAACCCTCCACCAATGACGAGGTTGTCACGCTGGTAGAAGGGCGAAGAACGGCAAGGGAGCTGACCAGACCGGTTAAGGAAGAAGCACCCAGGGTTAAACTAGCAGTACCAAGCCCTAGAGCTCGTTCTGGATTATGCTACTCGCTACCCAGAAGCTGTCCCCCTGCGGAACACGGCCTCTAAAATGATAGCTAAAGAGTTGGTAGGGATCTTTGCCCGAGTGGGGCTACCAAAGGAGATATTAACAGACCAAGGTACCCCATTTATGTCGAAGCTAATGAAGGACCTCTGTACGCTGCTCCATATAGATATTCTGAGAACTTCAGTCTATCATCTGCAGACCGATAGGCTGGTAGAAAGGTTTAACAGAACCCTCAAGGCAATGATAAGGAAAGTGGTAAGTCGAGACGGGAAAGATTGGGACACCCTAATACTCTACCTTATGTTTGCAATCCGGGAGGTGCCTCAGGCCTCAACTGGGTTTTCCCTCTTTGAATTATTATACGGATGCCCGTGGCATACTAGATATTGCAAAAGAAATCTGGGAAGAAGAACCCAATGAGGGGAGAAATATAATTGACCATGTGTTGCAGATGCGAGGACGGATAGCCCGGGTCACCCCTATTGTACGGGAACATTTGGAAAAGGTGCAGGAGGCCCAGCGAACCCATTACAATCGCCAGGCAAAAGTCCGACAGTTCCAACCAGGGGATCGGGTGATGGTGTTGGTACCCACAGCAGAAAGCAAGCTTTTGGCCCAATGGCAGGGGCCATATGAGGTGGTTAAACCCATGGGGGAAGTAACCTACAAGGTGCAGCAGCCAGGACACCAGAAACAAGAACAAATTTATCACATTAACCTCTTAAAGCCTTGGCACCAACGAGAGGCGTGTGTAGTGGCCCAAGAGACCACGATCCAGGGAAATAATATGCAGGAGCAGATCAGGATATCCACTGATCTGACACTAAACCAGAAGAAGGAGGTAACTGAGATGATCAACTGATACCAGGACATGTTTTCAACCAAAGAAGGCTGGACCTCCGAAACATATCACCACATTATCACAGACCCTGAAGCAAAGGTAACTTTAAGGTCCTATCGGGTCCCAGCAGCAAAAAGGGAGGAGATCAAGGCAGAGGTAAAAAGGATGTTGGAGCTGGGAGTCATCGAATAGTCCCACAGTCAATGGTTAAGCCCGATTGTGTTGGTGCCCAAACCCGATGGCACCACTAGGTTTTGTCATGACTTTCGCCAGCTGAATGAGATATCCAAATTCGATGCATACCCCTACCGATGAGGGTTAGTTGACCACCTGGGCAATGCCCGATATTTGACCACCCTTGATTTAACAAAGGGGTACTGGCAGGTTCCCCTTGCCTAAGATGCAAAAGAAAAGACAGCATTCTCTACACCAGAAGGTCTGTTTCAATACAGTTCAATGTTTCAATTGTTCTTCCTTTTGGACTGCATGGGGCGCTTGCCACCTTCCAGCGTCTTATGGACAAGCTCCTACGGCTCCATACCAGTTATGCAGCAGCATACCTGGATGATGTGATTATTCACACCCCCAACTGAGAAACCCACTTAGGAAAGGTGGAAGCGGTTCTGACATGCTAAGACAGGCTGGCCTCACAGCCAACCCAGCCAAGTGTGCTATAGGGCTAGCCGAGGCTAAATATCTTGGCTACATTGCAGGAAGGGACATGGTCAAGCCCCAACTAAACAAACTAGAGGCTATCCAAAATTGGCCCCAGCCGAATCGGAAAAAGCAAGTCCAGGCATTCCTGGGTGTGGTGGAGTACTACCGATGATTTATTCCCCATTTTGCTACCAGAGTGAGTCCCCTAACAGATCTGATAAAAGCCTGGGGTCCAGACATGGTGAAGTAGACAGATGCCGCAGAGAAAGCATTCATGGATCTACAGACAGCCTTCTGCAGTAACCCCATGCTTATAGCCCCAGACTTCAACAAAGAATTCATTTTACAAACAGATGCATCTGAAGTAGGATTGGGACTGTCGGGTTGGAGATGAAGAACACCCAATCCTCTATCTCAGCAGGAAACTCCTCCTGAGAGAGCAGAAGTATGCCATGGTTGAAAGAGAGTGCCTAGCTGTGAAATGGCCCATGGAAACACTACGTTATTACCTTCTGGGAGGATGGTTTACCCTTGTGACCGACCATGCACCCCTCCAGTGGATGCAGTGAAATAAAGCAAAGAATGCAAGGGTAACCAGATGGTTCCTGACCCTACAACCTTTCCAATTCACCATACAACACCGGGCTGGATGCCACCATGGCAATGCAGATGGCTTGTCACGAGTACACTGCCTGACGTCCCAAGTTGCCCAACCCCATAGTGTTGAGCAGAGGGAGGGGATATGTGACAGGGTCAGGCTAGATGGCTTTAAGAGAGTAATAGAAGGTAGATATATTAGCTTCAGGCTAAGTGTGTCCCTTTTCCCTGGGTAAGGTAACAGGGAAGGTTCCAGAACCATCAGGAACCTTCTGGAGACAATTAAGACAGACAGGCCGATTAGAACACCTGCAGCCAATCAAGAAGCTGCTAGAATCAATTAAGACAGGCTAATCAGGGCACCTGGGTTTTAAAAAGGAGCTCACTTCAGTTTGTGGTGTGCGTGTGAGGAGTTAGGAGCAAGAGGTACTAGGAGCTGGGAGTGAGAACGCAGACTGTTGGAGGACTGAGGTGTACAAGCATTATCGGACACCAGGAGAAAGGTCCTGTGATGAGGATAAAGAAAGTGTTGGGAGGAGGCCATGGGGAAGTAGCCCAGGGAGTTGTAGCTGTCACACAGCTGTTCCAGGAGGCACTCTAGACAGCTGCATTCCACAGGGCCCTGGGCTGGAACCCGGAGTAGAGGGCAGACCCAGGTTCCCCCCAAACCTCCCAACTCCTGGTCAGACACAGGAGGAGTCGACCTGGATTGTGAATTCAGAAAAACGGCCAAGCTGAGGGCTGCCATGAAGCTCCAAGGCGAGCAAATCAGCCAATGAGCGCAAGACCCACCAAGGTAGAGCAGAAACTTTGTCACAGTAGTAAGAATGTCCCATATTTTAATTAACCAAGTGATCATAGAAGGAGCATAGGGATTATGATCCTGAACAACATTGAAATGTCTTGCAGCTATCAGAAAAAAAAAACAGAGAAGATAAACTACCCTCCTCTTAGGAATGACATTATCAACAGGAGGATTATGGATATTTTTAGTGGTATGGGAAAATCAATCCACATATTTGCTCGCTTTTTACCAAATTTGTATGGAACTACACTCTCACAATATTTTTAAAGGATATATTAGCAGACTTACAGGAACAGTATCTCTCTAATTCAGTTCAGCTCAGTCACGTAATCTAAGTGCAGGAAAATAGGTTCTCTGTGTAATGGCTTGCCTTTGGTGTTCAAGTGGTTAGTACATAAAGATGATTTAGAATTGTCTCAAGATGTTTCCTCAGGAGTTAAAATTAAATTCAACAGGGATATTAATATCCAACTCCTGAATATCTATATTGCCTTCATGCTGGGGGTTCTGAGCTTTCAAAAGTGTTGTGTAGATTTTAGAAGAGCTATTTCTATCATTTGCTATATTAACTGATCATTAATCAACTTTTCACCTGTAAAAATATTAAAGTTTGGAAGCATTGAAATAAAGCTGTATCTCTGAAATTCTTTTGTGTCCTTAAATTGGCCAAATAGATTATATTTGACATTCTATGAAGAAAGCTAGTAAAACCACCAAGATCCCAACCTTCACAGGGCCGGCTCCAGGAACCAGCGAAGGAAGCAGGTACCTGAGGCAGCCAATAGAAAAGGGCGGCACTCCATCCGTTATTGGGGAGGCACGTCTGGATCTTTGGCGGCAATTAGGCGGTGGGTCCTTCATTCCCTCCCTTCCTCTTTGGCGGGATTTTGGCAGCAGCTCAATCGGGGTTTTCTTTTTTTTTCTTCGCCACTTGGGGCAGCAAAAAAGCTGGAGCCGGCCCTTAACCTTCATACAAGGATTCACAGTCTCCCAAGAGTATCAAGAAGGTTATTGCATAAGGGAGACAAGGGACCCTCCCTTGAGGGTCCTGGAGCCCAGGCTCCAGCCCAAGCCTGAACATCTATACTGTAACTTTATAGCCCTGCAGCCTGAGCCCGAGTCAGCTGACATGGGCCAGCTGGGAATGTTTTACTGCAGTATAGACATACCCTTGGGTAAGGCCTAAAGAGAGAGCATCTGTCTTAGAGTAATTAATTCTAAAACCAGATAATTTTCTGAAGAGTCTACACTGCTTGTGTATTGGGAAAGGTTGTTCTGAGGTTCATGGAGAAAAGAAATGTATTAACATATCACCCAATCTATCTTCAACTTCTCACAGTGCAAAGCTGTGGTGAGAAAGAACATACTGCGCCAAGGTCTGTCATATGGAGGAAAAGAATGCACTGAGACGTCATCATTCATGTTTACATAAAGGAAGCCATGAATAAGCTATTTGACTATGAGAGAGAATGGGGCCTTCTCATGATAAAGTGACTCATAGGCGTAACAACATTTCTCAGAATTGGGGTTTGACTGCTCCATGTTAGGTTGATGAAGATATAAAACAAATGTGAAATTGAGAGTGGAAGTTGATAGCGAGTAACACTCACTGTAATCACTGAAGAAATGTACAGACAATTTTTTCTTAATGTAAACCTGAGAGGAACTAAGATAGGTTTAAAACATTATAGTGATAAAATTATTACGATGACTGCAGGTCACTTTAAACTACAACTATTTCTATTAATCATTGCTAACTATTTGTATTAGTCACAATTCAATGCAAACAGCAACAGCAGCAGCAGCAGCTCCTCAAGGACACAGACGTTCATTGATTGGTTGAAATAGGGTGAGCAAATCTAAATTGTAATGGGGAGGTTGGCTTGTAAGTCTTGCCTAAGTGCTCCAGGTAGTTAGGTAGAGATTACAGGCCCTTTATGTATTCTGCCCTTCCCCAAATGGGGGGGGGGGGAGGGCAAAGTGCCAAAACAACCCCCTACCCACAAACTAACCAACCAAAACATTAAAAGAGGGTTGTCAACATGAACAGTACAATAGCCAGGTCCAAGACAGTACGTACTAACTACTCCTCTTCCCTCCTGCCCCGATCTCTTCACTGACTTCTCTTCTCATCTTTATCCAACATAGACAATTTCCCTTTATCTTAACAAGTTAACCCACTGTAACGGAGTCTCGTCCAGCTCCCAGTAACCTCAAAAAATGATCCCTGCAGGAAGAGGGGAAAGGAAACAACTCAGCCAATTCTCCAAGGTTCTTGACTGCCATCATAAGCTACCACAAATCATGTGCTGGATTCAATGGGAAAATTAACAATAAAATGTGTTATTTATCGATTCTTTTCAACTTTCTACATCTGCTTTTAGTGAAATCCTAGTTAACAAGGTCAAACTTTTTTAGTTTTGCTTTTCTGCAGTGACAAAGTTCCTCCTCTACCTTGGTGGGTCTTGTGCTTATTGGCAGATTTGCTCACCTTGGAGTTTCACAGCAGCCCTCAGCTTGGCCGTTTTTCTGAATTCACAATCCAGGTCGACTCCTCCTGTGTCTGACCAGGAGTTGGGAGGTTTGGGGGGAACCTGGGTCTGCCCTCTACTCCGGGTTCCAGCCCAGGGCCCTGTGGAATGCAGCTGTCTAGAGTGCCTCCTGGAACAGCTGTGCAACAGCTACAACTCCCTGGGCTACTTCCCCATGGCCTCCTCCCAACACCTTCTTTATCCTCACCATAGGACCTTCCTCCTGGTGTCTGATAATGCTTGTACTCCTCAGTCCTCCAACAGTCCGCATTCTCACTCTCAGCTCCTAGCACCTCTTGCTCCCACCACCATCCACGCACCACAAACTGAAGTGAGCTCCTTTTTAAACCCAGGTGCCCTGATTAGCCTGCCTTAATTGATTCTAGCAGCTTCTTGATTGGCTGCAGGTGTTCTAATCAGCCTGTCTGTCTTAATTGTCTCCAGAAGGTTCCTGATGGTTCTGGAACCTTCCCTGTTACCTTACCCAGGGAAAAGGGACCTACTTAACCTGGAGCTAATATATCTGCCTTCAATTACTCTCCTGTAGCCATCTGGCCTGACCCTGTTGCACTGCATTTGTGCTACTCAATTTAAAACAAAAACAAAACAAAACCCACAAAAGCTTCTCAGACACACACACACACACACACAAAATAGGAAACAAGCATCAGCAAAATGGTTTGGGTTGAGCATATCATCCTTCTAACAGATCCTTAAAAACCAATGACTCCCCCATCTCCCCTCAATTCCTTAAGGTGATTAACCTCTAGACAAGCAGTTGCAAGCCTTGCTTAAAACCTAACTCCTTATGTAATCTAAAACGATCAGTCGAAACCTAGATTTCAATGGTTGCTGTTCCAACATGTTTCTGGAGATGCCTTCACACATTCTTTAAAACACAGTAATGAAATATTGCTTCTGGGGAAAAACTCTGATGCAAATCATTATCAAAATGACACGTTCATCACAGAAATAATTCTCGCCTGCAAAACAAAGATGCATACTCTCAGATAGACAAAGAGTTCAGTTTCTTAAGTAGGTGAGTTGGATCTGGACAAACATCTCAAGTGTCCCTCATTGTCATTCACAGTCTCCCTGGGAAGCCAGGACATTTACTTATAACAGCCTCTGTGCTCTCTGTTCCATCTTCTATCCATATCATAAAAGTCAGTAGTTGTACATGTACAGAGCTCACATTTGTCAACTTAACAGCATGTTCACCAGCAGCAGTCAAATTCAGCACTTTCTGCTTCAGTAAACACAGACTGCTTTCAACAAAGCTAGAGGAAAATCTCCCTTATTGATAAGGAGTATTAGATAATCTCCCTAAACTATCCACTAGACGGCAAACAATCTAAAACATTTGAATATTCCTGAGTAGAGCTTCTGGCGCATCATTCTTCCTAGAAATCCATCACCTGATTTTCAAAGATGCTGAGTGTCAGGGTTCCCTCCCCACTCTGAACTTTAGGGTACAGATGTGGGGACCCACATGAAAGACCCCCTAAGTTTATTTTTACCAGCTTAGGTTAAAAACTTTCCCAACGTACAGATATCATTTTGTCCTTGAACAGTATGCTGCCACCACCAAGTGATTTAGACAAAGAACAGGGAAAGGACCACTTGGAGTTCCTATTTCCCCAAAATATCCCCCCCAAGCCCTTACATCCCCTTTCCTGGGGAGGCTTGAGAATAAACAAGATGAGCATAGACAAGCCTTGGATTTTTAACACCCAAAAAACCCAATCAGTTTCTTAAAAAACAGAACTTTATTAGAAGATCAAAAAAAGACAAGAGAACAACTCTGTAGGATCAGAATGGAAGATCATCTTACAGTCACTCAGATTCAAAACACAGAGAATCCCTCTAGACAAAACCTTAAGTTACAAAAAGACACAAAAACAGGAATAAGCATTTCCTCCAGCACAGTGAATTTCACAAGCCAAAACAAAGAAAACTTAATGCATTTTCTAGCTAGATTACTTACTAACTTTACAGGAGTTGGAGGGCTTGCATCCTTGATCTGTTCCCGGCAAAGATATCACATAGACAGACAAAAGCCTTCCCCCTCCCCCCCCCCCGATTTCAAAGTATCTTGTCCCCTCATTGGTCATTTTGGGCCAGGTGCCAGTGACGTTATCTTAGCTTCTTAACCCTTTACAGGTTAAAGGACTTTTGCTTCTGGCCAGGAGGGATTTTATAGCACAGTATACAGAAAGGTGGTTACCCTTCTCTTTATATTTATGACCTGACCATCTAATTTCAACTGGAGATGTGGGCCCTCAGCATCTCTGAAAATCAGCAACAAAAATCTTGTTCATCATAGGAAACAGCCTAAAAAGGCAAGGAATAGACTGCTGATCCCTAATGATATTGTTGGCCCTTTTCAATCCTGACCAGCTAGTCAAAGCTTTGGGCCCCAGGGATGTTCCAGTTAGAAGTAGAAATTGATGGAGTTGCTTTGATGCTGTTCTTTTTTTATTTACAACGAATGTACAAAGTTCTGTGTCTCTGAGTGCAGGGGGAATCAAATACCAGGACCAGCTTATTTTGCCCACCACACCAAAAGCACTTTTAGCCGTCAGCTTAGACGCCTCTTCCCAGGATTCTTCCAGGGCTAGCCACCATGTTTTCAGCTGCCTCCCCCTCTCTGTCTGTTCTTGACTGGTCTCTCTCTCTCTCTCTCTCTCTCTCTCTCTCTCTCTCACACACACACACACACACACACAAAATTCTTAACCAAAATCTCCCAGGCAGGTTCGCACATCCCTTTTGTCTTAGGCGGGGTTTATGCTAATACTTATGTTAAACTGAAGGGTGAGTTCATAGCTAGTAATCTCAATAGGGTTTTACCTCAATACAAAATATAATTGATTTTTCCTAATGTACATAGAGCATACCTATGTATCTCAGTGATGAGCAATTTATAAATGCTGATTCTATTGGGAGTTAGAGCCTAAATGCCTGTGTGGATCTGGGCCAAAGAGATTAGATTGAGTAGAATTATATATTCAATGAATGCAACAAAAAAACACAAACCCATGCAAAACAAAGAGTGGCCTGGGAGTAGGGTCTTGGGAACAGGCATATCCTGCAGAGAAGCCGGGTGGGAGACAATCAGAACTTTTAAAAATCACTGCTTACACTGGTCCTGAGTGTAAGAGCTAGCGGATCTTTATTGTTTCATCCCAATGATAGCTGGGTGTGGGGGCAGGAGTGCATCTGCCATTTCTGAACAGCAGATAGACAGGGTACTACTCAGCACTTCTACACATACACAGACACACACACTCAACACTGGACTCTCTTCTGCCTTCCATAGCAGGAGTGAAGTTAAAATGATTCTTTGACAAATGTCAGGTTTCAGAGTAGCAACCATGTTAGTCTGTATCTGCAAAAAGAAAAGGAGGACTTGCGGCACTTTAGACACTAACAAATTTATTTGAGCATAAGCTTTCGTGAGTTACAGCTCACTTCATCGGATGCACGCAGTGGAAAATACAGTGGGGAGATTTATATACACAGAGAACATGAAACAATGGCTGTTACCATACACACTGTAAGGAGAGTGATTTAGGTAAGGTGAGCTATTACCAGCAGGAGAGCTGGGGGAAAAAAACCTTTTGTTGTAATAATCAAGGTGGGCCATTTCCAGCAATTGACAAGAATGTCTGAGGAACAGCGGGGGAGGAATAAACATGGGAAATAGTTTTAATTTGTGTAATGACCCAACCACTCCCAGTCTTTATTCAAGCCTAAGTTAATTGTATCCAGTTTGCAAATTAATTCCAATTCAGCAGTCTCTCCTTGAAGTTTTTTTGTTGAAGAATTGCCACTTTTAGGTCTGTAATTGAGTGACCAAAGAGAATGAAGTGTTCTCCGACTGGTTTTTGAATGTTATAATTCTTGATGTCTGATTTGTGTCCATTTATTCTTTTACAGAGAGACTGTCCAGTTTGGCCAATGTACATGGCAGAGGGGCATTGCTGGCACATGATGGCATATATCACATTGGTAGATGTTCAGGTGAACGAGCCTCTGATAGTGTGGCTGATGTGATTAGGCCCTATGATGGTGTCCCCTGAATAGATATGTGGACACAGTTGGCAATGGGCTTTGTTGCAAGGATAGGTTCCTGGGTTAGTGGTACTGTTGTGTGGTGTGTGGTTGCTGGTGAGTATTTGCTTCAGATTGAGGGGCTGTCTGTAAGAAAGGACTGGCCTGTCTCCCAAAATCTGTGAGAGTGATGGGTCGTCCTTCAGGATAGGTTGTAGATCCTTGATGATGCGTTGGAGAGGTTTTAGTTGGGGGCTGAAGGTGATGGCTAGTGATATTCTCTTATTTTCTTCGTTGGGCCTGTCCTGTAGTAGGTAACTTCTGGGTACTCTTCTGGCTCTGTCAATCTGTTTCTTCACTTCAGCAGATGGGTATTGTAGTTGTAAGAATGCTTGATAGAGATCTTGTAGGTGTTTGTCTCTGTCTGAGGGGTTGGAGCAAATGCGGTTGTATCGTAGAGCTTGGCTGTAGACAATGGCCTTCATCCAGACCATACCACACTATCCATTGTCTACAGCCAAGCTCTGCGATACAACCGCATTTGCTCCAACCCCTCAGACAGAGACAAACACCTACAAGATCTCTATCAAGCATTCTTACAACTACAATTGCTGAAGTGAAGAAACAGATTGTGGTTTATGGATGCTTCTCCATTAGGTCAATGATTTCATTGTACATGCGCAGCGGTGCATCCAGCCCCCAGAAGAAATCCAGATGTGCCCATTCAGGAATGTTTTTGTAATGAACAAGATTAATAATTTGAGGAAGTAAAATATTAACATCCTTTAAGTCTGCAAGCAAGTCTTGTCCACCAGTCCATATTGCAGTTGGCACTGTCATATCTTTTATCTTGTATAAAGGAGCGGTGGCCTGGAAAATAGTGAATAGTGTAGTAATGAAAGCCTGTGATGTCACAGCAAATTTTACGCACATCCATTCAGTAAATGATGAGAGAAGCTGCTCCTCAATCAAAACCAGGAAGAAAAATTCTCCTTACTCCCCCCACTCCTGGGCTTTCTTCCCAATTGTTTTATTATTGCAAAGATGATAGCACTGTTAAGCAAAAAAATCATAATCCTACCTGACCAAATTTCGCCATATTCTTGGTTTGACTGCGCCAGTTATAAGCTCGGAATTCCCCTGAATTAAGTATCTAATATGAAAAGCATGAAAGATAAAAAGTTACAATTGTAATATACAAATCAATTGATCAGGGGATAAAAAATAAGTCATGAAATCTTTCACCTCAAAGACTTTAGTTGGATTCCACCTTACACTATGTTGACAGCAATTAAACTTAATCCCATTTCAAGGCTATGTGGAGGCCTACACTAAATTAGTTAGGGGTCTCAGAGACAAGTGGATAGGTGTCTCTGTCAGTTTCCAAGAAATTACCAATAGTCGGTAACCTTGTTAGCACAATGGGGTCCTGGTCCATGAGTAGGGCTCCTAGGCACTTTGGTAATACAAATAATAAATAGTAATAAGGACTAACTGGGCTTGGGACACCAAATTACAGCACCTGTCATATTTGCCAACAGGTGGACAGACACTAGTATAGAATGAAATCATTTGCAGTGTTCCCCCATTTCATTTTTCCTCTTGAGCCTCTATAAAAGATTAAAATATATGATCTAATTCAAAAGGAATTTGGGGAAATTCTATGGCCCATGTTATACAGGAGGTCAGACTAGATGACGACAATGGATCCTCTGGCTTTGGAAGCTATGAATCTGTATCTATTTCTTTAAAGATACAGGTCACACACATAAAAAGTAGGACTGTCAAGCAATTTTAAAAAATCGCTATTAATCACACTGTTAATAATAGAATACCATTTATTTATATATTTTTGGATGTTTTCTACATTTTCAAATATATTATTTCAGTTACAACACAGAATACAAAGTGTACAGTGCTCACTTGATATTTGTTTTTCATTACAAATATTTGCACTGTAAAAAATTAAAGAAATAATATTTTTCAGTTCACCTAATACAAGTACAGTAGTGCAATCTCATTATCATGAAAGTTGAAATTACAAATGTAGAATTATGTACAAAATATAACCGCATTCAAAAATAAAACAAATGTAAAACTTTAGAGCCTACAACTCCATTCAGTCCTACTTCTTGTTCAGCCAATTGTTCAGACAAGCAAGTTTGTTTACATTTGCAGGAAATAATGCTGCCCGCTTCTTATTTACAATGTCATCTGAAAGCGAGAACAGGCGTTCTTATGGCACTGTTGTAGTCAGCATTGCAAGATATTTACGTGATAGATGTGCTAGAGATTCATATGTCCCTTCATGCTTCATCCACTGTTCCAGAGGACAAGAGTCCATGCTGATGACAGGTTCTGCTCGATAATAATCCAAACCAGTGTGGACCAATGCATATTCATTTTCATCATCTGAGTCAGAAGCCACCAGCAAAAGGTTGATTTCCTTTTTGGTGGTTTGGGTTCTGTAGTTTCTGCATCAGAGTGTTGCTCTTTTAAGACTGCTGAAAGCATGCTCAGCACTTCGTCTCTCTCAGATTTTGGAAGGCACTTCAGATTCTTAAACTGGTTCAGGTGCTGTACCTATCTTTAAAAATCTCACATTGTTACCTATTTTGCATTTTTTCAAATCTCCAGTGAAAGTGTTCTTAAAACGAACAACATGTGCTGGGTCATCATCCGAGATTGTTATAACACAAAATATATGGCAGAATGTGGGTAAAACAGCCGGAGACATACAATTCTCCCCTAAGCAGTTGAGTCACAAATTTAATTAACGCATTATCTTTTTAGCGAGTGTCATCAGCATGGAAGCATGTCCTCTGGAATGGTGGCTGAAGCATGAAGGGGCATATGAATGTTTAGCATATCTGGCATGTAAATACCTTGCAATGCCGGCTAAAAAAGTGCATGTGAACACCTGTTCTCACTTTCAGGTGACATTGTAAATAAGAAGCGGGCAGCATTGTGTCCCGTAAATGTAAACAAACTTGTTTGTTTTAGCAATTCGCTGAACAAGAAGTAGGACCATGTGGACTTGTAGGCTCTAAAGTTTTAAAATGTTTTGTTTTTTAGTGCAGTTATTTAACAACAACAAAAAAACCCCACATTTGTAAGTTGCATTTTCATGATGCAGAGATTGCACTATGATAGTTGTATGAGGTGAATTGAAAAATACTATTTCTTTTATCATTTTTACAGTACAAACATTTGTAATAAAAAATAATAATGTAAAGTGAGCACTGTACACTTTGTATTCTGTGTTGCAATTGAAATCAATATATTTGAAAATGTAGAAAAACATCCAAAATATTTACTAAATTTCAATTGGGATTGTATTATTAACAATGCAATTGAAACTGCGATTAATCACAATTAATTTTTTGAGTTAATCACATGAGTTAACTGTGATTAATCGACAGCCCTAATAAAAAGTATAATCAGGACAAATTTCTCAAATGTTCACACATCCAAAATATCTATTTTGCCTCCCTTTTGTAACACTTTGCAGTCTGCTTTGGATTTAACTATCTTGAGTAATTTTCAGAGTAGAAGCCGTGTTAGTCTGTATTCGCAAAAAGAAAAGGAGTACTTGTGGCACCTTAGAGACTAACAAATTTATTTGAGCATAAGCTTTCGTGAGCTACAGCTCACTTCATCGGATACATTTGGTGGAAAATACAGTGGGGAGATTTCGCATCTGATGAAGTGAGCTGTAGCTCATGAAAGCTTATGCTCAAATAAATTTGTTAGTCTCTAAGGTGCCACAAGTACTCCTTTTCTTTTTGAGTAATTTTATATCTTCAAACTTTGCCACCTCACTGTTTACCTCTTTTTCCAAATCGTTTATGAATATACTGAACAGCACTCGTCCCAGTATAGATCCTTGAGGGACCTTGCTATTTACTTCTCTCCATTGTGAAAAGTGACAATTTATTCTTACAGTTTATTTCTGTCTTTTAACCAGTTATGGATTCATGAAAGGACCTTCCCTCTTATCCCATGACTGCCTACTTTGCTTAAGACTTTTGGTGTGTGACTTTGTCAAAGGCTTTCTGAAAGTCCAAGTACACTATATCCTCTGTATCACCTTTGTCCACTAGCTTGTTGCCACACCCAAAGAATTCTAATAGATTGGTGAGGCATGATTTCCCTTTACAAAAGCCTTGTTGACTCTTCCCCAACAAATTGTGTTCATCTGTGTGTCTGATAATTCTGTTATATATTATAGTTTCAACCAATTTGCCTGGTACTGAATTTAGGTTCACTGGCCTGTAATTGCCAGGATTGCCTCTGGAGCCTTTTTAAAAAATTTGCATTATATTAGCTATCCTCCAGTCATTTAGAACAGAGGCTGATTTAAGCAATAGGTTACATACCACAGTTAGTAGTTGTACAATTTCATATTTGAATTCCTTCCGAACTCTTGGGTGAATACCATCTGGTCCTGGTGATTTATTACTATTTAATTTATCAGTTTTTAATTTTATCACCTCAATCTGTTACAGTTCCTCAGATTTGTCACCTAAAAAAATGGCTGGTGTTGGAAGCTCCCTGATATCCTCTGCAGTGAAGACTGATTGAAAGATTTTATTTAGCTTCTCTGGAACGGCCTTGTCTTCCTTGAGTGCTCCTTTAGCACCTTAATCATTCAGTGGCCCCACTGATTGTTTGGCAGGCTTCTTGCTCCTGATGGACTTTAAAAATGTTGCTGTTAGTTTTTGTGTCTTTTGCCGAGTTGTTCTTTAATTTCTTTTTTTGGACTGCTTAATTATACTTGCACACTTGACTTGCCAGAGGTTATGTTCATTTCTATTTTCCTCAATAGGATTTGATGTCCAATTTTTAAAAGATGTCTTTTTGTCTCTAGCTGCCTCTTTTACTCTGCTTAGACATGGTGGCACTTTTTGGTCCTCTCATTGTTTTTTTTTTTTTAAATAAGGGGAATTCATTTAGTTTGAGCCTTTATTTTGGTGTTTTTAAAAAGTTTCCATGCAGCTTGCAGGGATTTCACTCTTGTGACTGTTCCTTTTAATATCTGTTTAATTAGCCTCCTCATTTTTGTGTGCTTCCTCTTTCTGAAGTGCTGCTGTGGTGCGTTTCTTTGGTATTTTCCCTCCTGTTCAAGTGTTTGTGGTTGCACTGGATGCATATGCATATTTGCCAGTGCACTGTACTTGGAAGCGTTTCCTTCTCTGTCCCCCATCCTGCAGTATTGGCACAGTACTTATCTTAGTATAAGAATGTCTTATCTTATACTGACCACAACACCAAAAATTCATCAACCCTGTCATACAAGATTTCCTTTTCCTAGAATATGCTATCACACAAGGAAAAATAGTAAACCTACTGACTAGAAGAATTATTATCTGTAGTTCTAATATTGCCTCTGAATTGATAGGTTGTATAGAAAAAAGGATGTAATAAGAGCTGTTATAAGGAGTAATTAATTAAAGAAAGAACCTGAGCCTTTTCGTTTGCTGTACTGTATATATATTAGTAAGCCTACGTGGCGCATTACCCTTCCCTCTGATTTCCAAATGTGCTTGTCTTTCCTGGAAGAATTTCAATACCTGTTGTTTAAATGTCAATAAAAAGTACTGTTTTTGTTGAGATTTCAGTTGTAAACCACAAATTAGGCGAGTTTCCAACCCATTAGTTGTAACTTCATTTGAGAATATTAAATATACCCAATTTGTATAACATACAGAGCTTAGTACCCACTTTGCGGCCTAAAAGCTGAACAGTACCTGGCTCCAGTGGATTATATTTTGTACAGATGTTCCTGCTGGGGCTCGGGCTACGTATACATTAACACGACTCTGAAAGAAAACATTCAATGAGGGACCAGTTCCAAGTTCCACCCCCTTTCTCACAGAGTAGTATCTTTTCACCGGAGTACTTCTGGTGATAGCAGTGGGACTACTCATGGAGTAAGGTACTCCATAAGAGTAAGGGTGGCAGGATCAGGCCTTACCAAGTACTTCAAATGTGGCAACACACTGGATACAGAAAAACATTATGCAGAATTTTTAACGGAGTTATAGTCTCAAAGGATATGAAGTCAACCACTTTGATAAGGCAGGAGATTTATCCAAGAGACTACAGAGTACTGATTTAGTTCACACTTGTAGGGATTAATAGATAGGATTTGGGATATGGGGGGGAGCCCTGATGGCCCAGGAATGTGCTAACTACCATAAACATATACAGCCAAATCCCGAGTCACATCCTTAAGAAGCTGTTACACATTCCATGTTTCAGCAAAACTCTAATTCGAAAATCAAAGGGGATTTTGCTTGAAAAAAGTGCAAGTAAAAACTTGAGGGGCAGATTGTTTTGCCTAGAATTGCACGAAAAATGGATCCTCCAAGTGTCAATCTTCCTGTTCATGCATGTCTTTCATTCTTGGACCCCTGGAGAGACACCTCTGCAGTGTTGAGGAGTTAGATGAGGGGGGTGGGTTTGCTGCCAAGCATTGTTCCTCTCTCCCTTCCAACCTTAGAGAGAATCTGCTGAAAATGGGATGCAGCCTGAGGCTTAATAACCTCTTCTGGGTGACCCAGTGCACTGTGAAACCCCAGTTATAAACAACAGTTCCATAGGCAGCAGCCAGCTTATTTCCCTAAACACCTTGTAAGTCTTGGGACATCTGTGGATTCTGGGGACTGAACTGCCTGCATTTCTGACAGATAGAGCAAAGCTCTCCCCCAACACAGTAACATAGCCTCTGAGGGTTTTCCTATTTCTCAAACCATTCATGTGGACTTTTCCATGGAAGGATGTGATTTGGCCCTGACTAAGGACTTCAAGATTAAGGCCACAGAGTTTCAAGTTAAAAATGAATACAAATACAGGGGCTAGAAATCTCTCCACACAACTCAGCCGGCTGGGTTGTACATACCATATTTATATTATTCACATTGTAGCCTCCCAGAACGAAGAAGACATTTCCACAAAGCTTAGCAAAAATGCTGCGGCCACAAAAGGAAGCAACTAGCTTTCTCAGCCATTCACTTTGGTGAAATAATTCCCTTCTGCCAAGTAAGACCTGTAAAAACTCAAAGGTATTGCTCACATACTGAATTGTTCTATGCATTTTTCTTTTTTCAACCCCCTTCCATCCGTTATACTCTATTTCCCCCTTTTTATTTCCTCCCCTTCCTTATTGATTACACACCTATTTTTCCTCCGTGCTGGCTACATAATGCTTGGGGGTGGGGGGGGCATGTGGGAAATAAGTTGTTTGTTTATCCATCAAACAAGTGTAGCACAGGCATTGCCCAATCAATGTGCTTCAGATTTTTTTGCCTGTTTAATGATAGACTCACTTTCAAGTTAACTCCAGTTCTGCTTTTGCTCCTGAACCTGCAAATACTTATGCACATGAGCAGTTTTGCACAAATAAGTAGCCCCACTGACATCAATGGGATTACTCACACTTGCATAACACTTATGTATGTGATTTAGTGTCTGTAGGACTGGAGCCACAGCAATTCTTCTGGAGTTACAGTAAATATAGGTAAGTATGTTTTTTTAAGTCATGAACTTAACTTTGTGGAATGAAATATTCTCCTTTTGTATTTCTGGACATAAGTAAGAGAAAGACGTAAGGAAGTCAAATTAATTCACCCAGTGTTGTGGGCGGAGCTGAACATCTTTAACCACAGACATGAACAGACCCATAAATTTCTAGTTAAATATATGTTTTCAGTTCATCCATTCTAAAAGTCAAATAAATATTTAGATGATCAAATATTTTAAGTAGAAGTACCACATACCCTGAGAAACTTTTCAGGAAGATACAGGAGTTTTACTGCAGGGCTTCTGGCATATTTAACTGTAGTTACAGGGGCTAAGGCAAAATACAGTTTGATTCTTTTAGCCAGCTGGGGCATTGTTGAAAATGTAATGAAAGCTGAGAAAATTCAAGAGAGAAGTTAACTAGAGCAACTTTCATAAACTAAAATATCAGTATTTACCATACTCCATCCTGCAGTTTCAAACTTACAGGCAATCCTATAGCTATTCAAATATTGATTTATTATTGAAGTAAGTGTTCATCCTAGAGTTCATTTGAAACTCCACTCTCCTCCCTGTCCTACAGGCTTGCAAACTATTATCTTACATATTCCTCCTACACTGATACTCTATCTCCACTACTTCTCCAAAAATTCATCCCAAGTATATATACTATTTAGTTCTGAAGATACATGCATTACTCTCCCAAACAACTGCCTCATCATATTGCCTTTGATTTTATCCTCCACTAAACCCAACCCCTCTGTGTGCGGCCATCTCCATATTTTGCTTGCCTTATCTTAAGCCCTGATCCCCCAGTTAGATCCAAAACCCCTTAACCCATGAACCCAATTGGGCCATATTAAACTCCAGTGTAAGTCAAAATCATTGGAGTTACAGCAGGAATGCATTTGGCCCATTCTGTTTTGTTATCTTTCATATAAATAAAAATTGGCTTCATTAAAGTTGCCTACATTTTTACAACTGTCAGTTTAGGAAGTGTTTTTACATCTGAATTTTAGGTCACTCATAAAAGGTGTCAGAGAGATCCAAACATAGTCTTCACTACTGTATAGCGGTGCAGACATGATTCCATAACTAGAGCCCTACCAAATTCAAGGTCCATTTTGGTCAATTTCATGGTCATAGGATTTTTTAAATCACCAATTTCATGATTTCAGCTATTTAAACCTGAAATGTCACGATGTTGTAATTGTAAGGGTCCTGACTCCAAAAGAAGCAGAAGTAAGGGTGGCAATACCATGACCCCCCTGAAATAACTTTGTGACTCCCTGCAACTTCATTTTGGGTCAGGACCCCGAATTTGAGAAATGCTGGTCTCCCCCGTGAAATCTTTATAGTAGAGGGTAAAAGCACACAAATGCCCCAGATTTCATGGGGGGAGATCAGATTTAATAGTCTGTGATGTGTTTTTCATGGCCATGAAGTTGGTAGGGCCCTATCCATAACACATCAGTCTGCATTCCTTGTAACATTACATACCTATAGTGGCACCCTGTGAATAGCCAACATAATACAACTGCTCTTGTCCAGTTTTCTGCATAATAAAGTTTAGCACTGCTGGAAGGTCAAACTTCGCCATCTCATCAAAACTGCAGAGAGAAAGGATGAAAAACATGCATGCATAAATTAAATTCCAGGTGAGTTAGCACTGGATAAGGGAAATCTAGGTTTGTCAGATGAGAAAAAACAAACTGTTTTGTGAATAATTCTGCTTTTTTGAGTCCTAGGTCTTTGTGGCACCTAGTGTAAAAGAGACTGTTCACTAATTTCTGAGGTGCTTTCTGCTCATACCTGAGGGATTGATCGAGACCCCATTGAAGTCAATGGACAGACTCCTTTTAATTTGAGTGGTCTTAGGATCAAACCATAAGTGCCTAATCTTCTTATGTAGATGGAACAATTAATTACACAGTAATGGAACCATTTCCATTGAGATACAGGATCATATAATGTACCACTACAGTCTAGTCTTCAAACAATCATTAAAATAAAAGTGCACTGGAAGCCCTAGTGATTGAAGTTTGAGGGAAGGATAGCTCAGTGGTTTGAGCATTGGCCTGCTAAACCCAGGGTTGTGAGTTCAATCCTTGAGGGGGCCATTTAGGGATCTGGGGCAAAAATAAGGGACAGTACTTGGTCCTACTGTGAAGGCAGGGGACTAGGCTCAATCACCTTTCAAGGGCCCTTCCAGTTCTATGAGATAGGTATATCTCCGTATTAAATTTAAAGTTTTCTGTTTGCCTTCAGGGAAGATACAGCGTGGACACAGGCAGTACAGTCTTCCATGAGCCCATTGTTGAACCTCGGCAGTGTCTAATAGGCCAATGAGGACTCCAATTAGTGCCAGTTATGGTAATATTTTTACAGTGTGGACAGACCACAGCCAGCTCATTATACAGCACCAACTTCTAAGCCAGGAGATGTCAACAATTTTTACTCATTGTCAACCTGCATTGAGTTTAAACCAATGACCTAGATGCACTCTGACATCACAGTGATGGGTGCTTTATAAAAAGCGAGATAGATGAGCAGACAGATAAAAATGAAAGATTTCAATATCCCATCATCAATATCCCAAGTCCCTCTGAATACTATTTCCAACAGTGCTCAATAATTCAGTCTACCTGAAAGACCAGAACTCATCTTGCTCAACAGAAAGATTCAGGTGTCTTCTAGACCAGGTGTTCCCTCTGCTGTTTCCCATCCAAACATCATAGCCAGCATCTGCTAGTATGAAGCCCAGGCTGTTATTGGCCAGGTTTGTGACCCAGTTGCTAGCATCTCCTAATAATCCATGTTGGAGAAACACAGCAGGCTTTACAACTGAAAGAAAAAAAACACTTTACTGAGCTGCTTGATTAATATGGTAATACAATGATACTCCTGTCCAGTATTCAAAACTGTGATTCCCAGTCCTACGCTGGATTAAAGTCTGACTCCTATGGATTTTTTTTTAAGTGTGTATCCCTTTTTCAATTTGTTATGAGATATAATGAATGCCTGGACTTTTAAAAAGTTGATTTCCTGTTTATCTTAGGAATACCAGAATGTAAAGTCTAGTCTCCCTGGTTTTACTGAAGACATTCTGGCGGAACTGAGAAATGAGCTTCTAAATACCTTAATTTAAGTAGTAAAGGCACAAAATATTTAATAAAGGCCTTCTTTATTCAAAATGTTAATTCATCACTGAGGTTAAACAGGTGTGAACAAAAGCAACCATAACACAAACCATGAGATCCAAGGAAGAAACTGGGCTTTCCTGACAGTGGATGTTTGGGGTAGATTGCAGCCTTTACACTTTTTTTTTTAAACTTCTACTGATCAAATGCTAAATCACTCATGATCAGAGCACAAGCTTCAGTTCATTCAAGGCCAGATTTTCAAAAACAGACCATTAGCACATGGGTGCTGGAACTAGGAATGCAAGAGCACTGCTAGGCTTGAAGTGGTTTCCATCATATACAGGGTTTACAGTTTTGTTCAATGGCTTTCAACACCCCCTCTATACAAATTGTTCCAATGCCACTGATTTATCACCAAATTCTGCTCACCTTACTCACAAAAACATTTCCATCAACTTCAGTGTGACTACCCACTTAAGGCAAGCAGGATTGAGTCCAAACTTATGCAGATTGGCAAAGCAATTTAGACACCTGTTTTTCAAAATGTGTCCTCTTAAGTCTTCCTTGCTTTACAGAAATAAATCATACCCGTATTTCCCTGATTTTCTATTCCATAAGGGATTCTGTTAATGCTAAGGATATAGCCATCTTCTGTCACCACTTCATACTCCTCACTGGGGTACCCTCTATAGGTAATGAGCTCGCTCTGCAAAAGAAAACACAAATGCTTTTGCTTCAGATGGCTTACGGGTGTCCATTTTCTACACAGTATGTATATGGAAGGATCTCTGTGATGAGAAAACATTGTGGACTAGACCCAACTGAGGATCTGGTCCCTTAGTTATTAAGTGTCCAAAATAAAAAGAAAATGTCATATTTTAATGACACATCACTCAAACTACCCCTCTTTTCTTTCATACTGCACAATACATTCTGGAATGTTTTAGCAGGAGTGTTGTAAGCAAGACATGAAAAGTAACTCTCCCACTCTACTCAGCACTGATAAGGTCTCAGTTGGACTACTGTGTCCAGGTCTGGGTACCACACTTTAGGAAAGATGTGGATAAATTAGAGAAAGCGACAACAAATATTAAAAGTCTAGGAAACATGACCTACATGGAAAGATTAAAAAAATTATGTTTGTTTAGCCTGAGGAGAGAAGACTGAGTCTTAAAGTATGTAAAAGGTTGTTATAAAAAGGAGGATGATATGTTGTTCTTATCCACAGCGTACTGGACAAGAAGCAATGGGCTAAAATTGCAGCCAGGGACATTTAGGTTAGACATTAGGAAAAACTTCCTAACTAAAAGAGTAGTTAAACACTAGAACAAATTACCGTACCTAGGGAGGTTGTGGAATCTCCATCCATAATTGGAGGTTTTTAAGAACAGGTTAAATAAACACCTGTGAGGAATGACCTAGATAATATTAAATCCCACTCCAACTGCAACAATAATATTGATCACATTCTCAAAAGATTCCCTGAAAGTTAACCTTTCAATAGATCAGAGAACTTTTTCAGGAAATTGAAAAGAAATAAGTTATTTTTGTGATTAAAAACCCTTAAAGTTGGCTCCTTTTTGATAGGTTTGCCAGTTACATAACACTTTTCTTTGCCTCCAATGAAATCAACTAAAACTACAAAATTTGAACATAAGTAGATATTGACATTAACTCATGCAAGGAGCACTTTTCAAGGGCAGGAACAGTAAAATGATTACAAGTTTAAGATGTAAAATGCTGACATTTTTAAGAGTGTAAAATGTGGTGCGATGGAGAAAACTTAGCTCTATGGACTCTGTGTTCTGGCTTGGTGAGATGATGATTCATTGGTCCCTATGCAGCTAGGGAGTGCCAGAGAAGATATTTGGAATAAGTTGGAAATTTAAGTGGGGGTAGGAGGGAATAGGGAAAAAGGAATGTCAGGTAGAATAGAAATATTACGAAACCACCTTAACTTTCAATTAAAAATTGTCTGTGAAATAAGCAAACCTCACAACAGCCCCATAATATAATGTTATGTCCATTTTACAGTAGGCTACATGATGGCTCAGAAAGATTAAGTGACTAAATATACCCCTGTATTCAAAAATCGTTGTAATAATCTTTGTATAAAGTATGCCTTGTAAGGTATCATTAGAAAACTCAATTTGCTGGTCATTGTTGTCCTGATAAAATGTGTGTGGCAACATTGTATGCAAAGTTATAAGATTTTCCTATATGATGTTATTAACACACAGAATCATAGAACTGGAAGGGACCTTGAGAGGTTGTCTAGTCCAGCCTCCTGCACTCGTGGCAGGACTAATTATCTAGATGATTCCTGACAGGTGTTTGCCTAACTTGCTCTTAAAAATCTCCAATGATGGAGATTCCACAACCTCCCTAGGCAATTTATTCCAGTGCTTAACCACCCTCACAGTTAGGAACTTTTTTCTAATGTCCAAGCTAAATCTCCCTTGCTGCAATTTAAGCCATTGCTTCTTGTGCTATCCTCAGAGGTTAAGAAAACCAATTTTTCTCTCTCCGCCTTGTAACAACCTTTTATGTACAGAACTTGAAAACTGTTATGTCCCCTCTCAATCTTCTCTTTTCCAGACTAAACAAAACCATTTTTTTCAATCTTCCCTTATAGGTCATGTTTTCTAGACCTTTAATAATTTTTGTTGGTCTTCTCTGGACTCACTCCAATTTGTCTACATCCTTCCTGAAGTGTGGTGCCGAGAACTGGACACAGTACTCCAGTTGAGGCCTAATCAGAGCAGAGTAGAGTGGAAGAATTACTTCTCATGTCTTGCTTACAATACTCCTGCTAATATATCCCAGAATTATATTCACATTTTGGGCAACAGCATTACACTGTTGAATCATATTTGGCTTGTGATCCATATGACCCCCGATCCCTTTCTGCAGTACTCCTTCCTAGTTCCAGTCATTTCCCATTTTGTATCTGTGCAAATGATTGTTCCTTCCTAAATGGAGTACTCTGCAGTTGTCCCTATTGAATTTCATCCTATTTACTTCAGCCCATTTCTCCAGGTTGTACAGATCATTTTGAATTTTAATCCTATCCTCCAAAGCACTTGCAACCCCTCCCAGCTTGGTATCATCCACAAACTTTATAAGTGTACTCTCTATGCCATTATCTAAATAATTGACAAAGATATTGAACAGAACTGGACCCAGAACTGATCCTTGTGGGACCCCACTCATTATGCCCTTCCAGCATTTTCCAAAACCCACAGCCCTGCCCAAACTGAGGTTGGCAAACACGTCTGTCGTAAACAAAGGAATGTGTGCTCTGCTTAATTTGCATGTAAACAGAGTCATCAAGCAAGAAGGGAAACAAAGGAAGCTGAGACAGGTGAGAAAAAGGCAGCAGGGTAATCCTTCCACATAGAATTTTTGTCTCTTGGTGCCCATCTGAAAATGTTGAATCTAAACCAGAGAAGGGGTCTGCATCTACAGGGTTTGATCAGAAAGACTGCTTAAAATATTTGGTGAGAAATTGCTTGAATCTGATATAGTTTGTTAAGTTAGGTATTAGAAAATGTCTTATCTTTATTTTTCCTGTAATCATGTCTGACTCTTATGCCTCATTTCTTGTACTCACTTAAAAATCTCTCTCTTTGTAGTTAATAAACTTGTTTTATTGTTTTATCTAACCCAGTGTGTCTAAATTGAAGTGTCTAGGAAACTACATTTGGGATGGCAAGTTGTGCACATATTATTTATTTTAAAGAAATAACAGACCTAATATAACTTGTGTTGTCTAGAAGAGGGCTGGGCTGTATGGGACATACATTTCTGGGGGGAACTCTAAGACTGGGGGTGTGATGGGGTCACCCTGCAGTATAACCGAGGCTGGTGAGAGCCAGTGTGTAATCCAAGCGTGGCTGGCAGACTGCAGTCACACACAGACATTCAGCATGTGGCTTGCTTGCTGGAAGGTTGTTTGTGAGCTGCCCAGGTGGGAGCTACTTCAGCAAGGCATTGTAAGGCACCCAAGGTTGCATGGCAAGGGTGACACAGCTGTTCCTGAGCCAGGATTGGACCCAGGTATGTCACAGTGACTTGCCCAGGGTCACACAGGAAGTGAGCAGAGCTGGCTCATTGCTCTGAAACCACCACTGTCCCAGAGCTTTAAGGTTCCATATTTGCTGCTGGAAGACAGGGTCGTTTTACAGAGATTCAGCATTCTTTAGTGGCATTTACCCTGCAGGGCAGTAGGATCAAAAAATGTTAAAAGAAACTGGTGATTTAAAGGGGCTTGATTTTCGGGGAGTGAGTGCTCAGCACTTTTTGAAAATCAGCCCCTTTACTATGTCTGATGCTGGGCGCCCCCCAAAATGGAGACTTCCAAATATCACAAATCACTTCCAAAAATCTTGGCTGAGGAAGTCTGTAGTTCCCGAACCCTCAGTGCTTGCCCTTTTCAGCTGGAAGGCTGGTGCTGCTGCAGCAATCAAATATTCAAAGGGGAAATTTCACTATGCCACTTTAGTAAAGAAAAATAGAACTTGTTGTAGTTTCTACCCCTCATAAGCTGGACTCCTATACATGTAGATAGGAAGGAACATTTGGCAAAACAGAATGACAGTAAGTGTTTGAGAAGAGGGGAAATGTTAGCGAAGTCCATCTCACCTGCACATGTTAATGCAGACAATTCTAAACAATTCTGTGCTATCAGCATTCCATTCATTTTAAAGTAATTCCAATGAATAACTTACAATGTTCATATATGCTTCAGGATACACGTGATCTCTCTTCATTCTTATGAGTTTCTCCGAAGATACAGTTCCTTGGAACAAATATGCCACTGTAATGAATAGCCACATCTTTGTTCTGTGTAAAACAGTACATTCATCTGTTAACAACTTTCTCTGCACGTACATTCTTGCTTTCTCTGCACGTACAATACAATGCAGACACGGAAATATGTCCGATGAGAGGTGAATTGCTGAGAGATAAAGCTTGGTGTGGTGAAGTTGTGCCTGGTACCACAGTAAGCCATCTGGCACAGCCCCCGATTGCTTATGCAGTGCAAGCAGCAAAAACTGAAAGCAAAAAGCAAAGGTAGCTTGGCAGCAGCCTGCATTCTCTGTTAAGTTCATCCAATACTTGATGAAAAGATCAGTAACCAGGAGGGGAACAGTACCTGGAGAAAGGGCGCTGTAGACATTCTCATGAAGCACACACCATTGGAGTGATATAGTTTTGCATGTTTGTTGTAGGTTACTTACATCAAATTAGCAGCTGTCTCTGCTTGGTGCGCTAAGGGAAGGGGTGATGGGATCCATTTCTTTGTAATGCACCCATCCAAGAGTCAGGCACATTACCAACTCAGGACTCCCTTGAATGCTAGGCTGTAGTGCCCAGGGGCAAATTATTCATACCTGTCCATAGCTCTTCAATGAAAATGAGATAGATAAAAAACCTAGTTCAGAGAGCTATTAAAATTGGATAATTAGCCCTAGTAACCCTCCATAACAAAGGTGCTAGACATTTGATTGCAGGGAACTAATCTCAGGATCAACACAAGCAATGTCATTGTCACCTGTATAAACAATACCTGATGGCCTCATTCTTGGCATATCTGAATTAACTGAGTCACTGGACCCAGCTCCCTATAATATTTTTGTGTTTTTATCTTTTGTGTAAGATAAAACTGCCTGGGAACAGGTGTTAGGCAAAGAAGAGGCAAGCCAGGCGGTTCAGGGAAATACTGGGTGCCCAAAAATCTCCCCATCTGAAAAAAAATTAGAAGAGAAAAGTTTGAAGTTTTGTTTTTTGGGTCAACATTTCTTTAGTTCTGAAATGTTAGTTCATTTATACTTAAATAAAGGTTAAAAAATGTTAAAAGGTCACAATGCCTTGAGTGATCCAAACACATTTTTTTCTGAGTCATCGGTTCTCAAAAATTTTCAAAATTTGGAGTTTTTGTCCCAATTCCAGATGGAAACAATTTTCGATATTGCAAAAATTCTTGCAGGATGGGAAAACCTTTTCCCATGTAGCTCTAATAATGATCATCCATTCAGTCTCTGATTCCTTACATGTAACTCTTTTTCCTCTTTGATACCCATCCTGCAAGATTAAGGGGACCAGGAATAGGTAGCTAGAAGATTAAATTAATGATGAGATTTTAGTAGCCTCACTTCCTGATCCTATTGCTTAATCTCTTAGGATGAATATTGAAGAATTACACATAAGGAGTCAGCAAAATCTCTGACTGGGTGATGAGTATGCTATGCACTAGGGATGACTATCAACAGAAGCAAGAGTGGCACCGCTGCTGTGTAGTCAGCACTTTTGAAAAATCAGGTGACTTATGTAGCAACAACTAAAGACTTCAGATACTAAATGTAGACACCCAGTTTTTAAAATCTTGGCCAGAATTTGTAATTTATACAAACTACCTAAATGTCAAAGTTCCTCTACTTAACGGGCTAAGGGGGTGGGCCTTGACAAATTCAGTTGAGTGCAGCAAGATCCAACCACACCATAGGAATAAGAATGTAAGTGGATGAGGACAGGACAAAGGTGAGAGGGTATTTATGAAATGTGTCTTTGGTCTGTGAATACCTCTGAATCGTTTTGTGGATTTCAGAGAACCAGTAATGTACATCTAAACTGAGCAGATTTCATTGGCAAACACACTGCAGTTGCTGCTCCTCAGGTCAATAAGCATCTGTGGTAGTCTTTTCAGAGAAGCTGACATAAATAAAGGGTTTATTTTTCCTCTTAAAACAAAAGTTACCCACACATATATACACAAAGATATAACACTGCATACACAAGATCCCTTTTTAAAAAATATTAGCTGTTTAGAAAAGTTCACTTCTTTTATAATGAAAAGGATAAATGCATTTTAAAGTACTTTCAGATCAACTCATCCTCTCACCTCTCTCCTCCCTACCAAAAAAGATTTACAGACCAGAAAAGAATGAGTTGTGCAGTCACCCTTTATCAGAAACTACCTTTCAGCAAGCAGCAATTCTTTTGTCCATGTAATTTTAAACAACAACAACAACAAGCAGCCTTGGCAAGGTTACTTCTCAACAGCACATGCTAAACCATTATTTGGTTTTATCTCTTGCAATCCCAAGAAAGCCATCACACAATTCTGGGTCAGAGTGAAGTGAAAGTATTACCAACCTTGTGCTCGAGTTCACTTGTTCCACTCAGAGATTCCGATGCAGGAGAGATGGCAACTCTGATGGCTCTAATGTTTAACAGCAGCACTAGGTAAAGGAGATAAACAATGTGATATGGATCACACAAAAGTTTTCCAATAATGGCAATGAGCATTGATTTCTCTCCTCTTCCTTTTACTTGGCAAGTTAGCAGCACTTCTACTTATTCATATTAAAGGGAGTGCACTGATCTAGTGCTACTTATAAAAGCTGACTGCTTTGTCTCTCACAGAATGCTGTAGTTTTAAAGGGAATACCAAGCCCCTTGAAGTGGAACAGCCTAGTCAGGAATTTCAAATACAAACACATTCACAGAGGTATCATGCCAATAAAAACCTGGAAGAATTCCCTTTTTTACCGCTAGCCTGGCAAGCCAGCTATATTCTTGTTCTATGGAGGGGATGGAAGGTAACCTCATTCTTTGATGCCACAATAAATACAAATTTTACAGCACAAAAATGTTTTTATTCTCTTTTATGCACATGCTGCCATTCCATATTGCTAAAGTGATGCAGAAGCAGCTACGGGGATTTCCCTATTCTGATTACACATGCATACTCTCAGTGTGAATTCTATACACACAATAATGAATATACAAACCCCTTCGGTGTGCAATTATAATTATCAAGGTATTGTGTAACATAACAGCCAGTGTGGAAGTAAGCCCTAAAAAGCACTACTTGCTTAAATGGCTCGTGGTGTACTGTCCATCACATTCTCAGTGCTCTCAACTGTTGGGCCCAGCCTCTGGTAGGAGTGGGCCCAACTATACATTTATTACATAGTGGCATAACAGTGGGCCTACCATTCAGGTAATGTGTCCTGCTCTTTATGTCCCAGATTAGAAATTCACAAGGAAGTTGGCTGAAAGGCTTTGGAAGTGAATTGCCAGGTACTTTTTTAATTGTAAAAGGCTAAAGCAGACCATCACAGCTGTTAGAAAATGGTGCTTGGTATTCAAGCTTAACCTGAGATAAATACTAAAAACTTCAGATTTCAAAAGGATTTTCCCCAGCATAGTTGGAACTGAACTGGTTCCAAAGCTGTTTATTTGCTTCCCAGAGCAAGTATAAATTGGAAGCTTTTTGGAAGAACCATCCCTTTGGCCTGGGTTTGTACAGCACCTAGCACGGTGGGACCCTGATCCATGATGGGGGCTCCAAGGAACACCCAGATTACAATTTATAAATAGTAATAAGAAATGTGGTCAAAGCTCATTTCTTTATAGTCTGAGTGTAGCAACAGCTACTGTTCTTTATACTATGTCCACTTCAATTTGGTATTTTTAAATCTTGAAATGAATCATTCCTTATTAGAGAGTTTGTTTTTGGCATTTAAGTTTCTTATCAGACACTGTTCTCCTGAACAAGACTAAGAATGAGTCAACTGACTCAAAGCTTTGTCTGTATGTTTGGCTGAACCTCTTTCAAGGTTTTGAATAATTCTATTTATTTTTATTATTAGTTCATGCAAATTCCTCCAGCAGTTTTGGTTCTGGTTAGGCCCAGATGTATTTGAAATACCATAAGAAAGATTGTTCTTCTGGTATTTCCAGCCCAGGCAGAAATGAGAAGGAAAGTTTTAGGAGAGAGTCTAATCCCATGAGATCTGCTGTCACAGAGTCCTGAACTCAAGACCCAGACGGAAAGTAAAAGAGGAAATAATTATCAAATATCTCGTGTTCGAATGTACTTATAAATGTTATGTCTATCCCTGGATTTTGTCTCTCTCTCCTTTCAGCATGAGCTCCAAGTCCCCTTATCTTTGGAGAACAACATGAATTTCAAGAATGGACTGTTCAAATATGTGCTTACCTTTGAATGCCTCACATTGTTCAAATTCATTAAGCTGTGGTGTTAACTGGTTCTGAAGAAAGTCTGATTCATTCTTCTGGTGAAAGTTGTATATTATGGAAAAATATGGAATTTACAACAAAAGAATATGATTGGTAGAATCAAACAAATGTGCCAACTCCATAAATATTGTATTGGGATATTAACTATTGTAGGGCATAGATCCTTGAGCTCAATGGGACTACAGATGTAGTAAGTGCTTGGTTTAATAGTAAATGTTCAGAGGATCAGATGCATAGGGCTTAGTCCTCCCAAGACTTATAAATGTGCTTAATTTTATGCACATGGGTAGTCTCGATTTATAGAAATTATTTATTACTGTATATTACTCTTCCAAGTAAGGACCATTTGTGGAGCACAGGAGCCACTTAACCATAGGTTCAATTTTTCTGCACCCCAGATGAATAGCTGAACAAATTTTGAATTGAAATAACAAGAAACTAAAATTCCAGATCCAAACACCTCCTTAATTTGGTAGATTCAAAATGAAGATTGGAGTGGATCAGGCTCATAACACACAATCACCAAAAAAAAAAAAAAGTGATGGAGATAGCAAATAAAATAAGTGGCAACTAATGTAAAACCAGTGAGACGATGTCCTGCAGCATCTTGGTTGAATATACAGGGCTCTGTATATGCTCACAATGCCTCTCTGAATGTTGATGATTCTTTTATATTATTAAAACAATCAAATTCAATTAAATGAAACCATCAACAAGGCATTCTGATTTTCTTTTATATTAATGTGAGCTGCAATTAATCTTTAATACATGTTCCTCTATATTGCACTGTCACACCTTCCAAGTGGTCAGGAAAGATTAGACTTACAGGAGTGGGTTATTTGCTTGGGGAGATAGGGATGAGTTAATCTTGCACACTATATTCCTACTTGCGTTTATTAAGGCATACACTCAAACAGAGTTATCACCAGAGGTTTCAAAACCAAAGTATCTGTTGCATCTTGTATATCCAATACCATTATCAGAACTCCAGTAAATAGCTCTCTGTACTCTAGTTCTAAGTCAAACTGTTCCTTTCATTTTAGTTTTTTACAGAACAATCCTTCCAGGGTTGCATTACTCTGTCTATTATCTCTCCTCATACAAATCAAATCCTTTGGGCCTAATTTTCAGAAGACTTCCTCCACTTACATACATGCTGTTTTGCTTGTGTACGCACCTACAGATGTGCTTTATTGTGCAATATCATCTGTGAAGGCAGGTGGTGGGATCTATCACTTGCACACTCCAGTGAGTATTTTTATATGAAAAACCTATTTGTCCAAATGGATTTCACATGGAAAAATTCCATTATCTGACAAATGGTAAATGTGTGAATCAGTTATCAAGGTCTCTAGATTCTGCATCAGCCTCTTGAAAATTCATTCTGCAGCAGCTTCATTGTGGAGATTTTTAAAAGTATTTACAGATGAAAGTGAATAATACAATCAGTGCATGTCTCTTTGTTATTTATTTTTATATGAAATTCAACCGATTATTGCTCCACATTGAGTTCTCATTATGCAACTTATTTGTACATTGACAACACAACTGCCACTAGGCTGTAATTTTCTGCTTCCTCAATACACAGCTCAACAAACCAGGATGGATTTTCTGGTATCATTAATGGTGTGACTGGCGAGGCATACACAATTCACAGTCTTACTGGAAACAAAGGCATTTTCAGAAACAAATACCTTCAAAAACCATTTTTGTTTTCAAAAGGATTTTGTAGCTAGGACCAAGATGTAGTCCCCAAACGAATGGATCAAAGAAGTTTTATATTTCCCTTAAGATCATATTTTAAAACCTCATTTCTCATCAGAGATATTGGGGACTATGTTACTGACAAAGCCATATCATTGCATCCGCTTTTAAGCAGAATTCCCCATAAAATCATCAGGGAGTTCTGCTTTTTAAAAAATGCCCAGAGCTAAAGGTGTCATCCTAAAGGCAAATCCACCATGAAAGTCCTATTTCAACTCATCCATGGATGAAAGGAAATCAGGATAGCACCAGACAAATTCAGATCAATTTTTCCTCTATCATTATGTCTTATCTTCCTTGGGAAACTGACATATTTTAAAAGTTTTGCCTCTACATTTGTTGTCATGAAATCTGCTTTATTTTTCAGGAATTTGTTTTCTGTGATTAACAATAATTCTCACACTTGCTCCGAAAAGTACCGTGAATTTCTATGTATTTCCCTGTATTCAAATCCAACTTTTATGTTCAGAAGAGCTGCACTCAGAGCACCACAGAAAATGAAGGAAGAGTCAAAGGTCACCTTTAACAACAAATCCTGGGGCTGGTTTAGTCCTTTGCACAATTTAAAGCAACCTCAGAGCTGTTAGTAGCTCCAGGGGGATGTCCCAACAGCCAGCAGTTACTGGAACGCAATGGTGCCCCAGGTACACATCCCTTTTGCCTCGATCAGTATTCTGGGGAGCCAGGGTCAGGGACTCCTCCATGCAGGGGCATTCTGCAGCTGGTTAGTTACTACAGTGATGATGTAAAACTGGCCTAACACAAAGGGACTGTATATTTATATTTACAGTACTTGAGAAAAGGGCCTTTTATCTCTGTCAGAAATAGGTCTTGCACATGGTCTTGTTAATGCACAGTCATGCATAAAATACAGCCCCCTAGCCCTGCCCTTCTGTTACCAAGTTGTTGCCTCTTACAATCTCAGAGTTTTTGTAAGGCCAATTTCTTCCACACATGAATAGTCATATTTTGACTTGTAACACTTGCTTTCCCTGCTGTTCTTCTGAATTCATAGATGTTTCAGTGCTGCTAGTTTCTCTTAAGCCATTATTGTCTACTGTTAGGTAAGAAACAATTAAGAAACCAAAGAAGTGAAAAAACACCAAATAAAATCCTTAGAACCAGATGGCATATGGAGCAACAAGAATAAGCCTGTTCTTTCTGTGGCTTCTGATGTCTCTCTTTATATTGTACGAGGAGAAAAGAAAAAGAGGTAAGAATAATAATGGCAAAAGTTATTAGGCTTTTTCCATAAAATGTATTTTCTAAAAAAGATATTTAAGCCATATCTAAGTTTAATCTCTTTGCTCTAAACATTAAATTCTCTAAAACTTTACACACAGGATGATTGTATCGGAAATTCAAAAGCTATGCTTTTTCTGGTGCATATAATATCCATAAAATATAAATAAGTATATAGATAAGCGGAAAAAGGGATGAACTGTTTTGGTTTCTCTCTGCTTTGAAAATGGCATTTATTACTTATTTGTTTTATCCAGAGATCAAGGCACCATTGTATTCAACAAAAAGAGGCAGACCCTACCCCAGAAACCTCATAGTTGAAGATTATGACAGGACACAACATATGGATAAACAGACAAACTCAGGGAAGCCAAAAGGAAAAGTGACAGTAGGAATATTTACATAAAGTAGTAGTACCAGTTGGTGTAGTACATATCTATATGTCTCTACAAATATAAATCCATAGGTACCTGAAGGGAAGTATCTGATTTTTGCTTTGTGCAATTATCCTTAGTAAATCAAAACTGTCACCAAATTTCAGGAGACAATGCAACTGCAGAACTTCAGATAATTTAATCTGACAGCATTCCCCACCTCCAATCTCAAATTAGATGGCCAAATTATTAATAAAAACTAAAAGCAATAATAATTGCAGTAATAATTCTATATTATTGCTTAATGAGAGGGCAGATATTTGGGAGGGGGCGTGTAGAATCTCAAATACTATTTTTCAGTATGCAGTAATTAAAGGTGATCGCAGAGGAGGAAGAAGTCTCTACTCTCCACAACCCTAACCCTGTCCTGGAGAGGTTTATCTACCGCAGCCCTAGCCTGGTGAGCCCTAGCCTCCACACTTCTAACCCTAGCCCAAGGAGCCCAACCCCTCCTAGCTAATGGCAGCCTGAGAAAGCCCACCCTCCACAACCCAGCCCTAGCCCCAACTTTAACTATACTCCAGAGAGCCCTGTTCACCCCAACCCAAAACCCTAGCTTGAGAAGCCCTATCCTCCACAAGGCCTAACCCTAGCTTGACGAGTCCTATATGTCGAACTCTAACCCTAGCAAAATGACTAGTACCTGCTCCATCTCTATCTTTAGCCCAGGTAGGCCTGCCCTTCCCCACATCCTGCACCCATTCTAGGCGGGGACCCCTGCTGTCTCCAACCCTAACCCAAGCCCAGGAAGCAATACCTACCCCAACACTAAGCTTAAAATAAGGAACCCATCACTTTAACCCTGCCCCAAGCCTTGGGAGGCCTGCATACCCCAACCCAAGCCCAGGGAGTCCTACCCTCCAAATCTTTCCCTATCCTGAAGAGCCCTATGCCCCAACCCTAACTTTAGCCCAAGGAGCACCACCTGCCCCAAACCTAACTAATCCATGGTGCCCTATCTGCCCCAACCATAACTCTAGCCCTGGGGAATCCTACCCTTCACAGCCCTAAACCTACTTTTGGGGAACCCTACCCTACAGCACCTTAACTGCTGGCTGGGATGCCCTGCTTTACACAATCCTAAATCTTAACCCAAATTGCTCTCCTCATCCCACTGCCAACAATAGCTTGAGAACCCTCCCCTCCACAATCCTAGCTCCTGGCGGCCATACCACCCCAGCTGGAATCATAGTCCCATGAAGCCCTATCCTCCACTCCCCTAAACCCTGTAAAGCCCAATCACTAACCTAATCCTAACCCCAGGGAGCCCTCTGAGCCCCAACCTGAAATCTTAACCCCAGGTGGGCTTCTATAGAAACTTTTTAGCTAAACCCAAAACACAGGCCCTGCAGGAGGCAGGATCAAAGATAAGATCAACCTCTAATGGAAAGTGTAAAATAGGTGGTAATTGGAGCTGCTATTGTGGCCAGTGCCAATCAGGAATAGTTTCTTATTGTTAAAGGTTCTACCCAGCTACCCATGTGTAACTTTACAGCTAATAGCCCCAAATAAATACATTGGTAGCTAATGCCAAAATCCACCCTTATGTTTTCAAAGACGTGATACTGTAATTGTAACAAGATTTTTTTTTTTAAAGTGATCTGAACAAGTTAACCATGAAGAAGGCACAGCAAGGCATCACCCTGCAGTTTGACAGCTATTTCTTCATCAGATGAAGAGTTGTATTCTAAAACATGCAGAGATGCTTTGAGTCTCCACATGAAATCCAGATGGTTCCAATCAGGATTATGCTTGTGCTAAATGAGATTTTTTTATTTTAGGAAACAACATGGCAACATCCTTTGGGACAGCAAGGCAGTTATGTCCACCACTCCAAATCATAACTGGCACCTTCATAACAGTGTCATTGTGCATTGGAGGAGTGCTCTGCAAAAAGGGCAACTCCTTCACAAAAGAAACCAAGTCTAAAAAGCAAACCAGAAATAATTCTTTAAGTAAAGCTTCAAATTATAGGAGGAATATCTTGAGCAAATAAAAGTTTGATTAATTAATCCTAGAAAGAAGACGTATTACAAATATGGGTGGGGTTTTTTTTGTTACTTCTGTGAATAATCAGAATTAACCTGTTTAAATTACTACTTTGACAAGCAAGCTTTCAAACAAGATACAATAGTGGTTTGATCCATTTCTGATGTGGTAAAGAACTATTTTAATGAATGGCCTGAGAAATCACACAAACCCTTATTTTAAAAAGAATCCCCTTTCACTATCCTTATTAGCTGCAGTAGAAACATGCTGCATAATACCTATCATTCTATACTTCTACAATTGTACCGGACAGAAGATGATTTGTAAGCCTGTTGAGTCAGGTCTTCACATAATTTTAGTTTGGGTGTCTTATTCACACCTCATTCTTTGCCTCTCTTTTGGCCCTTTTCATGATAGAGCACTGGACTGGGATTCAGGACACTTGGTTTCTAGCCTCATTCTGCCAGTGGCAGCAGCAGTGACTTGCTTCCCTGTTCCTAAGATTCCCCATTTCTAAAATGGGAATAATGATACTGACCTTGCTGGGAAAGCGCTTTGAGATCTACTGATAAAAGTGCTAGATAAAAGCTAGACATTATTATTGTGTTGCCTCATCTATTTTGAATTTTTTTCCCCTCTACCCATCCAAGGCACTGACTCGCTGCTTTATGGCTCACTTCTTAAAACTTTCTTCTCTCTCCAAGCTTATGACTGACTCACCTCCCAGTTTTGCTGCCTAAACTGCAGCTTTTCCTGTGAATAACTGCTTCTAGTGCTGTCTGTCAGGCACTTCACTTCAGCTATGAATTCATTAGAGAACACTTTACCAGTAAAGTAAGGGTATGTCTATAGGTACAGTGCTGCTGCAATGGGTCTAATGAAGATGCTCTGTGCAGACGGGAGAGCATGCCACCTCCAGGAGTGGCAGAAGCTATGTCAGCAGGAGCTTCTTCCACCATCATAGCTGTGCACACGAATGCTTATGTCAGTGTGATTTATGTCACTCAGAGGATGGAATATTCACACACCTGAGTGATATAAATTTTGCCGACATAGTGTAGACATAGCCTAAGACCTGACATAAAGCAGCTATCTTCCTTAGAACTGCTGCTGTCATTGTAACTGATTTTTTTTTTAATGTTTACAGAAGTTAAAGAGCACCCAATGACGGCTTTAAGCTTTTGATAAGTTATTCATGTTTAATGGCAAAGAATAAGGAGGCTCTGAAATGGTCATGCTCTGGCCATGTATTTAAATCACACTTTTAGGTAAAGCCCTATCATACTGCATCTACAAAGCTTATCCAGCTGAGGGATCTTTGATTTTGAACTTTAATCTTAACACTATTTTCTCTTTGCTTGCACTTTAGTGACAAGATTTCCTTCAAATTTGAAATCTGCTACTAATTATCCTAAGTTTGCTGAGTTTCATGAGCTATAAAGCAAAAAGCCAGGTGAATACTGTTATGGCAACAGATTATAATGTACCTCACTTGTTTGATAAAATTCTAGTGATAGTTAGATAAAAGCTTCTATAAGAGATGGCTGAAATTTCTCAAAGTATGTAACATTTCAAATTGAGAAACCGGAGAAAATTCAGAAATGAATGAAAAATGTAACCTATAAAAAGTCTTGCTAGTTTTTGTCAGCTAAATTTTCCAGGATAAAATTTTTAGTTTTAAGTATCATATAGATTAAAGGTCTGATGACTACTTGCCACTGGAGTCAAAGACAAAATTCCCATTGCTGTTATATATGTAAGGGAGCCGGCCTGACTTATACTGACTTCTCTTAAACATCTGATATTACCGGCTGAATCCCACTTTGACCAATAAAGAGTGTTATTTATAAATGGTAAAAAGAAAAAGGAGTACTTGTGGCACCTTAGAGACTCACAAATTTATTAGAGCATAAGCTTTCGTGAGCTACAGCTCACTTCAGCGGATGCATTCCGATGAAGTGAGCTGTAGCTCACGAAAGCTTATGCTCTAATAAATTTGTGAGTCTCTAAGGTGCCACAAGTACTCCTTTTCTTTTTGCGAATACAGAGTAACATGGCTGCTACTCTGAAACTTATAAATGGTAAAGTGCTTTCCTTTTTCTTTGTATGCGGTGTTGTAGCCATGCCGGTCCCAGGATATTAAAGAGACAAGGTGGGTGAGGTAATAGCTTTTATTGGACCAACTTCTGTTGGTGAGAGTGAAAGGCTTTTGAGCCTCCTTTTTCCTTTGTGCTTTTTGAGCTAGATCCTCAGCTGATGTAAACTATCATAGCTGTATTAAAGTCAATGCTGCTGTGATGATTTACACCAGCTGAAAATCTTGTTGTGTCTTTGAAATACTGGAATAGTTTCCTTTAAGTGTAGATTACCTGATTGTAGTGAACTATATTCTTTGGCAAGCTTGGTGTTTCCCAGATTAACTGCCTACCATAAAAAATAGAAATAAAGTTATAAAATCAGAGAAAAACCTAAGTAGTAGTAAATAGTTTGCCTTTAAGTAACAGTGAAGTATTTATTCTGGCAAGCAAAATTAGAAATCTAGAAATGTTTGCTATCTTAACTACAGAAATATCAAAAATTACACATAAAATGAAGTCACATAGCAAATTCAGTTCAGGAGTTAGTTGGAAACTTTCCTTTATACAGAGCAAAACCTATTACTAACCAGCTACAAGCTCTTCAAAAGTGATAGAACTTCAAGACTAAGTAAATTCTCATGACAGCACATTCTTTCCTATCTTCTTATCTTTGTCGAAGTATTCCATTCCAAATTTGTTTGTTTTCCTACATTAAAAAATAAATAATCCACCCCCAAACAAAACAGAGATTTTAATGCTCTGATTTAATGCGACCACAAAGTCTCACAATACTATAGAAAAATAGACCAATATGCAAATTGCTGAACTCGAACAAACATTGCCTCATGGAACAGTAGCCAGTGGACACTAAAACCTGCAATGAGACAGGACATATGTAAACTTTAATAACCCTACCTATCCTATATGACAAGGCCCAGGAAACATAGGTATGTCTTCTACTAACACTCAGGTATGTCACAAATCTTTTATTACTATTTGGATTATCTTTTTCCAAAGAAAAAGATCAGGGAAAGGCCTTAAGGAAAGATGCCTTTGATGATTCCTTTGCAGAGTTTTTTCACCCTAGGGGAAAGAGCGTAGAGCCCACCTGAAATATGGCAGATTTCTCAGGGATCCACAGGAAACTAGGGCCGGCCCTGCACATGGAGGCTCTGAGCTTCCACTCCAGCTCCTGGCAGCACAGCTCACCGTAGAGAAGAGAAATACTCAGTTTTCTTCTTCGTAAAAAATACCAATAGTCAGAATTTAAACACTGCCTTGCTGAAGGGAAGATAAATTCTCTAAAGTGGCAACACTGTAACTTGAATTTTAAGTTTATTCTGGTCAAAATTATGCCTTATTAAAAAAATCTGATGTTTACTACTAGTGTTCTATATTGTTTCTGGAGTATCTTTTTTATAAGGGACTGTATAATGGCAAAAATTAAATGAGCATCATTTTCAAAAGGTAGAGTACAATTATTTTGAGTAATTCTGGCACTTTTGATTTTAGAAACTCTGACTTCTGTGGATAATATTTTGTACAGAAGTTCTAGCTGGTGCATGTACTGTGGATGCATCTACTTGACCCAAAGAAAATATTCATATTTCATAGCACATATCTACTCAGGATGTAAAATGAGTTTTCCTCATTACAGTTTGTAACACTCAGTCTGGAACAATTTCAAATGCAGGTAAGCCAAAATCAGAACCATTTATCCAAGACTTCTTGAATTTTGGGTGTTTACCTAAAATGGAACCCCATTCCGGACCACCTGTGGTTTTGCTCCTCTTCAGCTTGAGGAATGGAGCCAAGGCAACATATATTTTAATTTTCTTAGCCACCCTTAGCATAGTTAAAGATATAATCAAAGCCAAGAACAAGAGATAAGTTAGGAGGACAATATTGATTAGAGAGCTAAAATGAACCAGTTAAAGTTTAATATACTGTTATTTGTAAATCACTTCAAAACTTATTAATCTTGAATTTTGATTTTAAATTTGGCTTAAAAAGTAGTAATGCTCATCTTGAATTTCTATTTTTATTCAGTTAAAGACTATCTGATCTCTGTAATCTAAAAAAGGTAATGGCAAACTTCCCCCCCCTCCCCATTTTTTATTCAATACAGGCTCTACCTACCCCAATAGGCCTATTGTGATAGTAATTACTAGGAAATCATCAAAATCAATATCTGCAGTAGGATTTCTTGCCCTTTACTTTGAATGATCTGGTACTCTACACTGTTAAAAACAGGATACAGAACTAGATGGACAATTTTCTCACTGGGTCTGGCAATTTCTATGTTCTTAAAGGTTGTTCTTTGCTGAAAACTCTATTTCAGCTCAGCTTAAATTCTGGCAATCAGGACCCTTGTTGTCATTTGTGTAATGAGGCAATGTATACACATTAGGAAATTAAGTCACTTGCATAACATGTCCAGATTTCTGGAACAGACTTGCCAGCTTTGGGTTGTCAGCAAAGATTTCTGCCTCTCGGAAAGAATCTGCAGGAACATCAAGGAGGTTCCTGTTGGATATGCAAAGGTTTCCTTTCAGTCTCGTTTTCATAGATCTTTTTTCAGAGTAGCAGCCGTGTTAGTCTGTATTCGCAAAAAGAAAAGGAGTACTTGTGGCACCTTAGAGACTAACAAATTTATAAGAGCATAAGCTTTCGTGAGCTACAGCTCACTTCATCGGATGCATTTAGATCTTTTTGTAGCCCTATTTCTTAATGCGTGTGCGCGCGCGCACACACACACACAATCTGAACTCTAGGGTACAGATGTGGGGACCTGCATGAAAGACCTCCTAAGCTTATTCTTACCAGCTTAGGTTAAAAGCTTCCACCACCAAAGTGTTATACAAAGAACAGGGGAAGTGCCCACTTGGAAACGTCTCCCCCACAAAATATCCCCCCAAGCACTACAGCCCCTTTCCTGGGGAAGGCTTGATAAAAATCCTCACCAATTTGCATAGGTGAACACAGACCCAAACCCTTGGATCTTAAGAACAATGAAAAAGCAATCAGGTTCTTAAAAGAGAATTTTAATTAAAGAAAAAGTAAAAGAATCACCTCTGTAAAATCAGGATGGTAAATATCTTACAGGGTAATCAGATTCAAAACAGAGAATCCCTCTAGGCAAAACCTTAAGTTACAAAGAGACACAAAAACAGGAATATACATTCCATGCAACACAACTTATTTTATTAGCCATTTAAACAAAACAGAATCTAACGCATATCTAACTAGATTGCTTACTAACTCTTTCCAGGAGTTTTGACCTGCATTCCTGCTCCGGTCCCAGCAAAAGCATCACAGACAGAGATCGTTTCCCCCCACCTCCAGCTTTGAAAGCATCTTGTCTTCTCATTGGTCATTTTGGTCAGGTGAGGTTATCTTAGCTTCTTAACCCTTTACAGGTGAAAGGGTTTTTTCCTGTGGCCAGGAGGGATTTAAAGGTGTTTACCCTTTCCTTTACATTTATGACATATCCCTATTTCTTAATGCACGTGTGCGTGCACACACATACACAGACACTTTATTAACTTCAAGTGACAGTTGAAATTAGGCTGCAGACGGCAATATCTTCCCACTCATAGCAGCATGAAAGTACAATATCAGCCTTAATTACAGCTGTTCTGATGGTGTGCTATTTTCAGTTCTATAACTTTCTAAATCCGTAACTTGTAGAAAAGTAGGATTTCATTGATGGTTTAATCACAGATTGAGATGCTTTAGAGAGTGTTAGGCAAGATCACATCTCTTTCCTTGTTTTTTTCCTTCCAGTTCAGCACACGTGCAAGCAGGAGTGCTGGTACAATTTGTATACTGGGGGTGCTGAGAGCCATTGAACCAAACTGTACCCTGTATATGATGGAAACCACTTCAAGCCAGGAGTGTGGTAGTACCCTCAGCATCCCTACTTCCAGCACCTGTGTGTGCAAGCCATCAAATTCAGCTAAAGTCCAGATTGTGAACTCCTTACTTCTAGTAAGAAAAGGAGTACTTGTGGCACCTTAGAGACTAACAAATTTATTAGAGCATAAGCTTTCATGAGCTACTGCTCACTTCATCGGAAGTGAGCTGTAGCTCACGAAAGCTTATGCTCAAATAAATTTGTTAGTCTCTAAGGTGCCACAAGTACTCCTTTTCTTTTTGCGAATACAGACTAACACGGCTGCTACTCTGAAATCTGTCATTACTTCCAGTAGTGAGCAATTACTCACCCTGGGACAGCTTGAATGAGTAACTGTTAACTAATAAGAGTAAGACGTTCACAATGGGGGGCTAAACCTTTTTCTTTACTTTTGTTCAAATCCTTCAGGACAAGACTCTTGAGATAAGCTCCATTGTAACCATGTACGATGGGAGCTTCAGTTTTCCAATGTATTTTGCTACAGAGTGAACCATCTCTGCATTAGCTATAACCACCGAAAAGAAGTAGTCCTTTGCCAAGTGCACTGCTAGCTGGTCACAGGACCACAGTCAGAATCTGGTAAAGCTCTGTGAGGTGAGCAAAACATTCAGCCTCAGTTAGAGTACTGCGTGTACCAAGCAATAGTGGAGAAGCTGGCAGTGTTGGTTTTGAATTTAGTAAGAAAGTTTGATACCATCACCTCAAACAGAGCAGTGACCAATGATGGAAGGGATCAAGCATATCAGGAGCTACTATTGGAAAAGCTTGGGATGAGAACTGCACCTCTGAGAGCTTCCTGACATCCTGCATAATTTTTAAGGACTTTAACCTGGTGCTGGAAACTACGCCGAGCCCAGAGAGGTTCATGATAAGATGGTCAACCTGGATGGTGGCCTTCTGACCCCCCCCCCCAAATCTAATATAGTCATCTGCAAACTTTTCCTGAAGTAGGAACTTAAGATGGGTAGTCACATTTCAGGGAAGATGGACTTTCTAGGTCCTCCTTCGTAGGTCACCAGCCTACCCCACTCAAAAGGTGTGTTGTTCATTCAGCATAAGCTCAGAAACTTCTTCAATACTCATAGCTGGCTTGCCCCTGGTTACCTGGAATAGAACATCCTTTTGAAATTCAGGAACCTTCAGAATGATGTCCACCAGACATGATGTTGAATGCCTGAAAGGAATGTGAAACCATATGTAATATACTATGGCACGTGTTGCAACTCTTTCTTCCCAAAAAATTGAAGTCATCTCCCATTTTTAAACATATAATTTGTAAATTCCACTTTACCATTGCATCTGAGAACTTAACTGTAGCAGTCAGCATATACCGAAGCAGAGTTTTACAAGGCATCATTTTTTGGCCTTGAGATTGCAAAGGCCCTTCAACTGATGTAGAGAATCCTCTAATTCTGGCAGGATTAGACTGATCCTATCAAAATTGTCCAAAAATTTTTTCCTTGCATAAGGTTATGTTCTAAAGCAGTGGTTCTCATTTTTTTTCCCCTGCGGACCACTTGAAAATTGCTGAGTGTCAGACCACCAGCACTATATATTTAAGCAGTAGGGTTTCACTTTGCAAACCCCTCTGGCCCTCCCAAGCTGTTTGCCCATGATTTTCTGGACAGTTACTGAAGACAGAACTGTAATGAAAAACACAACCTCAACAGGAGAAGGTGCTGTGTCACATTTTGCCTTCATGCCTCCATAATCTGTCCACCATATTTTTCCTCCCTTTCCAGTATCCTATCTTTCACACTTTCCCTCTCTACCCCTCCTTATTCTCTTCTCCCCATCATTCTCTTCCTTCAGCTTTTCAGCCTTCAATGCTCCCTATTTCCTCCTGAACCTCTTCATTGACCTACTGCACCAGACATTCCTGCCTTCTTATAGTTCCTTGTATAGACCCTTAATGAATTTCACTTCAAATAATGGGAATTGGTGGCCATCTTTTCTAGGGACAGCCTTACTTCCACATGTAAATACTGTTAGGAAATGATGGAGAATGTGACTTAGTGCGGTGTGATGTCAACCCCATTGAAAATAAGCCATTTTGAATAAGGGATCTCTCTGGTTACAGTGTATATGGTAACACCCTTTGTTTCATGTTCTCTATGTATATAAATCTCCCCACTGTATTTTCCACTGAATGCATCCGATGAAGTGAGCTGTAGCTCACAAAAGCTTATGCTCTAATAAATTTGTTAGTCTCTAAGGTGCCACAAGTACTCTCTTTCTTTTTGCAAATACAGACTAACGTGGCTGCTACTCTGAAACTTCACAAAAATACAGTGTCCCTGGATGGGCAGGTAATATGAACAAACAGAGGTAAAATGCTCAAAGAACCACAGTTACTGTGGAAAAGTAACTTATTTTTCACCTTTGATATGACCTTTATATATTCCCAGGTGCTGGCACCTGCAGTTCCCAACAGGAGCTACAGATGCCAATACCACTCAGGATCTGGCATTGAGGACATAAGAAATATAAGTTTTAAAAAGCAGAAAAGGAACTTTTGTAGAAGAATTGTTTTCCCTCTATTTTTATTTTTACAAGAAGAGCAATAGTGAGTATGAAAAAACTCTGCTGTTACATTTTTAAAAGACATTTCTTTGTAGTGAAAGAGTGTACTAACAACAAGAACTAAAATAATTATTGAGAATATTGTTTGTATTAGTACCCTGGATATTTAACATTTTTAATCATAGCAACCTACTTTTTCCACATACCAGTTTGGGTTATCTTGCTACCTATAGACATGGATTAAAAACAGCAAATTGATTCTGCCTCACATGGTATTCCTTCCAGCGTTCCTCAGAAAGCAGGTTTTCCTCCCGTGATATCTCCATTCATAAAATGTACAACATACTTTTATACTATGACTGTATATACTTCAAAATTCACCATTTCCTTGCCACATAAGTACTATAGAACCTCATCCAAAATCAATACCTCTTTTTCAACAGTTATAGAAAAATCCTAAGAAAATGCAAACAATTTCAGAGGCATATAATTTTAAACAGTGAAAATACCCAATGCCACTACTACTTCTCTGAAATATAGCTAGGAAAGGGCTTTTAATGTTTCTTTCACTAGCAAATTCAGGGACAGAATTTTCCAACACCTGTAAATTCAGTTTGATAATTAAGCAATACTTAGTTCAGTTCAAACAAATTCACTGGATTCCAAGAAGATTGCTAAAAGATGACTTTTCTGAAGACGATTGTTCTAATATTAGGGATATTGTGTGGATATGCAAGTGAAAGCATCTTACCCGGAATCAAATGCCACACATAATGGAACTAGTTGGGGAAAGAGCAATACCTCAGTTCATCCATGTAATACCCTTACTGAAATTAAGAACCTCTCACAATTGAAAGAACTAGATTGCATTAACTATATTCTCTGTGACAAAGTGGATGGAATCCAAATTGACCAATATCAGAAGACTGATTTCAGTGTAAAGGAGAAATAGGGTTATGTGAAGCTGATAGACAGAGCTTTGTGACCTGGCAAAATGGTGGGAGGTGTGGGAGCAATTTTTGGAAGTGAAAATATAATTTACATGAGAAAGAAATATAACTTTATGCTCTAAATTGTACACAAGTGTTTTAGATTCAGACATTGATTTCCCCCCCCCATACATCTCTTCCGAGTGTGATTCTATCTTTTTTTACAAGCCTTTCAATTCAAGGATATCCTTTGATGTGTGTATTTTTCCTGTCATGTTTTTGCTGTCTTATCGTTATTGTATATATTCATGTGCATCTATACAAAATAAACGGTCAAAGTAAAACTAACATAGACTGTCTTAACTATATATGAAAGGCTGCATTATTGATTACCAAATTAAAAACATTTATTTTTAATATGCAACATGGGAAAGTTCTCTCGTATTTTAACTGGACCAGAGAAATGTTCTCATTAGTTTAACATCTAATGATGGATTGTGCTGTGCTATTTAAGGCATGCATACATATTCTGGCTCACAGCTGTAATGTGCACTATAGAATTTTAGTTTTGGTTTCAGAACCGTTTCCTTTGAGAAATATAATTCAGTTTTCTGAGTAACAGAATCCTGGTTGCTGAATTTCACCAGGAAGATGGGGAAAAATTGGTACCACGACCAAAAGAAAAAAAAAGTACATATTAAATCCTTTCACAGTAACCCCCCATTCCGTTTACAAGCACCATGACTGACTCAAAAAATAGCAACTAGAAAAGCAGCCTATTGCCACACGTACAGAAAGTAGATTTCAATAAATCTAAACTAACTAATTCTCAAACAATGCTGTGTGGTTTTATGGATACTTTCTCATCAATGCAATAATTTCATTGTACACACGCTTGGCTGCATCAAGACCCCAGGTGAAATCCCAGTGGTTCCAGTCAGAAATATTCTTGTGGTAAACTAGGTTAGTAATTTGAGGGAGTAACATGTCAATATCCTTTGGGTCTACCATCCAGTCCTCTCCACCGGACCATACTGCAGTTGGCACAGTCATATCTTCTATCTTATAGAAGGGAGGGACAGACTGAAAGACAAAAATGTAAGTCTCAGATGCTGTCTTAATTTTTAAACAAAAATCATTGATTAACCATTTGACTGCTGTGCAAAATTGCCAGATTCATCCGAGATGATCAGTGTTTTGGGACAGCAGCTCTCAAACCATGGTCAATAGTCTACACAGCATCTGCTGTTGCTCCATAAAGAGCTGCCTTCTACATGTGTCCCAATTCATCTTTGTAACATAGCGTCTGGGTGCCCATTAGGGTCGCTGGAAATCAGCGGGATAAGCCTGCCTAGTTTCCTCACTAGGAATCAGTGCTACATGGGAGGAGGAGGAGGAAAAGGAACTGTTCTCACAGACTTGCTGCTGGAAAGAAGTTGCCAGTGGAAGAAGAGCCAAGAGCCATCCAGCTGGAGACAAACATCCAGCAGAGAAGGGAAACAGGCAGTATGCATTGGAGATCAGAGGAGAAGGGAAACACATGGCAAGGAGAACGTGCAAGAAGGGAACTGGAACATATACAAGGGAATGGGGAAGAAAAGAAGCTGGAGGCTGTGCAGGGAGAGAGGAAGACCCAGAAGTGGGGGAGCATGGTGCAGGAGGAGACAAGGGCCAAGTAACAATGACCTTTTGCATGGAAGGTGAGGACAAAGCAGCAGTGAACACAGGGCAGGAAAGTGAAGGAGAAGTCGACCAGATGAGCAGGTGAAGCCTGGGGAAAGAGAGGAAATGAACAAATGATGGAGGAGATGAAATGAGGAGCAAAAGGAGACAATATAATTAAGTTTTTCAAATGGATGAAACCCATATTAAATACACCCCAAAAGTCCATAAACTAATGCTAGTTTTCCTGTAGTCAAATGCTGTAACAGATTGGGGATGTGTTGTGACCGAGTGTGGGAAGGCAGGGGATCGTTCTTATTTTTAAAAGATCACTTATGATTTTTATTGAAAACTTTCTCTCTACCTGGTTGTACTTAGCCTTGTTCTCACTGCCATAGTCAAAATATTTGAATTCTCCCGATTTAACTGCCTAGCAAAAAGAAAAGAAAGTGTAAAATTAGACAACAAATTATCCACATGCCTTTGCATATCAGTGTGCTGTTCTGCCTTAAACTATCATGAATCAATGATATTACAGTATACAGGACTTTAGACATTTTGGATGAAATTTTGGCAAAACACTCATTGACTTCAATAGGATCAGAATTTAACCCTTTGCATCTACAACAGCACATTTTGAGCATAAAAAAAATAAAATCACTTCTCACTTTTCATTGCCGACGAATAATTTTTAATCTGTATCTGCTAACAAACAAGTTTTTCCTTTTTGTTAACTTCATCATTAATGTTGTGCACAAGGGGTGCTTTTTGAGAACTTTGTATCAACAGATTTTGGTATTACATAGTCCATGATTTTTTCATTCTCTCTCTTTCTTGACACAATAGTCTTAAAATATACAAACAATTAAGAGAATCATAATTTTCCTTTTCAGAATTGCTTTCTATACTGGTGTTAGTCACTGAGACAAGCAGCAACCCCTATAGTTAAAATCACCTGGCACTTGTCATTATAAGACCCTGTTTTCAGTTTGCCAAACTTTAGTTTAGGCTGAAGTTTTTCAGGCTGGGCATCTATTTCAGGCTAAATTCTTTTGGCAAATTTCAGTAAAACCAGTTAGCGTTTATTAGAAAATGTCTAGGTTTCCTGAACCATGTCCATCCTGTGCACTGAATGAGGCAGGGCCCTGTGGAAAAAAATAGCTTGTGATCATGTAATTAAAGACTGTATCATAATACCTATGTACAAGTGGGCTTAATTAAAGTTGCCTGAGCAAACTTGATTCTGGAATTTCCTAACTTTTGAGTGTGACTTTACACTCTTAATATTCATAGCTTTCCTACATGCCCATCCTTTCACACTAAAAACTCTCGGTAACCAACATCATAAAAGATGGAACTCAAAGGATTGTCACTATATTAAAATCTCATTGATAAATAAATACCTGTCTGTTCTGAATAAATCAGGTTTTAACTATGATCAGAAAGCATAAATCACAGAATATTGAAAGATTTCAGAAGCTTTACCTGGGCCCAATGCAGTATATTTTTAACAGATGTTTCATCTGGAAAGTGGCCTGTGTACACATCCATTCGACTCTGCAAGAAAACATTTTTAGGATATCATGTGTTTTCTAAATGAAATGGGAGAAAGGCAGAATTCTACATAAACAAAACACCTTCAGTTCAGTAACTACAGCATTACAAATCATCCAAACTGGAACAAGTTGGATAGCCAGAAAAACTGCAATATTTTCAGAAATATAATTCCTCTCATATCTGTTAATTTTTAAATCAATTACTTAATGACAGTTCTGCCAAAAATAGTAAGAAAACATAAAATATTAAGCTCTCCTTGAACCTATTGTAAGATTTGGTTTAATTCTGTCTGATTTATGGTTCTGAGTGCTAGATAAAAACAGGCTTGCAATATTTGCCTGAACTACCTCATGCTTTTACCATGTGTAGATCTTGGGGGATTCTATTGACCCATTGAGCTAGGTGGATTGTCAGACCATCTGACTATAAAGGAAGTGGGAGTTGCTTTCTGTAAACAGAGGAGTCAGGGTGTTGCTTAAGCAGCCTCATGTAGGAACAGACAAGTTTGAGTAGAAAGCTGGGCTGAACTTTGTTTCCTGTCCTTAATTTCTGTGCTAAGAGCCAATCCTAACCCGCCCCTGGAAGGGTGCAAGTCTTTGACTCTATGTATTGCATGGGACTTTGTTTCAGAGCAGGTTGAGCAAGATACCAGCTCACACGAGGCATAATTTCCATTTCATTTTTTTATTCAGAGAACTCCAGATTGCCATGTAAATGACACCTCTGGCAAATGGATTACCATTGGACTCTCAACATTTCTCCCAGAGAAAAAATTAAATATTCCTGACAACATAGGTTTGCAAAGTGTGACTGTGTGACAGTGAGTACCTTGCAGCGCAGCCAGCAGACTTTACTTTTATCTTTGGCTGACTGGTGCCTGTTAAGCCTACAGAAAATTTAATATTATTGCTAAATATTACTTGGCAACTGTTAGTTGCCTGTTAGTTATGGAACTGCAGATTTTCCTTATCGGGCTGCATTCTAGTGTAGGGGAGGTTAGATTGAGGAATGGAATTCGCACACACCACCTCCTCAAATGGACAGATAGTCATTAGGACTTTAGCATAACCCATCTATGGCCACTACACTGTGCTACAATATGTTCTCCTGAGTAATGTTTTGGGGGCAGTGGCTCCAACAGCTTGTCTCCTGCCCACCTGCCCCACTGGAAACCAATGCAGATGGCCTACCCATAGCACTGAAAAGCTAGCATTGTGTGACACTCTACAGCCTGCAGTCCCAGGCCCTGTCTTGCATAACAGCAGTGTCACAGAAGCCCCAGGGTGGGTGGGTGCAGGTGCATGCTATGGCCAGAGCAGTTATGTAAACTCCAAATTTGACTGTGATATTTTCATGCCATATTAAACATTTACGCTGCTTTCTTAAGAAAGACAGGTAACACATTAGCCAAACCACTAAGCCAATTGTAGGCTACAGAAATTCCCAGTTAAACTGCTTATCACCACCTGCATTATTGAGGCATTTGCTTTCTCCATTCTCATCATGTTAGAAAGTCCCTAGCAAAACTCTACAACAATTAAAGGACCCTGCTTTACTCATTCCAAATTAAATAATTGCACATTTGGCACAAATGCTGAACTGAAAAAGTTAGCTTGATTTTAATCATCACTAAAATATGGTTGATATAGATATACACACATACCATATTTAGGTTTTTCTCATTGAATCCACCCGCAAAGAAAAATACATTGGCACAAAGTCTATTAGGTAATTCATAGCAGCACATTTTGGCAGCAAGCTCCCTCATAGTCTTACCCCACCAGCGGAAGTCTTTTTTGCCAAGAATATCCTGTGAAAAAGAAAGGGCATTATTTACAGTGAACCTTCAAAGTGTATTTTGTATAGTTCCCTTATCACAGTCCAGGCCTGATCCAGATCATACCTTTAACTGGCTTCCCTGAGGTTCTCATGTAGCTACTAGGACCACAACTGTGCCTCCATCAACTGTGTATTCCACAAACATCACAGTTAATACTTGCATACCTCATGGAATTTTCATTCATTCAAGGCAAGAAGGCAGAAGTGTATTTCCCACCCTCTACCCGACTTGTACAGATACCTCAAAGTCATAAGCATCTGAATGGTATCAATACAGTAAGCTGAATGTGAAGTTGGAAAATTCACATTCGGATACCTTCTCCCCCCATTTTTTTCAAAATAAATTTAAAAAAAATACTTGAATACAGCATTAAAATGGCTAATTTAAACATACTGAAGACACGAATTCAGCAGATAAGACTCTGAACAGGGATGTTAATTCCGACACCTTGCACATACTGAGAGTGTTATGAAGGCATATGTTTAACAAACCAACCAACCACAAACACTACTGAACATACACACGCTGTGACTGAATTAATAGTCCAGTGACAATCTAAACTGTTTAAGGCATATTTCCTTTTGTATTATCTGATTGAGTGGGACTCCTATTCAGGCACAATGCCTCTTTTTAAAGACCAGTACCCAGTAGCATAATAAAATACAGAGAAATCTCATACCTGTAATGCTCCTTCAGGCATTAACAACATTTTTACAACAGGGCTTTTGGTGTGTCCAATGGTGGCAGCAGGAGCCAAGGCAAAAAACATTTTGACTTTCTGTGCCAGCTGTGGCATGGAGGAAAATGCTACGAACGCTGAGAAAGTGAGAGAATAATTACAGAAATCTTACAAAAAATAACTGAATATTTCAGGCATTTGTATGAAAACTCCACCAGAGGGTTCATCAGGACCCAGCATGTAGTATTTGGTTTAGAAGAAATCAGTTCTAATACAGAATGAGGGAATTTGCATGCAGTTTGGGATGGCCCTTAACTATGACTCAGGACAGGTGATGTCATAAAATAGTTTAGCCAGGGACTGACATAAGAGCGCTGTGACTGTGCTGAATGATGCAATTTAGCCCAGAAAAAGAACAGGCAGAAATGGGAACTGTACCAAAGTCATTATCATTTCAGAAGAGTTAGCAGGGATATTTGTTCATGACCTATCTGTTTAACTTTTATATCACTTTCACAGCAGAGATATTAAAAGGAGATTATTTCTTTATTTCTGTGGTCAAATACAGTCCTGATATGAACCTCTTTAATGCCTATTGCCAAGAAACAGCTCTCTCAATTATCGGTTATTGAGACTAAAAGGATAGTCTTTTGTCCCTATTGCTAACAGAGAATATGATAACTTGTGTGACAAAGCTCTGCCCTTGTTTCCGTGGGACTCGCACTTCCTGGTGGATTTCGCTAGCCTCAGAGGCTCACTGTGACCCTCCACGTAACCCTTCTCTCTCTAGAGACAAGGGTCACAGTCTACTGAGCCATTTTCATCATAAGCCAGCGAGGGAGGTGAGGAGAAGCTACTCTCCCTTGCACAGTCTCTGTTGTGTCCCAGTCTCAGTGATTCATTTGGGGGGAGACAGGGCGGGGGGGAGCCTGGGCCTGCCCTCTACTCCAGGCTCCAGCCCAGGGACCCTAATAGTATTAGCTGTGGTAGCTGACCTTTTGGAAACAGGACGTGTACAATTCCCTGGGCCACTTCCCCACAGCAGCCTTCCCACCCGCCTTCCTCAATATGTACTTCACCCTTACCTCAGGGCCTCCTTCCTTGTGCCTGATACGGTTTGTACTGCTCAGGATCTCCCATTGCATGGCTTCCTCCTACAACTCCTGACATGCTCCACCTGACTAACTGGGAGGCTTTTAACTAGTTTCAGCCAGCCCCTGATTGGCTTCAGGTGTCCCAATCAACCTAGCTGCCTTCTGGAAAGATCTTAATTGGCCCCAGGTGTCTTAATTGATCTGAAGCAGCTGCCATTTGCTTATCCTGGTAACAGGGATTTGTTTAGCCTGTGGCTAATATATCTGTCTCCCACTACTTTACTAGAAGGGAGCATCATGCATTTCACTTGAAAACAAAAGCCATGAATTTGGTGCAGAGTCCCTTGGTTAATTTTAGGGGGTATCCTGGTCCTTTCAGCAATGAAAAATATTTCAGGCTGCAGTACAGTCAAGTATTCCATTTGTGACAGCAAGATGAAGTTTAGCAAGAGAGGAACCTTTGGTGGCCACCAAAACCTTTCTGGTTGTTCTAGGAATCTGTTGGCCATCTCTGATTACATCACAGGCTCCATGGCTTCAGTGGGATGTTTACCTGAATCAGGTCTGACTGAAAACTGAGAAAGGAATCCTGCACTTAGCCCTATATAAAGTACTTGCACAATGTTACACAAAAATGGGAATCGTCTCTGCAATTTTCTGCTTATAAACATATGAAAAAGAGTTAATAGCCCAGAGAAAGCCTCTCTTAAGAGAGAGAAAAGTACAATGCAAATGCATCAAATTCTGCTAGCATACCCATAGTGCCGCCCTGGGAGTAGCCAACATAATACAGTTGCTTCTGTCCAGTTTCCTGCAGAATAAAGTTTATCATAGCTTGAAGGTCATATTGGCCCATTTCATGAAAACTGCAATATAAAAATATGAAGTTAACCACATAATGAAGTTACAGGACCAGATTCTCAAGTAAGTTATGGCTCCTATGCACCACTAAGGTTGGAATTGGGGGGTAAGTTTCCAGGAGAAAATTCCCATCCTGTAGGGAAGCTCTCTGCTGAGTGCAACTGCGTGGGACCTGGGGCTGTGCCTCTGGCTACTACTCCATCCTTCCCTCAACCCCCTCGCTGGTAAAGGGTCTATTAAAGACACTATATGAGTACTGCAGCCTTGAGCTACTCAGCAGCATCTGAAAATTAGCACGGCTTGCTCTCAGAATCAGAGAGCTGTAACCAGCTTTGCAGTGAGCGGTGCTCCGGCTAAGGAGAGAATCTGGCCAGCAAATCCTGCCCACATACATTTGAATGCAACACTGGTGAACCATGGGTCTGTCAGATAACAGCTCAGACTATTCAGGGATCCAGCCTAGCCTAGGTTTGCCAGCCTAGAGTTTGAGTCTTTGTCTCTCTACATAATACAGATGCCTTATTTATTTTTCAATATTGAGTGTGTTTACAAGCCTAGGAAAGATAAGACTGCTCTGTTGGCCAAGCCATTATGTTTGAATTAATGTTAGCCCAATGCTCTTTTAATTCTGCTTCTGTGCTAAAGGAAAATGGTAATGTCCTTTAAAAGGCATTCTAATCACTAGACCCAGTTCCAGTAAATAACTAACAAGCAGCTTGTTAGGAAATGGCTCAGCTATAGTTAAACAATGCCCAAAGGGGAGGCAGCAGCCGGGTGGAAAGCTTGATAACATTGCCTAAAACCTGTATTCCATGCATTTTATGCCTGAGCTTTCTCATGTGAAAGGGAACGTGCAGTTGCCCCTTTAGCATGGTGCTGCCTGCTCCCCATAGTTCACCTTGCCTACTCTGGACTGGTGCAAATGGAAGAGGACAGGGCCTGTTCCATGCTCCTCCTTATGCTCTTTGGGACAAACTATCCCCTTGGTGCAAGGTGAGAGCAATCCCTGTTCTGCTTTGTGCTCAGGGACTCACTGCAATCCTATCCAGTGGCCAAGGGCAAAGATTCCTTGTGATATTTAATGAACTAAACATTAACAGCACATTATATTTCTGTACCTGACTAGTGGCCCTGACAATGAAATGTTTCAATGCAAAGGTTTCTACCACACAGAGGGTTCTGTTTAACTCTGTGCTACATCTTTCAGTCCTAGTGCTACTGAAATCAGTGGCATTAATGATGTGAGTAAGGGGTGCAGGAGGAGGTTCTCTGCTGATTTAAACTGTTGGCCTCCCAATGCCTTGGCAATGGAGCTAAAATTATAGATCTAAATCCTGTATGAGCACCATTGCTGTGCACAAACCACACAAATTGATTTTCACATGAATTAAGAGAAACATGGATCACCGCACGTACAGAATTGCCAACAAGCAAAACAGTTTGCTGCTTTCACTAGTTTCTCTCCAGTTCATCCTACCTGAAATCCCAAAATTCCTCTTGGGCAATTGAAAATTTCTGGTGTTTTTGAGACCAGGTTGTGCCTCTGCTATTTCCTATCCAAACATCATAACCAGCATCTGCTAGCATGAAGCCCAGGCTGTTACTGGCCAAATTTTCGACCCAGTTGCTGCCTTGACCAAACAATCCATGCTGGAGAAGCACAGCTGGCTTTGGACCTAAATAAATGGAATACAGGTTTGGTAAAGTAACATGGCAAAATGACGTATTATATTTCACTCATCCCAAACACATGCTGATAAAACCTTTATATCAGAGCACACGCACAAGTATGATACCCCATGGCAAATAATTAGCTATAATTAAAAGCAATGGTAAAGAGGGATTTAGAATGGAAACGTTTAGGGAATTTTAGCTATGGCTGTCATTATTATTCCATACATATACATGTATAATTAACTGTAATGCTGCTAAAATCTGTAGTTAAGATTTCCTAAGCATTTCCATACTAAATCCCTGTTTTTAGTTTCTCATAACTAAGGTTGGTTGCTTGACATAACCAAACAAACAGAACAAAAGTCATGAATTTATAGGGAAAAAAAATATCACTGTGAACTCAGCCAACAGACATCCAGTCTCTCCTGTTCTCAAACTTGTGTCATTGCTAATGTCAAAAACCATGACCTAATCATTCTCAATTTTCCGCACCCTGTTTTGTTCAGAAAAAAATCATGATCATATAGAAATTAGTAAAGATTTGATTGATTGATTGGTTTTCAGTCTGATATTTAGAATCAGGATTTTGGCACAGATATTAAACATGCCTCCAATATATAATGTATTTTTTTTTTTTTTTTTTTTTTACTTGGATTGGTGGTTTGGTTGGATGTTTTTTTTTTTTTGTTTTTGTTTTTTTATTTTGGATGAGTGTTATTTGGGGTTTTTTGCATCAAGCAACATGGAGCCATACCTTTGTCTGTAGGTTTTTCTCTGCCATAAGGAATTCTGTTTATTCTCAAATAATAGCCATCCTCAGTCAGAACTTCATACTCCTCACTGGGATATCCTTCAGAGCAGATCAACTGACTCTGGGGGAATTAAAATAAATGTCTAAGATTGTTTACAGGTATCAGATTTTTAATTATCTATTGCAGGGAAGAGGGCATTTCCCACGAGGAAGTGTTAGCGTGAGTGTTTGTTTAAATTTTGAGTTCCTGCACTTCATTGGTTTCAACTGGGATATGGAACAAAGCCTAAAATAGTGAGAGAATTGTGTTCCTAACCTGGCCCAAACCAGGAAGTATTGAAAATATTCCAAGAGAGCTTGTTCTCCTGAGATTTCCAGCCCAATTATCTGAACAAGGAGGTGCTAAGAAGGCTGGATTAGTCATGGAAAAGCTTAGAAAATTTCTCCACAAAGAATGTAAACATTTCCATGTTCTTCCTTCACACATCCAAATGCAATGGCATTAGCTGGAAGGGAATAAATATTCAGTAATCTATTATTTGAAAATAGTTTTAATTGGAATAACAAGGAGTCCTGTGGCACTTTAGAGACTAACACATTTATTTGGGCATAAAAAGTGTCAATTATTAAACAAGAAAAACATAATAAAAACTAACTTTAGATCTGTGATGATTTGAGGAATTTGTCTATGTACAACTTAAGAATTCTGGTTGATTTTATGTATCATTGAATGTGAACCATTCACTATCAGCTGTCAGGGTTGTCACCTATCTCTCTGATCAGGAACAATGGTAGGCCACTCAACTTTGATGATCCTCCATTCAAATGGAGCACCTTTAGCAAACAGGTTTCAGAGTAGCAGCCCTGTTAGTCTGTATTCGCAAAAAGAAAAGGAGTAATTGTGGCACCTTAGAGACTAACAAATTTATTAGAGCATAAGCTTTCGTGAGCTACAGCTCACTTCATCGGATGCATTTGGTGGAAACCAAATGCATCCGATGAAGTGAGCTGTAGCTCACAAAAGCTTATGCTCTAATAAATTTGTTAGTCTCTAAGGTGCCACAATTACTCCTTTTCTTTTAGCAAACAGATGATTGCTGCCCAGGGCAAACCAGTTTTTCAAAGTCTGAACTCCAGGGATGAGGTAACTATACAATAGATCTGGTGGGACATTGATCACCTGATGAGCCTGATCCCTGATAAAGAGGAAATCAAAGAATGACACAAAGGGCATTTGGTCAGGAAAAAAGAAAAGAGGGACATGCTGTCATAGTAGAACGGTTCTATTTAACTGCAGGACTGGCTGAGGAATAAGGAAACTGTGCGCAGAGGAAAGACTCCATAATTTGGAGGAAAAGCCATGTGCAGGAGATGGTATCCTGGACTCCTTAGTGTACTCTGCCCTAAGCTCAAAGAATGCTCAAGAGTGCTGAGGAAATTGAGGCAGGAAAATGTGTACAGGATTCTTATAGTTTTGTCTAGTTCTGTATATTTCTTGTGCTAGCTAAAGTAAAGAGTAATTGGTTTTTGGAATCTTTTGAGAAATCAGTGCATCTGTTTACAGTTAAACTGTAAACACAGAGTTCCCACAAACTTGGAACTCAGGGATAGGATGATCTTAAATTATGGGGGAATCTGGGTATTAGCACTGGTGACGGGGTAACAAACAAGGAGCCTATGCCCAGGAAGCGTGCCAGAGAGGCCAAGAAAAGAGACAGTGTTACAGACTACTCGGACTAGGGGACACTTTAAGCACATGGGCCCAGTGTGTGAGGCCCAAACACAACAGCCTAGTGAGTGTCCAGGTGGGAGAGCTTGCCAGGACTGCAACATGAACCCAAACAGAAAGGTAATTAAGCACATGGAGGGGAAGATAGATCTGGATCCCAGAACCTGAGTATTTAATCATATAAACACTTCATCCTCGTATGTGAGGAGTAGGTTTGTGCAGAGCATTCTGGAAAAATGCCAGTTTTAGGAACTCGTAAGAACCAGATGATTATAAGCAATGGTGTCTGCTGACAGCTCAACTGAACATAGGTAGCAAAATTGACATGCTAAATCTTTCTGAGCCAATTTACATCTGCAGATAATGATTGCAATATACCTGAGCCAAAACAAGGTAGACGAACTCCATCTTGCCTAACCTGAAGGGCCAGCACTGCAGGAAAACACAAGAGGTGCCGGAATCCTGCATGCTCGTGTAATTCTCTGACAGCGATTGTACTTGCCTTCTGACAGCTCTAGCTATTAAAATCCACTCCACTGAGGAGTTTCAATTAAACCAAACTTTAGACTCTCTTAGATTTACTTTGTCCTATAATAATTATATATCTTGACATCTCAGAAAATGGTTGGCTTGGCAATATAAAGAACTTTGTTATGAATCCTCTTATAAAAGTAAGGGTATAAATATAAGCATTTACAATACCACAGAAAAACACCAAACACCAAGCACCCTTTCTCTGCTCATTTCACTCCCTCCTTGAAACCCACTCCCTTTGCAAAGTCTCCATCTATTCAGTTCCACATTTTCTTACAATTTATCTCTTGTAAAGATCCATCTTATGCTTCATACTTTAAATCATAATAATCTATTTAATAATCCCTTAACAGACATACATCAAGCAATCACTTCCCGAAGGGTTGTCCCAAAAAAAAAAAAAAAAAAAAAAAAAAAAAAAAAGGTGTTTGAGCATAACTATTATTATTGCTGGCTCAGATCCTGTCTCAAAATAGGGAGCCATGACATATGAGAAGAGAAGAGAGGTGTGAATAATTTTCTGCCCGGGAACAAGGAAATGCATGGAACTGAATTATAAGAGATCATTCCAATTTATAGCAGACTTACTCATATGCACACTTCATACTTCCCCTGATCTATCCTTCAATACAGATAAATTGGAAGGCCCTTTTGGAAAAACAGACTGAAGGTATAGTAAGGAAGGTATATAGTATAGTGGGGGAAGGGAAAGAGTTAAAGAGAAAACTTGTTAATGAAACATTATCAATATTAAATATGGACCTAAACTTGGATCCAAAGTTTTCAATTAGGTCACTTGGGGGATGTCTTTAATGAGCCTTTCTAAATCCCAAAACAAGACACTCCCAAATGTTGTGGTTGAAAATTTGAAATGCAGCCCTCAACCTGAATCTGAATTTTCAGGCCTGTGTCTAATTATTATGCTCCATTATAGTTAACATTTTCACAAATACTTGACTTACAATATTCATAAACGTTTCAGGATTCATGTTTCTTTTCTTCTTGATGAGTTCTTCTGAGCTTGTAACGACTTGTATTAGATAGATTAATGCAATAAACCACCACATCTTGTTTCTGTGAAAAAAAGTGTGTCTATTAATAACATTTCTACCAACATACATCTTGGCTTTGTAACATTTATTCCAACTCTCTCGTGTATATAAAAAGAGCGTGAAATTCATGTTGGAAAATGTGTGTGTGTGGGGGGGGGGAAGCACTATTTTACCTGCCAATCCTTACAAGCACGGTAATATTGAATTCAATTGGGGGGAAGACCCTACTTCGGTCTCTGTCATGATTAATTTGAATTTATGGCCATATCCAACGCTTATCGAAACACTCCCTTTGCCTGCAATAGAAGAGGGATCAGATCCTACGTGAAACACTGCGTGGCAGAGCTCCGACCTTGTCCCCATGGGCCCCACAGTTCCAGGTGGTTTATGCTAACTTCAGAGGCTCACTACAACCCTCCACATAGCCCTTTTCTCTCTAGGGCCCGGGATACAGTCTACTAAGCCATTTTCATCATAAGCCAGCAATGGAGGTTGGTGAGAGAATTCCCGCAGTCTCTGTTGCTCCTACAGCCTCATGCCAAAACAGTTTAGCCTCCTGTCCTGACAGGGGCCTGTTTTCCCCTCCCAGGAGGTGTTTCTGTAGTGGTGGGTTAGGGGGAACCCGGGCCCGCCCTCTACTCTGGGTTCCAGCTCAAGGACCCTAATGGTAGCAGCTGTTGGCAGCCAACCTTTTACTGCCAGAGTTGCTACATTTCCCTAGGCCACTTCCCCACAGTTCTCCTGCTTCTGCCTTCTTCACCCTTACCGATTACTTAGTGTCTTCATTAACCAGCCCTTCAGCCACACTTCCTCTTCTCTAACTCCTCTCTTGCCTGACTGGCGTGAACCCTTTTATATTATCAGAGGCGCCTTAATTAGAGTCATGTGGTCACATTAGCTTACTGGTCTCACCTGACTCTTTGCAGGTTAATTGGAGTCAGGTGTTCTCATTAGCCTGGAGCAGTCCCTGCTTTGGTCAATCAGGGAACAGAAAACTGTCAATCCAGGGGCCAGTATATCTGCCTTCTGCTACTCTGCTGTACCCAACTGGCCTGGGTCTATCATAACTGTTATACCTTCAGCACTACAACGCAGTTAAATTGCTTTATACCAGGACAAGTGTTATGTAAGTTAGTGTCTTACGTTTTGTTAAGCACAGAAACACAATAAAAGTAAAAAGAAAAGGAGTACTTGTGGCACCTTAGAGACTAACAAATTTATTAGAGCATAAGCTTTAGACTAACACGGCTGCTACTCTGAAAACAATAAAAGTAAGGATTAAAAATATGTCAAGGAATGCATTCATGCCAGTCAGTTTACGGCCATATTTATATGTTTGTTATTTGATTATTACTTAATAATATATTGTGGATCAGGAGCCTATTGTACTGGACTTTGACCAAACACATAGGAAAACATGGTCCCTTCCACAAAGAGTTTATAATCTAACATACTACTATAAATCATTATTTCCAGGATTATAAATTTCTCAAACTAAATTTTTTTTTTAATAAATTTGTCAAGAATACATCAAAAAACCTCCATACTACTTGGCCCATATAGTAATCACATCTCCCAGTAAAAGACATATTTATAATATGACCAGAATGGCAAGTGTGCTTAAAAAGCATGACTTTAATATAGCCTGCAAGCACTCTCCCTGATCCTATGCAGTGATACCAATCCCTCGCTTTGTTGAGGTGTCAAAAGTACCCTAGAATTTTACAATAAATATGCTGTAAACAAACAGATTTGTGGCACGTCAACGCAAGTTGGGAGACTGAAAGTTAGGTTTGATTGAAAACAGCACAAAAAGAACCACTGTTGAATGCTATATTAAGAACTCAAAATACTCGCCATGCTCAGTTCAGATGAATATTCTTTTGGGCCACGCACTTTTTTAAAGTACTGTAAATAGTACATTTTACAATAACTTAAGTAATGTCTCAATCTATGAAAAGGAACAGATCTACCCTGAGGAAACTTTCTGTCTATTGTCCCTCATTCCAACAATCTTCTCCCACACAAAATACATAGACCAGAGGAGTTGCAATGTCAATTCTCCTCATTCTTTCTGAGGAAATGTTACAAGCTTTCACCATAACTCCATCTAAGGATTTGTCAAAAACCATGTACGAATGTGACACAAACCAAGTGACTGAGGTACAATTTATCAGTTATTTTGCCTCCAAAAGAGCATCTAAAACGTAAACCTGAGTTTAGGAAGGAAAAGATATTACCAACCAGAGTCCACTCACAGCATCAGATGGGATTTGGATGCTTGAATGATAGCAGTTCAGTCAACACCAGTGTTAAGAGAAGCAGGGAGTGACAGACATGCAGTACTTTATTATGTGATACAATTAAAGTAGGTGCATATCACTAAACACCACTGATGACTAAAACCATATTTATTGTGCAATTAAATGCCTTAATTCACCTCCACATGCAGGCATGTGATGTCATTTCATGTATTTCCGCTGTTGTTCGGTAAGACATGGATCCTCCACTCACTTATGCACAAGCTTAACTTTAGGCTACTATATGCATGTTAGCTGGATGCAAACTCATTTAAATTTAATCTTCTCTTATGTTCACACAAAGCAGCTGCTGATTTGTGCAAGTCGTGAAGGGTGTTAATCAGTGCCATATGTCTATATAAAATATATGAATTACTCTGTGTGTGTGCGCGCGTGTGTGCGTGCGTGTGTGGTAACCCGTAATTTTCTATCATCACCAGTCACTGATAAAATACATGTGTGCATAGTCTGAGTTACAAAGGATTTGGTTAGCTTCTTATCTAGTTCATTTGACTACTTCTTTGCCAAAGATCTGATGCGGGCTTTTGTAAATCTATTCCCACTGTTGTGTTGACAAAAATCCTAACACATATAAAATAAACCAAGAACAAATATTTGCACATCTAAACTAATATTTACTTTCCATGATCATGACTACAAGTGGATCATGCCAATGTCTGTATTAAACAAATTCAAAAAAGTGTCAAAGCTGAGCAGGGAAAATCGTATTCATGGAAGCATTATTTACAGAAAATGTTTCATGGTATGTGCCCAGTTCCAGTCATTAATGCCCCTAATTATTTTATGTCTAATATGGACTTTTTTCAAAAGAATTATTTATTCAATAAGTGAGGATATCAGCAATTGTCAAAGCAGTATGTGTATCTAGTAGAGTATGTTTTTGCCAAAAAATAAATGAGAGCAAAATTTAGCCCACAAACTCTTCATTACAGATATTTTCAGGTTTCAAAAAACAGAATTATACTTCTGCACATGTATAAGTGTGGTATTAGCATCAATAATAAAATGTTTTATCTCCATTTTACATTCTCCATTGAATGTGCATCAGAGCAAGCTATAGTCTTACAGAAAGACAGAGCCCCCATAGCAAAAGTGTAATCATTTAGTCCTACCCTCTGGGATCTCTCTGCTTGAAAGAAGTCAAGCCACTTGTGGGTGACTCCTACTCTCTTCAGACATCTCCAGAGACAAAAGGTCCACAATTTCTCACATAAGGGGGACAAAAATCACAAACTTTCCAAGCGATCAATCCAATATTTCTCTTTAGAGGATAAATAATTTATTCGTTCCTCCCTTATTGCTGAAAGGAGGAGCAAAATGAAAACTATCATAGAGGCTAATGACTCAACAAATATCATAGTGTTAATGGTTCCAAATATTAGCTGATCAGTCTAACAAAATCAAATTGGCCACCTGACTTTCATCCATCACTAGCAAAACATTAACCAACAGAACTAGTGCAATGTCCATATCATACTCAGGTCTGAACCCAGATTCATTATGGACACAGAAACATGAAGTATTCAGATATTATAGAATTGTCTCACCGCAATCTTCACAAAACTCATTCCCAGGAAGGGCCTTTATAAGAGCTACTGGATGTTGAAATCTTTGCAAAACAGGCCACTTATTGAGGTTCCTAAATATGGATGTAAGTACCTAAATTTTGGTTTGTAAATGTTGACAAATTATTTTTCTTGTCTCTGTTACTGTAAGCTACCTGCACAGCACTACTAACCACCCTTCTTAGCCACCACCTGTTAGAATTAAATATCATCTGACGTCTACGATAATGATCTACAGGTCTTCCTTGATCAGTTTAAATTGCCCTCTAAATGGCTCCAAAGCATTTTTTGGAGGGTCAGGTGTGCTTCCCTATGTTCTCATCAGCTTCTTTAGGCATCAACATTGATGTTGCTGTCATTGGGTCCTAATATCTGACTGACCAAAGCAGGGACTGCTCCAGGCTAATGAGAACACCTGACTCCAATTAACCTTCTTCTTAACCATCCTCAGAGGATTGGGAACACTTCAGGAGCATTTCTGAGAAATGGAAGTAGGAATGATATTTAATACCAATATTTAGAATAATAGACCCATAGGGTTAGAACAGACAACAATGGGTTATCTAGTCTAACTTCCTGCCAAGATGCAGGATTTGTTGTGTCTAGACCATCCAAGACCAGTGGCTATCCAGCTTCCTTTTGAAAACCTCCAGTGAAGGAGCTTCCATAACCTCCCTAGGCAGTCTGTTCCATTGTCCTACTGTTGTCACAGTTAGAAAGTTTTCCCTGAGATTTCCATGGAAAACCCTGCACCCTTCCACATTCCTGCCCTACCTGAAACCTCCCCCTCAACCTATAGCGCCGGGATTCCAGCAGGGACTTCCCTGCTGGGTGGAGATCAGGTGCCCCAGTCCATTACCTACTATTTGGGCAGTAGGTTCCCAGAGACAGGTAGGTTTGTGCGGCTGAAGCCAGGGAAGAAAGTGCTGAGATGTGCTAAGCCCAGGCAACCAGGGCAGGACGAGCAGGGAGAGGTGAAAAGTTGGTGATAAGCAGCATGGCTGTTGCCAATATCCAAATCTCATTAACATTAATGTCAATGGGATGGACTCAGCTCCTGGCATAACATTACTATTAACCAAAAGTTGTTAATCTCTGGCTTGCTGTTAACTTAAGCCACTGTATTTATGGAGTGGCTTTTCATATTCCCTCTCAGTGTTTGTTAATAGGAGTAATCTCTCCCCTAAAACACCAAATTGGGATGTGATGTCCCCAAAAGTTACAATCATGCAAAGATTGTGAAGAATTTAATAAATTAGATAAAATAGATTGTACTTTGCAGACTGCATATATTATTTCCTTATCACATTCATAGATTTGTTAATCATTCTACAATAATATGTATTGATTAAGCTGATTAAACCGAAGAAGGATAAATCTAGCTTGATGTCAACATTACATTTTGACAGGTTTCAGAGTAGCAGCCGTGTTAGTCTGTATTCGCAAAAAGAAAAGGAGTACTTGTGGCACCTTAGAGACTAACAAATTTATTAGAGCATAAGCTTTCGTGAGCTACAGCTCACTTCCGATGAAGTGAGCTGTAGCTCACGAAAGCTTATGCTCTAATAAATTTGTTAGTCTCTAAGGTGCCACAAGTACTCCTTTTCTTATTACATTTTGAGTGAACATAACTAGGAAACAGGTACTGATTGTTAATCCTATGATATTCCTTCCTGCAAGTAGACCACTGTGTAGGCCAAATTCTGCACTCGTTTACAGTGATGCAGTGCCACGGAAGGCAATATGGTAACTGGCAGAAAACACCACTCCTACTGAATATGTGCCCAGTGCTCTGACATTTGTTGATATACTTGTGTGTGCAATAAAATCATTCTTTTTTAAAACACGCAGTTTAAGCATAGAAGTGTTTGGCTTGTTAATGGCTAGAACTGGGGGCATACCATGAAATGTTTTCTGCAACTAATATACACCACAGATTCGCTTTGGCCATGCTCTCTTGCCCCCTTTTATATTTGTTTAACATAGACACTGGAGTGAGCTAAGGTTTACTCATATAAAAGGCCCATGCAAAGTCCATTTTAAGTTTGTGTATTTACCTGTGGTTTAGCCATGCCATGGAAAAGCCCTTACCAGCTCCTAGGCACTGCGGCAACTAACTGAGTTGGACAAGGATCTGACTAAAACCTTCAGAGCTAAGTCTTCGTGTTTGTGCTGTTGGTTTAGGTCAATGACTGTGGTGATTATAGACACAGATTACAGTGATTACATTGTTACATGATGCAAGTAACATTTTATATGGGATGAGACACAGCTTAGCATCCTTTACAACTTGCTCACTGCACACAGATCAGCGATTGCTTTGTGAAACATGACGAGAAAATTAAATTTAAACTAGTTTGTATCCAGCCAACATATAATACAGTAGCCTTAATGTTAAGTACATGCATAAGTGACTGAATAATTGATCATAAGAAGATTAGGGTTGGGAGAGTCCTCAGCAGATCCCCTAGTATTCTAGTCCAACCCCCTGCTCAAAGCAGGACCAATCCCAACTAAATCATCTCAGCCAGGACTTTGTCAAGCCAGGCCTTAAAAACCTCTAAGGATGGAGATTCCACCACCTCCCTATGTAACCCATTCCATTGCTTCACCACCCTCCTAGTGAAATAGTGTTTCCAAACATCCAACCTAGACCTCTCCCATGGCAACTTGAGACCATTGCTTCTTGTTCTGTCATCTACCACCACTGAGAACAGCCTATCTCCATCCTCTTTGGAACCCACCTTCAGGTTGTTGAAGGCCGCTATCAAATTCCCTCCCCCCCCGCCGCAGAGTGAACAAGCCCAGTTCCCTCAGCCTCTCCTCATAAGTCATGTGCTCCAGCCCTCTAATGCCTCCCCGATCCTTTAGGCTGATACTGAATTACTGCAGAAATGCGTATGAGATGGCATCCCATCTCTGAAAGTAGTCATTTTCATTCTTTCTCTGGCCCAATGAGTATTCAAGGATTTCATACAAAGTGAAGCACTTCTACAGGAGAGACAGAGAGCTGCACTGACAGATATCCTCTATCCCAGTAGTTAGGGCACTCACCTAGGCAGGGAGATACCTGGATTCAACTCTCTAATCCAAAGTGGGGATTAAAACCAGCCTCTCCTATATACCCGATAAGTACCTTAACCACCAGGCTGCAGGCAGCACACCACCACCCCGTTACCCCCCTTTTGTGAATAGCTTCTAAATCCTTTTGTGCATTTAACCTGAAAAAATTCTTTTGACCAAAACTATTCAGGAGATTTGTTTCAAATTTGCGAAGTTTCAAGTTAATCAAACCAGCATTTTTCAGTGAATAAACTAGTCTGAAAACATCACACAGAGCTAAACTGTAGGAATAAAGACTGAGAAGGGAGATGAGACAGGAAGCATTTGTATTCCCATTTTACCAGTGGGGAATTGAGGCACTGAGAGATTAAGTCTTTAGCATAATAAGGGATTTGCAGGATTGGGGCTGGTAGTGATGTGATATAATATAGGGCCAGACTGATGTGGCCTTCACATGGGTGCTTGAGGAGAATACAAGGATTCCTCTACAACTCAGGTTTCAGAGTAGCAGCCGCGTTAGTCTGTATTCGCAAAAAGAAAAGGAATACTTGTGGCACCTTAGAGACTAACAAATTTATTAGAGCATGAGCTTTCGTGAGCTACAGCTCAATTCATCGGATGCATTTGGTGGAAAAAACAGAGGGGAGATTTATATACACACACAGAGAACATGAAACAATGGGTTTATCATACACACTGTAAGGAAAGTGATCACTTAAGATAAGCCATCACCAGCAGCAGGGGGGGGGAAAGGAGGAAAACTTTTCATGGTGACAAGCAAGTAGGCTAATTCCAGCAGTTAACAAGAATATCTGAGGAACAGTGGGGGGTGGGGTGGGGGGAGAAATAACATGGGGAAATAGTTTTACTTTGTGTAATGACTCATCCATTCCCAGTTTCTATTCAAGCCTAAGTTAATTGTATCCAGTTTGCAAATTAATTCCAATTCAGCAGTCTCTTGTTGGAGTCTGTTTTTGAAGCTTTTTTGTTGAAGGATAGCTACTCTTAGGTCTGTAATCGAGTGACCAGAGAGATTGAAGTGTTCTCCAACTGGTTTTTGAATGTTATAATTCTTGACGTCTGATTTGTGTCCATTCATTCTTTTACGTAGAGACTGTCCAGTTTGGCCAATGTACATGGCAGAGGGGCATTGCTGGCACATGATGGCATATATCACATTGGTAGATGCGCAGGTGAACGAGCCTCTGATAGTGTGGCTGATGTGATTAGGCCCTATGATGGTATCCCCTGAATAGATATGTGGACAGAGTTGGCAACGGGCTTTGTTGCAAGGATAGGTTCCTGGGTTAGTGGTTCTGTTGTGTGGTGTGTGGTTGCTGGTGAGTATTTGCTTCAGATTGGGGGGCTGTCTGTAAGCAAGGACTGGTCTGTCTCCCAAGATCTGTGAGAGTGATGGCTCGTCCTTCAGGATAGGTTGTAGATCCTTGATGATGCGTTGGAGAGGTTTTAGTTGGGGGCTGAAGGTGATGGCTAGTGGCGTTCTGTTGTTTTCTTTGTTGGGCCTGTCCTGTAGTAGGTGATTTCTGGGTACTCTTCTGGCTCTGTCAATCTGTTTCTTCACTTCAGCAGGTGGGTATTGTAGTTGTAGGAATGCATGATAGAGATCTTGTAGGTGTTTGTCTCTGTCTGAGGGGTTGGAGCAAATGCGGTTATATCGTAGCGCTTGGCTGTAGACAATGGATCGAGTGGTATGATCTGGATGAAAGCTAGAGGCATGTAGGTAGGAATAGCGGTCAGTAGGTTTCCGATATAGGGTGGTGTTTATGTGACCATCGCTTATTAGCACCGTAGTGTCCAGGAAGTGGATCTCTTGTGTGGACTGGTCCAGGCTGAGGTTGATGGTGGGATGGAAATTGTTGAAATCATGGTGGAATTCCTCAAGAGCTTCTTTTCCATGGGTCCAGATGATGAAGATGTCATCAATGTAGCGCAAGTAGAGTAGGGGCATTAGGGGACGAGAGCTGAGGAAGCGTTGTTCTAAGTCAGCCATAAAAATGTTGGCATACTGTGGGGCCTACATGCCTCTAGCTTTCATCCAGATCATACCACTCGATCCATTGTCTACAGCCAAGCGCTACGATATAACCGCATTTGCTCCAACCCCTCAGACAGAAACAAACACCTACAAGATCTCTATCATGCATTCCTACAACTACAATACCCACCTGCTGAAGTGAAGAAACAGATTGACAGAGCCAGAAGAGTACCCAGAAGTCACCTACTACAGGACAGGCCCAACAAAGAAAACAACAGAACGCCACTAGCCATCACCTTCAGCCCCCAACTAAAACCTCTCCAACGCATCATCAAGGATCTACAACCTATCCTGAAGGACGAGCCATCACTCTCACAGATCTTGGGAGACAGACCAGTCCTTGCTTACAGACAGCCCCCCAATCTGAAGCAAATACTCACCAGCAACCACACACCACACAACAGAACCACTAACCCAGGAACCTATCCTTGCAACAAAGCCCGTTGCCAACTCTGTCCACATATCTATTCAGGGGATACCATCATAGGGCCTAATCACATCAGCCACACTATCAGAGGCTCGTTCACCTGCGCATCTACCAATGTGATATATGCCATCATGTGCCAGCAATGCCCCTCTGCCATGTACATTGGCCAAACTGGACAGTCTCTACGTAAAAGAATGAATGGACATAAATCAGACGTCAAGAATTATAAGATTTAAAAACCAGTTGGAGAACACTTCAATCTCTCTGGTCACTCGATCACAGATCTTAGAGTGGCTATACTTCAACAAAAAAGCTTCAAAAACAGACTCCAACGAGAGACTGCTGAATTGGAATTAATTTGCAAACTGGATACAATTAACTTAGGCTTGAATAGAGACTGGGAATGGATGAGTCATTACACAAAGTAAAACTATTTCCCCATGGTATTTCTCCCTCCCACTCCACCCCCCACTGTTCCTCTGATATTCTTGTTAACTGCTGGAATTAGCCTACTTGCTTGTCACCATGAAAGGTTTTCCTCCTTTCCCCCCCCTGCTGCTGGTGATGGCTTATCTTAAGTGATCACTCTCCTTACAGTGTGTATGATAAACCCATTGTTTCATGTTCTCTGTGTGTGTATATAAATCTCCCCTCTGTTTTTTCCACCAAATGCATCCGATGAAGTGAGCTGTAGCTCACGAAAGCTTATGCTCTAATAAATTTGTTAGTCTCTAAGGTGCCACCGTTACTCCTTTTCTTATTGTCCCCAAATGTGAACCTGGGGTATTCTATCTGCTACCCAAGATCCATAAACCTGGAAATCCTGGACGCCCCATCATCTCAGGCATTGGCACCCTGACAGCAGGATTGTCTGGCTATGTAGACTCCCTCCTCAGGCCCTTCGTTACCAGCACTCCCAGCTATCTTCGAGACACCACTGACTTCCTGAGGAAACTACAGTCCATTGGTGATCTTCCTAAAAACACCATCCTAGCCACTATGGATGAAGAAGCCCTCTACACCAACATTCCACACAAAGATGGACTACAAGCCGTCAGGAACAGTATCCCCGATACTGTCACGGCTAACCTGGTGGCTGAACTTTGTGACTTAGTCCTCACCCATAACTATTTCACATTTGGGGACAATGTATACCTTCAAATCAGCAAGATCTTGTCACCATGAAAAGTTTTCCTCCTTTCCCCCGCCCCGCTGCTGGTGATGGCTTATCTTAAGTGATCACTCTCCTGACAGTGTGTATGATAAACCCATTGTTTCATGTTCTCTGTGTGTGTATATAAATCTCCCCTCTGTTTTTTCCACTGCATGCATCCGATGAAGTGAGCTGTAGCTCACGAAAGCTTATGCTCTAATAAATTTGTTAGTCTCTAAGGTGCCACAAGTACTCCTTTTCTTTTTGCGAATACAGACTAACACGGCTGCTACTATGAAACCTGTTATTTCCCCATGTTATTTCTCCCTCCACCCCACCCCCCACTGTTCCTCAGATATTCTTGTTAACTGCTGGAATTAGCCTACCTTGCTTGTCACCATGAAAGGTTTTCCTCCTTTCCCCCCCCTGCTGCTGGTGATGGCTTATCTTAAGTGATCACTCTCCTTACAGTGTGTATGATAAACCCATTGTTTCATGTTCTCTGTGTGTGTATATAAATCTCCCCTCTGTTTTTTCCACCAAATGCATCCGATGAAGTGAGCTGTAGCTCACGAAAGCTTATGCTCTAATAAATTTGTTAGTCTCTAAGGTGCCACAAGTACTCCTTTTCTCTCTACAACTCAGTCTCTGAGCTCCCTGATCACAGGGACTACTCCCCTATCGAGCCTGAGGGGTATACACTGACCCCAAAGTTGTGAGATGGAGGTGAGGCCAATTCCACCTCCCACAATAGAAAGAAGGATCCCCCTTCATTCCAGGAAACTTGGGGAGGGGATTGTGCCTTCCTGAGCTCCCCTTGAGGAGATGCAATCACCCCCAATGTTGGCCTATGTCTAAATGGCACCATTTATCAGTGAAAACTTAGGAACTGCCCTGCCGGATCAAATGCAAGGAATAGCTAGCTCAGTGTCCCCATCTCCAATAGTGGCCAAAACCAGCAGCTTCAGAGGATGGCATAAGAACCTCACAGTGGCAAGATGTGGAATAACCCTTCACAGGCTTCCTGCTTCTGATATAGTTAAAGAATCTCTTGGGGTTTTTTTTTTTTTTTTCACCCTTTGCTGTTTTCTCCATTTTGGCATTTCTAATTTCTAATTATTTAATGAATGAGTGAAGCGCGCAAAGTGGTAAAACCCAATAAGTAACACATACAGCTATGCAAGGTGTATTGGTTTAATTTGATTTATTTTTATTTATACACTCATTCCATACACTTCCATCCTTTTCTCTGGATTCTCCTTGACACATTTAAAAAATACAGTTATAAACAACTCCGGGACTCTCTTTTTAGCAATAATAAGCATACATACATAACCCTGCAGCCAAACACATTTATGAGCATTATCATCTCCCACTAAAATCTTCCCAATCCCTCAAAGCTAAGAGAAACAAATAGGCCTTAAATTGTGTCCTGAAATGATCATGATTTTTTTCACCAAAACCTTAGCAGTTTTTGTTAGTTTTGTGCCCCCCGAATATCACGTTATGAAATTATCTTTCCTTGTTGAAAACATTCAAATAAACACATGAAATTTTGTATGGCGAGGCTGTTATTTGAATCATTCACTTACGTGAGGAAAATGAATCCCGCTATATTATTTAGTGTGAATTTTCACAACTGTCACACAAATAGTGAAATTTGCATTTTCACATTGAAATATTAAAATTTTTAGGGTTTTCATTTTCATTGTTCAACACATTTCTAGGCATGGGAAAAATTTGAAGCCATAAAAATCTCTCTCCTCTAAGAAATCAAATTCAGATCCTTGAGGAGGTCCCTGAATTTCCAGCAGGATAGACAATATGGTAATGACAAGTAGTGCAAATCCAAGGAATCATAGCAAACACCTTTGTTAACCCTACAATTGGTTCAGAAACAAAGCTTATTTCATAGAAATCCTTCTAAATCCTGCTTAATTCTAACACATTAATATGCAATTCTATGGATGTTTCTTCATCAGATCAACAATTTCACTGTATACTCGCTCAGGAGCATCAAGACCCCAAATGAAATCAAAATGGGCCCAATCAGGAATATACTTTTCATACTGTAGATTAGTGATTTGTGGGAGTAATATCTTTATATCCTCCAGGTCCTCAAGCCAGTCCTCTCCACCATACCACAATGCAGTTGGAATTTTCATATCTTCTAACCTATGCAAGGGGGCTTCAGTCTGGAAAACAAATTAAACACCTTTAAAAGTGAAAGCCTGTGAAGTAGTAAGTTTTAAACACAAAATATTCATCTGTGGCTTGATATAGGCCTGAAGTTCTGGGTGCATCCAGAAAGAATGCAACTATTTCATTAAAAAGAAAAGGAGTACTTGTGGCACCTTAGAGACTAACAAATTTATTTGAGCTACACTTCATCAGATGCATTCATTGTTAGATATAGCTAGATCATCATTAAGTTTCACGGATTTCACTGGAAAGTCAATAGAAAAGCAACAGCTGGACAGGGACAGTGGACGGACACCAAAGAATTTGCAGTGGTGAAAATATTTTGAGCAGAGTATTGAATAATTCAAATAAATCAACTAAGATGATATTTCCACTACAATCAGACAGGAATCCAGCTCTCCATGCAGCTTATATACTAATACACTTTATTCCCTCACTAGAAATATTCTTGCTGTAGTATTCTGTTTATTTTTACTTTTAAGAGATCACAGATTTTTCTTACTTGGTTGTATTTAACTTCATTCTCCTCACTGCCATAATCAAAATATCTGAATTCTCCTGTTTTAAATGTCTAAGAAAGAAAAAATATACATATTTTAATATCCTTTATTATTTGTTCTGTCCCAATGTATCCTGAAATGGTCAAAATGAATAGTGGATTTTAAAAGAAACATTAGAAATTAATTAGATTTTTTTTTATTAAAAAAGGAAACAGTAGGCAGCTTTTCACAATGGAGACTGATATCATGATCTTGTTAAAATGCTTGCTTGCTTCACTTTCAAAATTTAATTCCAGACTGATAAGGCAACCAACCAGAAGGCTTTTAAAAAGTCATGCAGCCCTAAGATCGAGTGCATCATTTCAATACTGGTCCAGAGTTCGCATTCTGTGTTCATTCTTACATTGATCAGAATTACATTCTTTCTGAGATTCTATGCCCACTGATTTACTGGTACTAGAAGGTGATGGAAGTTAAGCAAAGAGCCAATAGAAATACAATAGATTTTTCAATATAACAATTAACCTTCTGTGAACCAGAGGGTTAAAGTTGATGGTTGAGAGCTCTTGGAGATTATCCAAGTTGATGCAGTTATAGTTGATGATATAGTTGGACTAGGGAGATATAAAATATCCCTCTTCATGGCTTTGAGACATATGAAATAATTCTTTAATATCAGACAGGGAAATCCATTAGAATTTTGTCCATCGATTGACAGAATTTGAAAAACTATTCCATATCCATGAAACACAAAGGCTTACTTTCCATTCTATACAAAGTAATCACTGTAATTTACAGCAAATAACTATGTTTATGAAACAATAGAAAATTGACATAGGCAAAGACAACAAAATCGAGGAATGGGCAAATATATGGGTCAGTGTTCCCCACTCCTCAATAAACACATTATTAAAAGAAAATTACATTAAAATTCTTTATCAATTTTCTCACTCCCCTTAAAATTAAACATATTTTGGTACAGGGATAGAGCAAATGCCAAAGAGAATGTAACGAAATAGGATGATTTCTCCATATATGGTGGAAGAGGCCAACAATTAAAACATTTTGGAAAACCATAAGGGAAATCAGGATGTCAGCTGTCAAATAGCTCAAGTATTTTTATTAAGTTGTCCTGAAAACTCTGCATCTTATAAAAGCCAGAAATAACTTATCACGCATCTCCTAGTTGCCACTAGAAGTACTATAGCAAGATAGTGGAAGAGGAGTTACTGTCCTGAAACTACTGACTGGTATCAAAAAGTGTGGGGAATTCTGGTACTCATCAGTCAGGGCTCTACAAGGGAGAAGATACAAAGATCGTTACTTAGAAATCTGGTGGAACTTTTTGGCATATGCTGGAACAGGGTCATTCCCAGCCATCAAACCTGATAGCATTAAAAAAAAAAAAGTTCTTAAAGTAAGGGGAGAGAAACCCTTTCAACTATAGACACAATTAAACTTCAAGAAAAAAGATTAATATCACAGAGTTTTGATACAAGAAGTAAAACAAGTTACATATTTAAATGTAAGAAAAACAGAAGTTTGGACCTAAATATATGGTAATGAAAGACTTTAACTGATACGGAAGACGAAGAATAGAAAAGCATCAACCACAACATGTGATCAATACTACAAGCTGAAGAAAGCGACTGGTAGCAAGTCTTGTTAATACAGCTTTAGGGACTTCCAAAGGCCAATTCATAATTGTGTATTTGTGTACATAATATGTTTATTCAAGCTGTAAACAAGTTTTTTATAAGATTTCTTTTATAAAAGAATGGATCTGTTAATAATAAGGAAAGGAAAGGAAATTTAGTCCATTGGAATGAGATTACTATTTTATCTTATTATCTATACATATATTTTGTTTTCATATTGTAACAGTGAGTGTGCATGGTATTTTGTTTTAACCAAATAATTTATTCCAATATTTTGATAAATGTTTCTGTTAAAGTCTGTAATAACTTATTTTAGACCTTATTCTCCTCTCACACTGGTTTTCAGACCAATATGAACCCAGTTCATGCCTCTCTGATCCATGTGTGAGGAAGTCTTCCCTGTGTGACTCTCTCAAGGGAGATTCAGCCATCTTTATGTCAATGTTTCCCTTCCTTTCCACATAGAAGCCTCATCATGCATTGTTTGTGGAGGATGCTGGAAGGACTGGGCAAAGGAGTGAGTAGCCCAGCACCAGGGTAAGATGCATATGATCTCTCCTTCATTCCTAGGGGGTATCCTCTGAAAAACAGATACAGGCCCAGGCTGTATTAACTTTTTTGCTAAGCCATTCCCTCATATGGCCAAAGAGAGTCCCTGAGAGCAGCGACTTATAATGAAGTCGCATTACAAGGGGGCTGAGGGGAATGGGGAAGTATTCTACTGGGCACTGGAGGCTAAAACACAGGATGGAGACACAAGTTTGGGTGTGGCCAGGTAGCCTTTTCTGGTTGATCCCCCTGCTCCTTCCCATGGGATGATACTGGGGGGATCTCCAGGAAAAATTCTTACAGAGGTTTCCTCCCCAGACAGACAATGCTTTCAACAGTTCCAGCTCCCACCCCTCTTCTATCTCCTTCTCTCAGACCCCAACTAAATGGCCTTTCATTCAGCTTCCTACATGCAGTGACTCTTCAAGGCAGCACAGCCACTTCCCTGTTGGCAGCTGACTGTAGAGGCTGGGCTAGGAAGGGAAGAACTGTTCTACCTTTGATAGACTGTTGCTATCACTCCCATTCCAGAAAGACATCTAAGGGAAGAAGCTGCTTCCCCACACAGGTCAGCTACAGCGCTCAGCTGTGCAAGAGAAAACAGGTATGATGCTTTGAGCAGCCTCTGGCTATAGGAAGCCTCATTAAAGCTGCATTAAAACTTTTACGTCCATATCCTGACTGAAGAGGTTAAGGCCCCAATCCATCAAAGCATGTAAGCGTGTGCTTAATTTTAAGCACATGAATAGTTTTACTGAAGTAAACACACACACATTTAAAAAATCATATTTTTACACCATGGACTGCCTTTCCTAGAGTAAAGATATGTTATGTAATTCACCAATCCATCACCCCCTCTCCTTATTCACATCTCACCTAATGACTCACCTCTGCCATGAAGTCTATGGAATGTGACCCGATTCATGTACTAAAGTGAAACTTAGGGCATGGCTACACTTGCAGGTGTAGAGCTCTGTGAGTTAAACCAGCCTTCGTAGAGCACAGTAGGGAAAGCGCTGCAGTGTGTCCACACTGTCAGATTCAAGCGCACTGGCATGGCCACGTTAGCAGCTCTTGCAATGCCACAGAGAGCTGTGAATTGTGGTAGCTATCCAGCATGCAAGTGGCTGCAATGTGCTTTTCAAATGAGGGGGGAAATGGGGTGGAGTGTGACAGGGAGTGTGTTGTATGTATGTGGGGGGAGCGAGAGTGGGTTTTGGGGGGGCTGTGAGCATGTCAGCATGTTGTCTTGTAAGTTCTGACAGCAGCAGACCCCCCTTCCCCGCGCCTCTCTCTCACACAGTCACAGCAAGCAGCATTCCACACTAATGGGTACTTTGTCCCGGAGCAGATAAGCATGCCGGCTGTCAGAAACGGAGCTTTGAAAGGGCATGTCCGCATTCCTACAGCCGAGTTCAAAACAATGACAAGAGTGGCCACTTGACTTAAGGGGATTATCCGGAGGCCGATCAGAGTGCAGTAATGCATCACCTCGTTCACACTGACATCGGGGCGTTTCAGCCAAGGCACAGCAAGCGTTATGCTTCTCGTGGAGGTGGATTACCAGGAGCGTTCCAGCTACAGAGTCCAGGTGCTCTAAGTGCCTTGCCAGTGTGGACGGGTCATGAGTTAGGGCGCCTGGGGCTGCTTTAATGTGCTTTAACTTGCAAGTGTAGCCAAGCCCTTAAGAAGGAGTCCTGCTTACTAAGGTGATCACATGAACTAACTGAAGCCCCAATCCTGCAAACACTTATACAGGAATATGAGTCTTCACGTGATTTAATTTATGTAACCCTGTCCAAATCCACCTGCTTCTTTTGTGCCCCTATTTTGTTATGTGATGTATAAACTGAAGATGGTAAATGTGTTTTAGCAGAGACCCAGCTAGTTATCTGTTTCAAGGTACCCACTTTCACCTTCAGGTATGTCACAAGTAAGAAAAATAAGCCACACATTGTGTGGAGCAGGTGACTAATGGTGCACTTCCTGCGTAGATGAAGGCAAAAGCCTGAAGATCTCATGCTTCATAACATACCCAAGGTGTGTAATCCTCTGCACACATGGCAACAAACTACTCATGCACATCCTTGTCAGGGTTCCTTCCCCATTCTGAACTCTAGGGTACAGATGTGGGGACCCGCATGAAAGACCCCCTAAGTTTATTCTTACCAGTTTAGGTTAAAAACTTCCCCAAGGTACAAACTTTGCCTTGGCCTTGAACAGTATGCTGCCACCACCAAGCGTTTTAAACAAAGAACAGGGAAAGAGACCACTTGGAGACATCTATCCCCAAAATATCCCCCCCCAAGCCCTACACCCCCTTTCCTGGAGAAGGCTTGATAATAATCCTCACCAATTTATACCGGTGAACACAGACCCAAACCCTTGTATCTTAAGAACAATGAAAAAGCAATCAGGTTCTTAAAAGAAGAATTTTAATTAAAGAAAAGGTAAAAGAATCACCTCTGTAAAATCAGAATGGAAAATACTTTACAGGGTATTCAGATTCAAAACACAGAGGATCCCCCTCTGGGCAAAACCTTAAAGTTGCAGAAAACAGGAATAAACCTCCCTCTTAACATGGGGAAAATTCACATAAAACAAAAGATAAATTAATCCGCCTTGCCTGGTTTATCTATACTGGTTGCAATATTGGACACTTGGATTAGGATAGGTTGGAGAAGATGGATTCCTGTCTGGCCTCTCTCAGTCCCAAGAGAGAACAAAATGTAAACGAAGAGCACAAACAAAAGTCTTTCCCCCACCCACAAGATTTGAAAATATCTTGTTCCCTTATTTTGTCCTTCTGTATACAGAAAGGTGGTTAACCTTCCCTTTATATTATGACAATCCTGCTGTAGTTTCTTGCTAAGTTAGTATCCTGTTCTGAGTCATGCAGTTCTGCCTAGGCACTCTACTAGACTGAGGGTTTGGGGCTCATCCCTTGTGCTTGTGAAAAATCTATGGGAAACCTCATTGAGGGACCTGGGGGTGGGGGGTAGGATGGGGGAGAAAGAGGGAGGGGGAGAGTAAAAGAATATGTTCACGTGGGAATAATAAAACAATCAAGTTCACTGTGTTCTCTTTCTAACAACTGTAATGAAGTATCAGTATCCCAAGATTGAAGAGTAGATAATTAATGTTCTTAGCCACTTAGTGCGGGTGGGGGAAGGATCTAATTAAGCAGCAATCACAAGAGGATCTTACCCTGTTTCCAGGTTACGTGTAAGGATGAGATAGTATCACAACCCAGTATAACATGATACTGCTGAATATATTTATTTTATTAATCTCATTTTAGTTTTCTTTTAACATTATAAAGAGGCTACTTACAGAGACTGCAGTTTTTAAGGAGTAAAGATCGTTCAGAGGCTTAAGATGCTTCTAGTATATACTGAAGTGGCACCTTTAAAGAGTAAATTTAAATTTAGGACCTTCTGGATAGGTTTCCTCTCAGTTCTTAGTCAATGTCTTCCATAGACGCATATTCATCAATATGTATTTCCAAAGACTCATCACTGAGGTTTAAAAAAGTGGTCTTATTGACATTTACACTCCAAGCTGAGTGATCCCAGCAATTCTACTCTTAACCTTACTCTAGCACCTAAACATTTCTTGTTTTACATAGTTTGGTATCCTCTCTGCTCCCTACATGCTCCAAAAAATATCATATGTCCAAGGCCAGAAGTCTCTTTATGGCCTTGTCTAGACTAGCATTTTATGTCAAGTTACTCACAGCCACACAAGTGGTAGCCATGGTGGAAAATTTAGTACTTTGATCTTTGCACATTTTCTTTTTCAAATTCTAATGAAAGACAACATTAAATTTAAGGGGGTGGTTTACATTGTGTATGATGATAGTGATTTATGATTATATGGCAATGATATCTGAACTCAGTGTCAGAGTTAATAAAATTGCACATTATTTTGCATGAATAAATCTCAACACCAGTGCCAGGCCAAAACAAACCAAGGATCTGAGATGTAAAATTTCAGGTAGTTCTTTCTCTTTCATGAATAAATCCGAATTCAAGTATGTTCAGACAGGACCCATGAAAATATAAAATATCAGAATTGGCTGCATAATATTTAAATATAAGCAGTGAATTAAAGCCATTTTATATTTCAGAAACTCTACCTGGCCCCAATGGAGCATAGTTTTTACAGACATTGAATCTGGAAAGCGTGACAGGTGGATATCAATGCGACTCTGCAAGAAAACATTTTAGACATTTATCTTCTGGCAGAAATGGATGAAGTTCAATTCAACTTAAACTAAATACCATTCAGTTCAATAACTACAGAAGGTGAAATATCTACTTTAGAAAGTCTTACTGAAAGGGACCTGGAATACTGCCACTATACAATACAAAATACAAAACACTGGATTCATTTCCAAGAACTGAGCTAACTTTTTTAAATGAACATTTTCACTTTAGTTCTACAAAATGTAACTATATTCAACACTGTTCAGAAATAAGTAATGAACTCCACTATGACAGAAGTTTTGCAAACCATTCAGTAAGACTGACAATTTTCAAGTAAATCTGAAGTTATGGATCCATACGGTTTTCTAAACCAGAAAAAAATGTAGTAACTTCAGCTCAGTTTCCCTCTGAGTAAGGTGGTTCCTTTATGATTGTAACAACATTTTGACTTTCATGACAAAACCATGACTTAAGGTTTCTATAATAAATCCTGGCCTTTGGAATCCTGGCCAGCTTCTGTTTAGCAATACTATTCCATAATTTGTTACAAATCTGAGTCTGATTCTGCCCCACATGCTCGCATTGAGTAGACCCTTACACTGTGGGTAGTCTCATGAAGTACTCCACAGTTAAAATAAGGGTGGCAGAATCTGGCACTGTGGAATATGCTGAGTAATCAGAGGATTTTAGTGGTTTTAAACTGTTTGCTCATTTTTATTGGCATGTTTTGAATAACTTTTACTGCAAAATCAAGGACATCTTGCTTAATGTGATCCTGTGAGTCTTTTCATTTTGTCTTTGTGACTTTTGCAGGGTTTTACAGAGCCATGCCTTTTCCAAGCTTTTGCCATGCCAAACAACCAATATTAGCTTTTTCAACCTCATAACCCATGTGAAATGAAAACCTCAGTTTCCAATTAGACCCATTTACCCAAATTCCAGTCATGCAAAATATTTCAAACTAACAAGATGGCAACACCTCTGTGAAACTGGTGATCAGGGTCCTGCTTTGAGCAGGGGGTTGGACTAGATGACCTCCTGAGGTCTCTTCCAACCCTAATCTTCTATGATTCTATGATTCTATGATTCTAGAGATTTAGATAAAGTATAGATTACAGATGGATGACACTAAGGCCATATCTACACTAGAGAGCTACAGAGATGCTGCTGTAAAGTCTCCCCTATAGCCGCTCTATGCTGACAGGAGAGAGCTCTCCCATCAACATAATAAAATCACCCTGAACGAGCGGTGGTAGCTATGTCTGTGGGAGAATGTCTCCTGCTGATATAGTACTGTCCCCACTGGTGCTTCTGTCAGTGTAACTTATGTCGCTGTGGTGGGGTGGCTGCCCCACACAGGCAGGAGAAGGCTTAAGGCAGCCTTCAAGAGGCTGCGCAGAACCCTGCCCATCAGGAAAAGGTTTATTGGGAGAACCAATCAGGAGAAGGCTTTCTGGAGCAGCCCATATATAAAGGGCTGCTCAGCAGAGCAATGGGCAGTCTCTTCTTGGAGGGCAAAGGGGGAAGGACTGTTTGTTGAGGAGCACTGGAGAGACCCTGCCCAGCACTGCAGTAGTGGAGCAATAGGAGATCTCTTGGCTGACCATGGCCAGACTGAGACCCTGAAGCCAGGGCAGGGAAGGTGCTAGGGCTATGGGGGAAGTGTCCCAGGGAAAGCAGGCAACAGGAATAGGAGGAGGGGTAGTAAGTGACTGCCAGCTATAGTGTCCCTGGGCTGGGACCCAGAGTAGTGGGAGGGCCTGGGTCCCTCCCCCCATTTATCCCTACTTGCCAATGAGGAGTGTGGCCTAAATCTAGACTGCAGTTTGCCCCTGAAGCCACGGGCTAGACTAGAGACTGCAGTTGGCCATTGAGGCAAGTGGAAGGACTGAGGACTGCCTGTCCCCCAAAAGTGGAGAGACAGCAGGCTGGGGCATAGCTGGAGGGCTGTGCCTTGAAGAGGACACTGCAGTCTGGGAGAGGTGCAGATCCAGATGGTGGAGGAAGTGGAAGTAATGGCAAGTGAGATAGTGCTAGTAAAAGGTGGTAGTCCAAAAGAGCTGATTTCCAGTATGATCAGCAGGAGGTGCTGCGATGGTGGGTCTGCACCTCTACAGTCACTCAGGGGGGCATTTAGTCACACTTGAGTGACTTAAGTTATACCGACAAAAGTGCTAGTGTAGACAAAGTTTGCAACTAGAACCTCTCAAACTATCGCTTGGGTTCACGGAGCTTTTTTGCGGGGGGGGGAAGCGGGTCCTATTAATATAACTTTTTTTGTAAGGGTGATTTAATTAAAACATAGTCTAGCTAAAGAGAAAAGGGCAGCTAGTGTAATGTGTTAGAGAATTATCTCAGCCTCTATGATACTCAAAGCTAGGGTGGCACAAGCTTGTGTCCTACCTACATCTGCATTTTTCATCCACCTCATCCCTGTTCTGTCTAGGTATCCTACCAAGAGGAAAAGGCAATCATTCTGTTTGAAATGTTGCCAGTCAACATTCCTCCCTGGCTGACACTGCATTGGTATGTGATAACTATACTTCAATTTGTCTGTAGGAGAGGAAATGCTGGGCTCTTCTGCAGCCATATTTATGCCGGAAATACTTGTGCAAAGAGATTGGTTCTACACAGATACCTCAGGTCTTGCCTACAGCAGAGAGATTTGTACATGTTAACGTGGGGTAGTTTCTGGCATTAGTCACAGCCCTGAGCCAGGAATACGTCACCAGCTACATCGTCCCCACATGCATTGTGATTTGGAGACATTGCTCTTGATCCTAATTCCTTCCCTGCTTCCTCTTTGCTCTGGGGTGGGGGCAGGATGGGAGAAGAATTGTAGTTTGCTGCTGGCCTATACCATCACTAGAAATAGATAATTTTCATATCATAGTAAAGGCTTGTGAATTATACTCTAACTCAGTGAGATTTGTAAAAATGTAAACTAGGACCTTGAAATAGACCTAGAATTAGAGAGGGAGTCAGTGGAAGTTGCATCTACACTAGACTTTTTTACATCTCTCACCAGCTAGCAGAATTAACAAGAATGGTAGCGTAGATAGGGTACTGGTATCTTTCCCCACTAAGTCTACCAAACCTGTTCAAAGCAGGTCTAGATGACAGAAGTAAAAATGCTTGAGTGAGATGCAGCAGTTATGCTCATGTTCTTTTGCAGGTTGGCTGCTATGTACTATTTTGTGTGTGTGTGTTTTAAAGAGCTATATGGTTATACATTGGGTGTATGTTGTACTTAGATTATTTTTCCTGATGCCCTCACAGTTGTTTCCAGCTGGAATGTGAACCCAATAATGTCAGAGTTCAAAAAGAACTTTCAAACCTACAAAGTTCAAGTGGTTTCAGAATAACAAAGTGACTCTGCCTATGTTCAGTGAAAGATTTCAGACTTCAGAGGATTATTGCATTTTGTTTACACAGTGCATTTGAATTCAGAGACTAGTACTTCAAGATATTAAGGGCCTCTTTTTCCATTGCCTTGTGCTTAGCGTAATCATTTACTCCTGCCTGAAGTGAGGGCATCCTACAACATCCCAGGCAACCTGCACTCCCTCATTTGCCACACACAAACTTTAGGAGGCAGTGTCAAAATGTTAGCATACACTGGGATCCAATTGGTAATGAAAAGAGGCCAATTTTGTTGTTAGAAATTAATTATCCATGCATAGGTGGCCAAACAAAACTTAGTTCATTTTAAATCACTAAACCCATACCATATTTAGGTTCTTTTCATTAAAACCCCCGAAGACAGAAAAGACCAAGGAACAAAGCTTCTGAAATACTCTGTAGTGGCACACCTGAACAGTACATTTGCTCTGAATCTCTCCCTTCACAGACTATTCTTTCTTGCCAAGAATAGTCTGTAAAAATGCAAAGACATTACTCACTGTGAAGTGGGGGGGGGGGGTTCTTGTATTTTCCCCAATGGTTTGCATGCAGTGGGGGTGGGATGCAGTTTCCCTAGTTGTTACTGGTTTAATGAGGGGAACTTGGGACTCTGGCCAATGGCCTAAAGAATGGATACCCTGGTGACTGGGAGGTCCAGCTTGGGAGTCACAACCAGTTCTGGCCAGTGGGAGGACAATGGGCTGCAAAGAGTTGACCCCAGTGACCTGACCAGCCTGTTCCAGCCAGAGGGGACAGAGGACGGCAGAGAGGAGGCCCAGGTGACCCTGTTTACCTGGACAGAAGACAATGGACAGAGGTGGGGTTTGGGGGAGGTGTATCAGATGCCCAGCTGGGAAATAGTGGGGCTCGGGTCTGGAGAGAGGGAGCAGGTAGAGCCCACCTGGATGCAGGGGAGACTTAGATGTGCTATGCTGAGGGATGCAGTAAGTCTGACACTCGCTGAGGTTTATATAATCATAGTACTCACCTTAGCAGGGAGTGGGAGTGCTCAGTGGTGTGGAGGAGCATGGCTTCATGTGCAGGAAAGCACAATGCTACAGATTCTGGGACTGTAGATTTTCCCCTTAGCTCCTTCCTCTCTGGCAGTGTACTAACAAAATACTCTGCCAGGAGTTGCAGCAGTAGGGGACTGATAAAAGCCATTGAGTGGGAGGTAACACTGAAGGGAATACTTTAAAAGGTATCAGTGATGGACAGAAATGAACAATTTTATTTCTTTCATACACAGAGCACATAGATCCTTAAATCTCCTTTTGAGTCACAATTTTAGTTAATTCATTTTAAAATACTCCAGGAGATTTCTCCTCCCTCAAGGCTCTTCTGAACAATGAAGTTATTCTACAAAGCCTCTAAGACCAACTCACCCTGACACATGACAATGAAAGTGTTGCATTCTTCTCACAATGAATAAGGAACTTTCTTAGAAATAAGAAAAATAGTATAATTCCTAAATTTTCTCTCTCCTGCTCTATATCCTTCATTGTAGGACCTCTGCTAAAACCTTTCCAAGCCCCTCCTGCCCTGTTTCCTGTTACAGATTTAAAGAAACAGTATACATCTTCACACAACCTATGATGAGTAAAATATAAAACAAAACAAAAAAAAGTGCAAAATCTGCCAAAAAATGATTGACTGCTTTTGTTTGATCCCTTCCTGGAATCTTGTGTAACTACTAGGGCTACTACTATTTGTAGGGCTACTAGGATGATCCGAGGAATGGAAAACTTGTCTTATGAAAGGAGACTTAAGGAGCTTGGCTTGTTTAGCCTAACTAAAAGAAGGTTGAGGGGAGATATGATTGCTCTCTATAAATATATCAGAGGGATAAATACAGGAGAGGGAGAGGAATTATTTAAGCTCAGCACCAATGTGGACACAAGAACAAATGGGTATAAACTGGCCACCAGGAAGTTTAGACTTGAAATCAGACGAAAGTTTTTAACCATCAGAGGAGTGAAGTTTTGGAATAACCTTCCAAGGGAAGCAGTGGGGGCAAAAGATCTATCTGGTTTTAAGATTCTACTCGATAAGTTTATGGAGGAGATGGTATGATGGGATAATGGGATTTTGGTAAGTAATTGATCTTTAAATATTCAGGGTAAATAGGCCAAATCCCCTGAGATGGGATATTAGATGGATGGGATCTGATTTACTATAGAAAATTCTTTCCTGGGTATCTGGCTGGTGAATCTTGCCCATGTGCTCAGGGTTTAGCTGATTGCCATATTTGGGGTCGGGAAGGAATTTTCCTCCAAGGCAGATTGGAGAGGCCCTGGAGGTTTTTTTGCCTTCCTCTGTAGCATGGGGCATGGTTGACTGGAGGGAGGCTTCTCTGCTCCTTGAAGTTTTGAACCATGATTTAAGGACTTCAATAGCTCAGACATGGGTGAGGTTTTTCATAGGAGTGGGTGGGTGACATTCTGTGGCCTGCGCTGTGCAGGAGGTCGGACTAGATGATCAGAATGGTCCCTTCTGACCTTAGTATCTATGAATCTATGAATCTATAACTACTTTTACTACACAGAAGAAAGCCCCTCAATGAAGAGACTTTGCTTTTGTAATTGTCTATAAAACAACAAACACACACTTGGTATTATATACGTAAAATAATCAGGAGCATCATATAGCAGAATCTCACACCTTACTTATTCCTTCAGGTATGAAGAACAGTTTTACCAATGACTTTTGGAATGCTTAAGTGTGATTATAGGAGCCAATGCAAAAAAAACATTTTGATTTTTTTGAGCCAGCTCTGGCATCAATGAAAATGCAATGAAACCTGAGAAAGCACAAGAAATAGATCAGAGCAATCTTGAAAAACAAACAAAAACAAACCTTGCTATATACAACTTTAAAACAAATCCACAGTTGCCAACTATTGCACTTTTAAAGTGTATCACGGTGTTTGGAGTTAAATATAAAGCTTCAGCTCCTTGACACAACTGATTATACAAGAGTCTTAGATTTCGTTTAAAAAGAGGAAGTTTCTAGCCTTCATTGTTATGGACAAGGATTTAAAAATGTGATTAAGTGCACTGTAGAGACTCAAAATCCAGAAGGCAAATAAAGACATCCCCTCCTCCCGATCTGTTACTTTTTAAAAATCTTATAATTGTTACACCAATTTCATGATCTTTGGGGGGACCTGATTCATGATTTTTGAATGTTTGGGGGGGAGGAATAATTCTGTATCGGTTCAAACACCTAATCTGATGTAAGGATACGTTCATCCTGAACCATAATTTTGCCTAAAATCTCTAAATTATTTCCTGGCATAACACCATTAACTTCAGGTCAGTTTTGTCAGGGGAGAATTTGTCCTTTTGTTTGTAAGAAATCTGATGTAAAAGAGAAAGAAAGCTAAACATTAGCTAGACTGAATACACACTCAGGCTTGCACATATGGGATCTGAGTTACCCAGGAAAAAATTTTCTGTAGTATCTGGCTGGTGAATCTTGCCCATATGCTCAGGGTTTAGCTGATTGCCATATTTGGGGTCGGGAAGGAATTTTCCTCCAGGGCAGATTGGAAGAGGCCCTGGAGGTTTTTCGCCTTCCTCTGTAGCATGGGGCACGGGTCACTTGAGGGAAGATTCTCTGCTCCTTGAAGTCTTTAAACCATGATTTGAGGACTTCAGTAGCTCAGACATAGGTGAGGTTTTTCGTAGGAGTGGGTGGGTGAGATTCTGTGGCCTGCGTTGTGCAGGAGGTCAAACTAGATGATCAGAATGGTCCTTCTGACCTTAGTATCTATGAATCTATATTGGCATTGGTATATGGCAGGAAGGCAATTCACATCTGCATCAAAATATACTGTAAACCAAAAACTTCCAAATCACACATTTCTGTGGGGCCTGGAATTTTCTTACACATTTCCAAATGTCTCCAAAGAAAGGAGTCAGGGCTACTAAGGGCAGAAATCTTGTCAATATCAGTGCCCTGCTGACTGGGACTAAAGTGCCAGAGATTGGATGGATGAGGGTTGGAATTATGACAGGCTCACCTGGACTAAGACTATGTACATGGGAAGCATTTTGGAACCAAGGGAAGAGAATCATGGTCTTTATAAGAACTATCAGCTCCCAATCTAGGTCAGAATGTCATTCCACTCTTATTCGTGGTGTAATTGCAGCCGTGTTGGTTCTAGGATATGAGAGAGACAAGGTGGGTGAGGTAGTATCTTTTACTGAACCAATTTCTGCTGGTGAAAGAGACAACCTTGCAAGCAACAGAGAGCAAAAGATCTTCTTCAGGTCTGGGAAAGATAATCTGACCTGACCTGAAGAAGAGCTCTGTGTAGCTCAAAAACTGGTTTTTTCAGTTGCACTTTAATGCACTTTCAACATAGCAGCCTTAATAATCCATGATAAAGAGAGAGATGAAGATATTCATTCTCTACCCTAAACAAAGATTATGGAAACTCGATGGTCACGACCTTGAATAAGTTATCATATTTTCATATTTGTTCTTGACTGAAAATGTGAGTATCATACATCCCCCGGGAAATTAAGAACCTTTCAGGGAATTCTCATATTACTAGATTCTTAAGTGCTAACTTTACCAGCTAAAGTGCACACAAGTACAGTGCTTCCCTGCTTTCAGATCTTACCATGCCTTACTCATTGGTTGTGATGCCTACAGAAAACTGCCATCTGCAAGACAGATAGCTAGTTGATATCACTGTTATTAGTGCCAGTGTATCTAATTACATCTATGAATGGTACACACAAGTAGGATAGCTAAAACATGTTGTTGTTACCCAGTCCTCTTTCCCTCATCACTTGTTTGTTTCATCCTCCTGTTACATCTTATCTTTTAAGTTATAAGCTTTTGGGGAAGGAACTGTCATTTACTATATAGAGCAGATAATACAGTAAGGCTCTAATTTTGATGATAAAAATTTGATTTCTCTTACCGTACCCAAGATGGTGCCCTGAGAATAGCCAACGTAATACAGTTGCTCTTGCCCAGTTTAAAGTTTATTATGCCAGGAAGGTCATGTGTGGCCATTTAGTGAAAACAGCAACATAAAATGAAATTGGATACATTATGAAGTTATAATTACTGCCCATGGGTGCAGAATGCAGCATTTCTGAATCACAGTCACAGCAAATCTCACTGATCATTTCTGCCACCATGAGATTTAAATCTTAGTCTCTTTATGTAGTAAAGATACCTTTTCATTTTTACTTTTAAAGCTTTGAAATATTTGGGCTTGTCTTCGTTAGGAAAATATGGTGTGATCATAGCATGTGTTAAAATCATACTGAAGATAAGACAGTTGTAGTTTTAACCTGTGTCATCAAGTCAAGGTAAGCCCTAGGCTTGAGTAATACTTGGACATGAGGAGAGCTGGTTGGAGAGGAGTATGATGTTCACTGGCTTTAACAATTGGTTGAGGTGTTGCATATGTTGTTTACAATGGCATTCTAGCAATATTAAATTATTTTTGGAATTGGTTTGGGGTAGGATCCACAAAGGGCCTTAACCCTTACATTGCTCAGCATCACACCATCTAACTTTTAGGCACCTGGAAAAACATTGCAATCCACAAAGTCAAGTTAGTTAACTAGGCTCTCTATACAATGAATGGTGAGAGATCTAAGAATGCAATCCACAACAACCAGCACGGTAGATGGGGGGCCTGCCTAAGGTAGATAATGGGAGACACCAATGACAGGAGTGTGTGCTAAGCTTGGCTCCTCTCTTGGAGATAGGTGTGTAAGTCCAGGATTCAGAGAAGTGCCTCTCTGCTTAGTGAGCCACAAACTTGAATTCACAGCCTGGAGTCAGACAGTTTAAGCACCCAAGGCATTTCTTGAGGGAATGAAAAAGGATTCCTGCCTCACATCACAAAAAACAGCCAGAAGAGAAGGTGATGGTGGTGCCCATATTCTAACTTTTAGCCTAGTGGTTAGAACCTGGGATATAGGAGACCCAGGTTCAATTCCTCCCTCACTGCCAAAAAATTTGAAGAGGCGACTCCCACCTCCCAAGAGGATTCTCTAAATCCCACTGAAATATGGGAATATTCTGACATGGGACCTCAATCTCTGCTGTTGAAGCTGTTCCACTGTGGATAAATAATAAGAGTGACTGGAGCAGAGGAACTAGACTCAAATTCTCTTGCCTCCCAGGTGGTGCCCTAATCCCAAGCCATGTATCCCCCCAAGGCTAGGAGGATCGCAGCCATCACTCCCAAGAGGAAACGAAGGATGGTGGTTGTCAGTGATTCCCTTCTGAGGGGGACAGAGGCATCCATCTTCTGTTCTGACCTGGCATACCAGGAGGTGTGCTGCCTCACAGGGGCCTATATCCAAAACATTACAGAAGGATTGTGGAGGATCATCAGGCCCTCTGACTACTAGCCCATGCTGATCATTCATGTGGGCACTAATGATACTGCAAGATATGACCCTGAGCAGATCAGCAGTGAATACAGGGCTCTGGAAGTGAGGGTAAAGGAGCTGAAGGCACAGGTAGTGTTCTCATCAATCCTTCCAGTCAAGGGTTGGGGCCCAGAAAGACAGACACATCCTGGAGGTGAAAACATGGCTGTGTACATGGTGACGCCAGGAGGGCTTCAGCTTCCTCAAACATGGGATGCTGTTCCAAGAAGAGAGACTGCTGAGAAGAGATGGGATCCACCTATCACGGTAGGGGAAAAGTATCTTTGGATACAGTTGGCTAACTTACTGAGGTGGGTTTTAAACTAGGTTCAAAAGGGACAGGAAAAAAACCCCCATAGGTAAGTCCAAAACACGGAGACCTGGGTGAAAGGTAGGAATCTGTTGGAGGAGGGTGTGACACTGCACCACACTGCACCACATATTCTTCAGTGATATTATTATGACAATCAATGTAGTTTATGCATGATAAATCATATGAGATGTCATTGGAAAGGTTATTTACTGAATATGATTATCCTATTTGTATGTATGTATCATTTTTGTATCTGAAGTTAGGAATACTGACTATATATTTGTATTACAAATGTGTTTACACCTGGGGAACGCCCACTAGGCAAAAGGCTCTCGATCCAGACGGTTGGCTGGGAAGGGCCCACTCAAGTTAATGAACCACTAGGGAGAGCAATCGGCCTTAGAAGAAGCTTATTTCCCACCTGGGGGCTTTCCTGAGGATGTTACAAACAGCCTTTAACTCATGACTGCTGTGACACTACAGGGACATGTCATCAGGTCACCTGGTGCTGGACTCCATTTTGGGATAACAGTGTTTTTCCACTCACTGGCGTGAGAACCATGCTTTGAAACAAAGGATTCTGGCCATATTAAAAAGGCTATTTAAGGCAGGGGAGTGACATTGTGGTTCTTCACTGATTCCCCACACAAAGACACCTGGAAACACCTGAGAAACAAAGAATGAACAGGGGGAAGTGCTGGACCCAGGCTAAAGGGATGTTTAGCCTGTGAATGGAACACCTGGGGTTTCTAAACCAGTGCAGCTTGCCCCTTAAGAATCTGCAGCCTGCCTGTATCATCACTTAAGTGAGGATCTGCTGTTCCTATCCAATGTCTTTAGTATATTAAGCTTACTTTGTGAGTTCTGTTTATTTGCTAGGTAATCTGCTTTGATCTGTTTGCTATCCCTTATCACTTAAAATAGACTTTTTGTAGTTAATAACTTGTTTTTGCTTTATCTAAAAGCAGTGTGTATGGGAGTCATAACTCAGGACAGAGGGAGGGGGCGAATTTCATGAGTTTACGCTGTACAGTTCCCTGTGCAGCGCAAGACAGCATAATTTTGGGCTTACACTCCCGAGGGGGGTGCATGCCTGAGTAACTGGGAAGTTCCTGAGCTGAGCCTTCCCATGCAGAACTGATCACAGCATCTGCATACAACTGCAGCTGGGTGTGTTCCTACCTATGTGTGTGCTGGTGAAAGTGCAGGCTGGACACAGCAGTACAGTGTAAAGGGAGCCCAGGATGGTGGGTCAGGATGGCTTAGAGGTACCCCAGTTCCAGGTGGCACCCCGGGAGGACCCCATCACGGATGGAACATGAGCAATCTCAGCAGGAACAAAGAAGAGACAAGAGGGAATAGAAAGGGGAAACGTAATTAATGTCTTAGATATCTATACACTAATAGAAGTAGTATGGGAAAAAACAGGAAGAACTAGAAATACTAGTGAATAATCACAATTACAATACAATTTATATCACAGAAACTTGGTGAGATAATTCACATGATTAGAATATTGGTATAAAATGGCACAGCTTGTTCAGGAAGGACAGGCAGGGGAAAAAAAGAAAAGATGTTGCCTTGTATATTGGAGATGTGTATACCTGCACTGAAATTGAGTTAGAAGGGCAGGCAGACCTGTTGAAAATCTCTGCATATGGATAAAAGGGGTAGAAAAAAAGTGATGTCTCGGTAGAGGTCTACTGTAGACCACTTGTACAGGAAGAAGAGCTGTTTTTTTAAGCAACTAAACAAATCATACAAAACTCAGGACTTGGTTGTGATGGAGGACATCAACTACCCAGGCATTGGTTGGGAAAATAATACAGCAGGGCACAGATTATTCAACAAGTTCTTGGAATGCACTGAAGACCACTCTTTTATTACAGAAGTAGAGAAAGCAACTAGGGGAGAGGCTGTTCTAGATTTGATTCTGACAAACAGGGAGAAACTGGTTGAGAATTTGAAGATGGAAGGCAGTTTGGGTGAAAGTGATCATGATTTGATGAGTTCATGATTCCGAGGAATGGTAGGAAGGAAAACAGCAGAATAAAGACAATGAACTTCAAGAAGGCAGACTGTAGCAAACTCAGGGAATTGGAAGGCAATATCCGGTGGGAAGCAAGTCTAAGGGGGAGGGGGGGAAGGTCAGGAGTGCTGGCAGTTTTTTAAAAAGAAACATAAATTAAGGGCACAAAAGCAAAATTATGCCAATGTGTACAAAAGATTGGAATAATAGATTATTAGGATTGGAAGAGACCTCAGGAAGTCATCTAGTCCAAACCCCTGCTCAAAGCAGGACCAATACCAATTAAATCATCCCAGCCAAGGCTTTGTCAAGCTGGGCCTTAAAAACCTCTAAGGAAGGAGATTCCACCACCTCCCTAGGTAACCCATTCCAGTGCTTCACCACCCTCCTAGTGAAATAGTGTTTCCTAATATCCAACCTAGACCTCCCAAACTGCAACTTGAGGCCATTGCTTCTTGTTCTGTCATCTGCCACCACTGAGAACAGCCTATCTCCATCCTCCTTAAAACCCCCTTCAGGTAGTTCAAGGCTGCTATCAAAGCCCCCCTCACTCTTCTCTTCTGCAGACTAAATTTCCCCAATTCCCTCAGCCTCATAAGTCATGTGCCCCAGCCCCTTAATAATTTTCGTTGCCCTCCGCTGGACTCTCTCCAATTTGTTCACATCCCTTCTGTAGTGGGGGGACCAAAACTAGACGCAATACTCCAGCTGTGGCCTCACCAGTGCCGAATAGAGGGAAATAATCACTTTCTTTATCTGCTGGCAATGCTCCTACTAATAGCCCCCTTGACAAGAAGGGGCACACTGCTGACTAATATCCAGCTTCTCGTCCACTGTAATCCCCAAGTCCTTTTCTGCCGAGCTGCTGCTTAGCCGATCCGTCCCCAGCCTGTAGCGGTGCATGAGATTCTTCCTTCCTAAATGCAGGACTCTGCACTTGTTCTTGTTGAACCTCATCATCAGATTTCTTTTGGCCCAATCCTCCAATTTGTCTAGGTCACTCTGGATCCTAACTCTACTCTCCAGCATATCTACCTCTCCCTACAGTTTAGCATCATCTTGCTGAGGGTGCAATTAATCCCATCATCCAGATCATTGACAAAGATGTTGAACAAAACCGGCCCCAGGACCGGAAGCATGGTAAGAGACCACCTTGGCTTAACCAGGAGTCTTCAGTGACCTGAAACTCTAGGAGTCCTACAAAAAGTGGAAACTAGGTCAAATTATAAAGAATGAATAAAATAAAACATAACAAGCAAATAGGGACAAAATTAGAAAGACCAAGGCAAAAAATGCGATTTAAAACTAGCTAGGGACATAAAAGGTAACAATAAAACATTTTACAAATACATGAGAAGCAAGAAGACAACCAAAGACAAGGTAGGCCCATTACTCAGAGAGGAGGGAAAGACAATAAGAGAAAACGCAGCAATGGCAGAAGTGTCAATGCCTTTTTTATTTCAGTTTTCACCAAAAAAAAGTTAGCAGTGTTTGGACGACTAACATAGTGAACATCAGCGTAAATGGGATAGAATCCGAGGCTAAAATAGGAAAAGAACAAGTTAAGAATTTCTTGGACAAATTAGATGTCTTCAAGTTGGCAGGGCCTGATGAAATACATTCCTAGAATACTTCAGGAACTGGCTGAAGAGATCTTTAAACCATTAGCGATTATCTTTGAGAACTTATGGAGAACAGAAGACTGGAAATGGGCAAATATAGTACATAAATATAAAAAGGACAACCCAGGGAATTATAGATCAGTCAGTTTAACTTCAGTTTCAAGATATGTAATGGAGCAAATAATCAAACAATCAACTTATAAGCACCTAGAAGATAAGATAAGCACCAGTCAACATGGATTTCTCAAGAGCAAATCCTATCAAACCAACCTAATGTCTTTCTTTTACAGGGTAACAAACGTTGTGGATATGGGGAAGCAGTAGATGAAATATGTCTTGACTGCATTAACTTTTTTTTTTGGAAAACTGTACTTGAAGAGTAGTTATCAATGGTTCATAGTGAAGCTGAAAGGGCATTGTGACACTACATCCCACATTCGTAATAGTAATTTTGTACAAGATGGGTCATGTAAGGTGTCATTGGAAAAGTTATGATTTGCTGAATATAATTATCCTATTTGTATGCATGTGTCATTTTTGTATCTGAAGTTATAAATTATTGACTATGGATCTGCATTTCACTGTGGGCTTACTCTGGAAAACACTCACAGCCAGCCTTTCAGGTACTACAGTGAAGAAGCCAGATTGTTGATGATCCATTAAAACAATGGGCTGTGGAATAGCTTAACCTTCCTGTGGACATTTCAGCCAGCCTGTAAGTAATGGCTGCTATGACTCTGCAAAGGGCATGTGACCAGGCATGACTCTGGACTCCATTTTGGGATGTCAGTATTTTTCCACAAACTGGTCTGGGAAACAAGTTTGAAACAAAAGGCTCCTGCCCTATGCAAAAGCTATATAAGGCAGGAAGTAATATCATCTGTTGTTCTTGATTCCCCCACAACTCAACACCTGAGAAGCTCTGAAAAAAAAAAAAAAAAGACTTGGAACAGGGAAGGGGATCCTAAGCTGCAAAGCAAATGCACCTTGTCCCATAAGATTCTGCAAGCCTGCTTGTATTATCAGCAAGGGTGAAACTCTGCTAATGCATATCTTATCTTTCTAGTATCTTAGGCTTAGTTTGCAGTTTTGTTTATTTACTAGGTAAATTACTTTGATCTGTTTGCTATCACTTAAAATCTATCTTTTTGTAGTTAATAAACTTTAACCTAAATCAGTGTGCCTTTAAGTGAAGTGTCTGAGGAAAAATCTCAGCTTAGTTACCACAAGTGTGCATATTCCTTTCCACACAGAGGTAGAGTCAGACATATTAATAAGCTTACACTGTACAAATCCCTGTGCAGTGCAAGATGATATAATTTTGGGTTTATACTCCGGGAGGGGAGCGGGGGAGCCTGGGAGCTGGGAAACTGGCTGGGGTCTGCTGTTTGTACTTGGGTGGCTTAGGTAAAGCACTCTCAGGTAGCTCAGGTTGGATGTGTAGCACCATCTGCTGTCGTGGGAAGTGAGCTGTAGCTCACGAAAGCTTATGCTCAAACAAATTGGTTAGTCTTTAAGGTGCCACAAGTACTCCTGTTCTTTTAACAGGGCCTCGGCAAGTCTGGCTGTGTCTCCAACCAAGGAAGCAGTGTGAGCAGGGCCAGTCCAACTGAGTGGTTAGAGAGGCGCAGCAGTTTCTCACGGCTCCCAGACTGCACCCCAGGGATGACAACCCATCAGAGACATATCAAGTGAGGTCCTGCAGGGATCTGTCCTAAGTCCAGTTCTATTCAATATGTGCATAAATTATTTGGATAATGGGCATTGAGAGTGCACTTATAAAGTTTGTGGAGGATACCAAGCTGGGAGACGTTGCAAGCACTTTGGAGGACAGTAGTAGAATTCAAAATGATCTTGACAAACCGGAGAAATGGTCTAAAATAAATAGGATGAAATTAAATAAAGACTAAGGAAAAGTACTACACTTTGGAAGGAATACTCAATTGCACAAAAGCAAAATGAGAAATGACTGCCTAGGAAGGAGTGTAGCAGAATAGGATCTGGGAGTGATTGTGGATCACAAATAAATAAGAGTCAACAATATAATACTGTTGCAAAAAGAGTGAACACCATTCTGGGATGTATTAGCAGGAGTGTTGTAAACAATACATGAGAAATAATTCTTCCACTCTGCTTGGCACTGATAAGGCATTAACTGGAGTATTGTGTCCAGTTCTGGGCAACAAAAATGATTTAAGGACAAGAAAATGTGACCTAGGACAGGAGTGGGAAACCCTTTTTCTATCAAGGGCCATTGACCCACAGAAAAAAAAGCGCTCACAGATCCAGCCCCACAGAGGCCGAGGCTTGGGGCTTCTGGCCCACGGCACCAAAACTAGCGACGGCCAGGTGAAATTAAGCAACAGGACGGATCCAGCCTGCAGGGTCCCCATCCCTGATCTAGGAGGAAAGATTGAAAAAACTGTGTTTGTTTAGTCTGGAGAAGAGACGACTAAAGGGGGACAGGGCAACAGTCTTCAAGTATGTAAAAGATTGCTATAAAGAGAAGGGTGACAAATTGTTCTCCTTAACCGCTGAGAACACCACAAGAAGTAATGGACTTATATTGCAGCAAGGAGATTTAAGTTAGACATTAGAAAATCTTCCTAATTGTAAGAGTAGTTAAGCACTGGAACATATTACCTGGGGAGGCTGTGGAATCTCTGACATTGGAGGCTTCTAAGAACAGGTTACACAAACATCTAAGAGAGATGGTGCAGATAATACTTAGTCCTGCCTCAGTGCAGGGGACTGGACTAGATGACCTATCAAGGTCCCTTCCAGTCCTGCATTTCTGTGAGTCTAACTATTGGATACAGAGTCATTCCCACTCTCTTCTTCTCTGATCTAATGACTGTTCCACTGTGGATAAATCGTTAAACAGTCACTGGGCTCAAAAGGGAGCGAGAATGGGAATTATTCTGTAGGCCAGTTGTTAGGGCACCCACCTGAGAGGTACGAGACCCCAGTTCCAGTCTTCCTGCTACACGCATTCTTGCATTATTTATCCATAGTGGAACAGCTTAAACAAGAGAAACTGAGAGAGCTCCCACATCAGAATATCCCATAATTCAGTGGTTAGAGAATGCTCCCGGGAGGATTTGAAGAGTGGTCTCCAGCCTTTCTCCTCCTCTAGCAGTGAGGGGAAAACTGAACCTGGATTTCTCACAACCCAGGAGAGTGCTCTAACCCCAGGGCTAAAAGTTATGACAGACAGCAAAAACTCCTCCTCTTGCTGGATTTTGAATGGGACTCTGAGCACCCCTAAAGGATTGGGCCCTGCATGCAACTTTGACAGCCATATGCCTGAGGTGTTTCATTGGTTTATGAATCACTCTGGGGTGGGAGATTGGGTCTCTGGATGCCTAGAGGGAGGCTCCAGTGTGCATGGCCAGAAGCAGAAATTTAGGTGATTGAGGGATTTTTTTTTACTCTGAAAACGGTGCCGAGTGAGTCAAGGCTTCAATGGGAGTTTTGAGGATCACAGTGGAGCCAAAACTGGGACTTAGGCGCTAAAGTACCTTTGTGGATCCCACACTTGAACACCAGCAGATGTGAGCAGCAGAGTAAACTGTTAATGTTAATTAAGTCTGAATGGTATAAGCATGTCAGCTGATGTAAATTACTGACATACTGGTAGAGACAGTCATCAGTCAATTGCAATGCTTTTGTGACTATGTTGGGTCATAAAGAGAGCAGTGCAAAGAAGCTGAAATGTACCAGTGAATCTGACCCATTTGTTTAAAAATATAAAAATCTCTAAAATATAAAATAAAATAGTAAGATTTTAAAAGTTTCTCTGCCATTAAATTTAAGGTACCTGTTAGCTGAAAATTCCTCTTGGTCAGCTCTAAGATTGTAGTGTTTTCTTGCCCACTAGTTCGCTCTGTTATTCCAATCCAAACATCATAGCCAGCACCTGCTAGTATGAAGCCCAGGCTCCTGTTGGCCATATTTGCAACCCCGGTGGTTCCCTCTAAAACTAAGCCATGCTGCAGAAGAACAGGCTGGAGACCTGAGAAAGAGAGAGAGGGATTATTTTACAAAAGTAGAATCTCTCTAATAGGATAATAAAAACACTTGACTCCTCTCCTTAGATTTCTTTCACAATGGCACATCTACTGGCAGTCGCATATTAGTTACATGCCATTGTAGGCAGCCTCATCATACCATACTCTCCATAATCTTATCAAGCTGAGTCTTGAAGTAAATTAGGTTTTTTGTCCCCAGTGCTCCCCTTGGAAGGCTGTTCCACAACTTCACTCCTCTGACGGTTAGAACCCTTCATCTAATTTCAAGCCTAAACTTATTGATGGCCAGTTTATATCCATTTGTTCTTGTATCATCATTGGTGCTTAACTTAAATAGGTCTTCCCCTGTCCTTGGTATTTATCCATCTAATGTATTAATAGAAAGCAACCATATAGAGTGACCCGAAAGCAAGTGTGAAAAATCAGGACAGCGGGTGGTGGGCAATAGGTGCCTATATAAGACAAAACTCTGAATAATGGGAAAAAGAAAAGGAGTACTTGTGGCACCTTAGAGACTAACAAATTTATTAGAGCATAAGCTTTCGTAAGCTACAGCTCACTCCATCGGATGCATTTGGTGGAAAAAACAGAGGGGAGATTTGTATACACACACAGAGAACATGAAACAATGGGCTTATCATACACACTGTAAGGAGAGTGATCACTGAAGATGAGCCATCACCAGCAGCAGTGGGGGGGGAAAAGGAGGAAAACCTTTCATGGTGACAAGTAAGGTAGGCTAATTCCAGCAGTTAACAAGAATATCTGAGGAACAGTGGGGGCTGGGGTGGGGGGGGGGAGAAATAACATGGGGAAATAGTTTTACTTTGTGTAATGACTCATCCATTCCCAGTCTCTATTCAAGCCTAAGTTAATTGTAACCAGTTTGCAAATTAATTCCAATTCAGCAGTCTCTCGTTGGAGTCTGTTTTTGAAGCTTTTTTGTTGAAGGATGATCACAGACCTAAGAGTGGCTGAGTGACCAGAGAGATTGAAGTGTTCTCCAACTGGTTTTTGAATCTTATAATTCTTGACGTCTGATTTGTGTCCATTCATTCTTTTACGTAGAGACTGTCCAGTTTGGCCAATGTACATGGCAGAGGGGCATTGCTGGCACATGATGGCATATATCACATTGGTAGATGCGCAGGTGAACGAGCCTCTGATAGTGTGGCTGATGTGATTAGGCCCTATGATGGTATCCCCTGAATAGATATGTGGACAGAGTTGGCAACGGGCTTTGTTGAAAGGATAGGTTCCTGGGTTAGTGGTTCTGTTGTGTGATGTGTGGTTGCTGGTGAGTATTTGCTTCAGATTGGGGGGCTGTCTGTAAGCAAGGACTGGCCTGTCTCCCAAGATCTGTGAGAGTGATGGGTCGTCCTTCAGGATAGGTTGTAGATCCTTGATGATGCGTTGGAGAGGTTTTAGTTGGGGGCTGAAGGTGATGGCTAATGGCGTTCTGTTATTTTCTTTGTTGGGCCTGTCCTGTAATAGGTGACTTCTGGGTACTCTTCTGGCTCTGTCAATCTCTGTCAAGCTTCAAAAACAGACTCCAACGTGAGACTGCTGAATTGGAATTAATTTGCAAACTGGATACAATTAACTTAGGCCTGAATAGAGACTGGGAATGGATGAGTCATTACACAAAGTAAAACTATTTCCCCATGTTATTTCTCCCCCCCACCCCACCCCCCACTGTTCCTCAGATATTCTTGTTAACTGCTGGAATTAGCCTACCTTGCTTGTCACCAAGAAAGGTTTTCCTCCTCCCCTCCTCCCCTCCCCCCGCTGCTGGTGATGGCTTATCTTAAGTGATCACTCTCCTTACAGTGTGTATGATAAACCCATTGTTTCATGTTCTCTGTGTGTGTATACAAATCTCCCCTCTGTTTTTTCCACCAAATGCATCCGATGAAGTGAGCTGTAGCTCACGAAAGCTTATGCTCTAATAAATTTGTTAGTCTCTAAGGTGCCACAAGTACTCCTTTTCTTTTTGCGAATACAGACTAACACGGCTGCTACTCTGAAACCTGAATAATGGGACTGTCCCTATAAAATCAAGGCATCTCCCTTTAGCCTTCTTTTGGTTAGGATAAACAAGCCAAGCTCTTTAGTCTCCTCTCATAAAATAGGATGATCCGAGGAATGGAAAACCTAGTAGCCCTTCTCTGAACCTGTTTCAGTTTGAATTCATCTTCCCTAAACATGGGAGACCAGAATTTCACACAATATTCCAGATGAAGTCTCACCAGTGCCTGTAAAATCGTACTAACACTTGCCTTTCTCCACTGGAAATACCTCACCTGACGTATCCTTGGACTGCATTAGCCTTTTTCACACCCACATCACATTGGTAGCCTGTAGTTATCCTGTGATCAACCAATACACCCAGATCTTTCTCCTCCTCTGTGGCTTCCAACTGATAAGTCCCCAGTTTATAGCAAAAATTCTTGTTGTTAATCTCCAAGTGCATGACTTTGCCCTTTGTACTATTAAATTTCATCCCATTTCTATTACTCCAGTTTTCAAGATCCTCCAGATCTTGTATGATTTTCCGGTCCTCCTCTGTATTGGCAATACCTCCCAACTTTGTGTCATCCGTAGATTTTATTAGCACACTCCCACTTTTTGTGCCAAGGCATTAACAAAAATGTTAAATAAGATTCGTCCCAAGACTGATCCCTGAGGAACTCCACTAGTAACTTCCCTCTAGCCTGACAGTTCACTATGATCCATTGTATGATCAGTATGATCTATTGTAGTCTCCCCTTTAACCAGTTCCTTACCCACTTCTCAAATTAATCTCAGTCTTCTCCACTTTAACTAATAATTTCCCATGTGGAAGTGTATCAAATGACTTACTGAAATCCAGGTAGATTAGATCTACTGCATTTACATCATCTAAAATAATCTTATCTTGTCAAAAGAAGGAAGTCGGATAGGTCTGGTGCAATCTACCTTTTGCAAAACCATGTTGTATTTTATCCCAGTTACCGTTTACTTCTATGTCCTTAACTACTTTCTCTTTCAAAATTTGTTCCAAGATTTTGCATACAATTGAGGTCAAACTAACAGGCCTATAGTTTTCCAGATCACTTTTTATTCCTTTCTTAAAAACAGGTACTCTATTAGCAATTCTACAGTCATAGGATACAACCTGTGAGTTTACAGATTCATTAAAAATCCTTGCTATTGATCTTTCACTTTCATGTGCCAGTTCCTGTAATATTCTTGGATGAAGATTATCTGGGCCTGCTGATTTAGTAAAATAGAGCCATACCTGAGTTCTTATGATTTCCTATGCCAAAGGGAATTCTGTTGATGCTAAGATAATAGCCATCGTCTGTCATAATTTCATACTCCTCACTCAGATATCCTCTGTAGTGAATGATCTTACTCTGCAGGAAACAAAACAAAGGTGTTTTCTAGAATTGTTTGCACTTTTGATATTATCTGGGGGTAGTTATGAGGGCGTCTCTCACATGGAAGTATCTAGAAAGACTTATTTCTGTTTAATTTTCATAAGCTTTTACAGTTTTCAGATGAGCCAGTAAACAAATCGGTGTACGTGCAACTTGTCGCAAACAAGGAAGTACTGAAACTAGGACAGCTCATTTTTCACTACTTGTCTTCTTATACCATAGGAATATTTCCATTAAGATGGAATCAGGTTTTTAGGAAAGGTCTTGGCTAACCTTCAAAAAAATATAGAGGCAGAAGCTGATTTAAACAAATCTCTAAAGGATGAGAAGTGAAATGTAGAAGACAATAAAGAGATTGGCTCTGGGCTGTTGAATGCACTCCTCTTAGAAGACAAAGTTAAAAGGAATACACTATTGCCCCATTCTCAGGCAGAGTGCATCCGGGGAGTCTAGAGCAATGTGGTCACTGGGTTTACCTGTTACTATTAAATTTATTTTGTGAAGTTCAGCCTTGGAGATCATTGGGATAATTATTATTGTACTCTCATTTCTGTCTCCATTTCAAATCTCTTCCTTAGCCTCCTTAGAATGAGAGGTAACTGGACTGAAAAGATGGCACGTGCTTCTGCCCACCAAGTGCCTCCAAACCCTGTACAGCAAGGAGATAGCAAAGGCTGACCCTGCAAATCACTCATTACAATCATGTTTTTTAAACTTCTCTTTCTTTTTCTTTGTTCTTTTGCTGTATATCTGTGTCCCTCTACCATGTACATTACAGTTCTTTGTGAATATGGCATTGGATGTGATCCAGGTGCCAATATATTGTTTGTACATTTAATTAATTTTAGTTCATTAATTTAAAATTTACAAGAGGTCATTTCATATGCACCCAGCCCATACTCTGGACTCTTTACATACTTGCATTTCAGAATGATGAGATATTCCTGTATCATGTAATGGACTGCTCATAATTAAGCCTCCAAAAGAAACTAAGAAAAGTACTTGTGAGTTAGTCTTTTGTTGGTAAAGAACTAAAACAAACACATAAAACATGCTCAGAAAGAAAATTTGTAATTTATATTAAGATGGGATCTAATGGAGCATTATGGAATAATAAATAACCAATATATCATATATGCAAAACTAGGCTGGGCAACATATTCAGTTATTGCCTCACCTAGGAAAGAGAATTTAGTAAACTTAAAAACTGTCTTGCTCTGGTTACTCAGCTCTTTCTTCAAGCCAAATCTGTTCTCTTCATATTAGAACACATGTAACCATAAAGGATAACAATGTCTCAGGATAATCATAGGGAAGGAACAGTGGGTCCACAGAAATGTGGCTTCCCCTCTGCTCTCAGAGGGTAGTAATTACTGCTGGCCTACATCATGCTACCTCTCCTGCGCTGGCCAGTGAGTAAGGGGTGATGTTAAGGCTCCAATCCTCTCCCCTGCTTGCTCCAGGAAGGGAGTAAGCAGGTGAACTCCTATATACCTGGACACACAATGTAGGTAGCCTGTGTAAGGGGGAGTCTTGTGCCCTTTTAGTCCCCTGAACAGACATTTAACCCAAGTTACAATCCAGCCTTTAATACTCCCATGAAAATATTACATTTCTTTTTAAATTGACAGCTACTACTTTGATTAAAAAACATAAAGGAACCATTCTCTTTACGTGCCTCTTCCACCAGTAGGACTACACCGAAAACAAAAGGCTGCTCTCTCTCTAATAAAAACATAGCCAAGGTCTCACTTATTAGTCCAATATAGCCTTCAGCAAAGGAACACTCCAAGGGCTCGTTTGAAGAAAGGAAAAAAAAAGTATGAGAAAACAATTGCTAGGTTGCTTCTTTACAAAAGAAAAAGGACACTAAATTATCTAAACGACTACATGTCACAAGGGACCACAACAGTGGTTCCCTTAACCCACCCAGCAATATTGTTAATCTATCCAACTATACTCTTAGCCCAGCAGAAGAATCTGTCCTATCTCGGGGCCTATCTTTCTGCCCCTCCACCCCCACAAACATGATACAGTCCTGTGGTGACCTAGAATCCTATTTTCGACGTCTCCGACTCGAGGAATATTTCCAACACGCCTCTGAAGAACATACTAACTCACAAAGACCTTCCAACCAAGACTACAAAAAGAAGGATTCTGGGTGGACTCCTCCTTCTGAAGGTCGAAACAACAGACTGGACTTCTACGTAGAGTGCTTCCGCCAATATACATGGGCTGAAATTGTGGAAAAGCAGCATCACTTGCCCCATAACCTCAGCTGTGCAGAACACAATGCCATCCACAGCCTCAGAAACAACTCTGACATCATAATCAAAAAGGCTGACAAAGGAGGTGCTGTCGTCATCATGAATAGGTCGGAATATGAACAAGAGGCTGCTAGGCAGCTCTCCAACACCACTTTCTACAAGCCATTACCCTCTGATCCCACTGAGGGTTACCAAAAGAAACTACAGCATTTGCTCAAGAAACTCCCTGAAAAAGCACAAGAACAAACCCGCACAGACACAGCCCTGGAATCCCGACCTGGGGTATTCTGTCTGCTACCCAAGATACATAAGCCTGGAAATCCTGGATGCCCCATCATCTCAGGCATTGGCACCCTGACAGCAGGATTGTCTGGCTATGTGGACTCCCTCGTCAGGCCCTACGCTACCAGCACTCCCAGCTATCTTCGAGACACCACTGACTTCCTGAGAAAACTACAATCCATCGGTGATCTTCCTGAAAACACCATCCTGGCCACTATGGATGCAGACGCCCTCTACACCAACATTCCACACAAAGATGGACTACAAGCCATCAGGAACAGTATCCCCGATAATGTCACGGCAAACCTGGTGGCTGAACTTTGTGTCTTTGTCCTCACCCAAAACTATTTCACATTTGGGGACAATGTATACCTTCAAATCAGCGGCACTGCAATGGGTACCTGCATGGCCCCACAGTGTGCCAACATTTTTATGGCTGACTTAGAACAACGCTTCCTCTGCTCTCGTCCCCTAATGCTCCTACTCTACTTGCGCTACACTGATGACATCTTTATCATCTGGACCCATGGAAAAGAAGCCCTTGAGGAATTCCACCATGATTTCAACAATTTCCATCCCACCATCAACCTCAGCCTGGACCAGTCCACACAAGAGATCCATTTCCTGGACACTACGGAGCTAATAAGCGATGGTCACATAAACACCACCCTATATCGGAAACCTACTGACCGCTATTCCTACCTACATGCCTCCAGCTTTCATCCAGACCACACCACACAATCCATTGTCAACAGCCAAGCTCTACAATACAACCGCATTTGCTCCAACCCCTCAGACAGAGGCAAACACCTACAAGATCTCTATCAAGCATTCTTACAACTACAATACCCATCTGCTGAAGTGAAGAAACAGATTGACAGAGCCAGAAGAGTACCCAGAAGTCACCTACTACAGGACAGGCCCAACAAAGAAAATAACAGAACGCCACTAGCCATCACCTTCAGCCCCCAACTAAAGCCTCTCCAACGCATTATCAAGGATCTACAACCTATCCTGAAGGACGACCCATCACTCTCACAGATCTTGAGAGACAGGCCAGTCCTTGCTTACAGACAGCCCCCCACCCTGAAGCTAAATACTCACCAATAACCACACACCACACAACAGAACCACTAACCCAGGAACCTATCCTTGCAACAAAGCCCGTTGCCAACTCTGTCCACATATCTATTCAGGGGACACCATCATAGGGCCTAATCACATCAGCTACACTATCAGAGGCTCGTTCACCTGCACATCAACCAATGTGATATATGCCATCATGTGCCAGCAATGCCCCTCTGCCATGTACATTGGTCAAACCAGACAGTCTCTATGTAAAAGAATAAATGGACACAAATCAGACGTCAAGAATCAGAACATTCAAAAACCAGTCGGAGAACACTTCAATCTCGCTGGTCACTCTATTACAGACCTAAAAGTGGCAATTCTTCAACAAAAACACTTCAAAAACAGACTCCAACAAGAGACTGCTGAATTGGAATTAATTTGCAAACTGGATACAATTAACTTAGGCTTGAATAGAGACTGGGAGTGGATGGGTCATTACACAAAGTGAAACTATTTCCCCTTGTTTATTCTCCCCCTCCCCCAGCGTTCCTCAGACGTTCTTGTCAACTGCTGGAAATGGCCCACCTTTATTATCACTACAAAAGGTTTCCCCCCCCACCCCGCTCTCCTGCTGGTAAGGGCTCACCTTACCTGAGCACTCTCCTTACAGTGTGTATGGTAACACCCATTGTTTCATGTTCTCTATGTATATAAATCTCCCCGCTGTATTTTCCACTGAATGCATCCGATGAAGCAAGCTGTAGCTCACGAAAGCTTATGCTCAAATAAATTTGTTAGTCTCTAAGGTGCCACAAGTCCTCCTTTTCTTTTTAGGTTGGGGAAAGAACTTGGTTAAAAGGACACTCTGTTAATGAAGAAATTAGTTCGGATGTTATCAATTCATAATCCATTTCCCTACTCCCGACCTTTTCTCCAGCAATAATATGCAACTCACAATATTCACGAATGCTTCAGGATTTGCATCCATTCTCCTGAACTCTCAATTCCATGTATCAAACACACTACCATAATAAAGAGCCACATCTTGGTATTGTGTAAAACAATGCACCTATTAATAACATGGATATTAAACACATCTTGGCTTTGAAAAATTGCAATACACAGATGCAAAAAACAGTATTATAGTATTACTCAAAATAGGAAACAAATATTAGGGATAGTGTTTCAGTTGTTTGCCCTCATCCTTGTATAATGCCTTTCACTTGACACATCAAGATGATCACGATCAGATGAGTAACAGAATTACATTAGTTTTAAATACTGAATCTTTCAGTTTGCCCTAGTTGTCCATTTTCCCAGACGGATCTTTCCTTTGTGTGGGAAAACTAATAGACAAAGAAGGAAACTCCACTTAGTTCCACCCACACAGAGTTTCCATCAGATTGGGGAAGATAATCCACACGTGTGCAGACTGGTTTTAACAGACTATTTATCTAAACTGAGTTTCAGGCAACATCAACCCTAATTCTCATCAGCCTAACATTTGTTCACATCACAAGTTGAATACGGTGGGTTCCAGTTTTCTGTTTATAATTTGGTTGGGACTCCGGTTACTCATAAAAGTGGGTGTTTATTACTATGCCATAGGACCCAGCCAGTGAATACAGAAACATTTAAGCTACTTTTAGAAAATTAAACCAAAACATAACCACTATTCCAGTCATGAGATGCTACTGCATAGTGCTTGGTCAGTGTGCCAGAAACATATGCTTTGTGGCATGTTCCCTTGGCAAATTTCAGTTTCCGAAATTTCATTGGTTTGGCACAATCCTGTAAAATTAAGGTTTAGAAGAAGTAATCACAACCATAAGTTAATCATTTTAAATTCACTGCTTATATTTATTTATTCAGGTGTACAAAATTATGTTAAAGTTAGGAAATGTCAGTTTCCAGTATAACATCAATTCATCTCCTCATGTGTCCATGCACAAACAAGAAGAGAAATGGCCATTTTTAACAGTTTATATCTCAGCAAAAGATTAATTGAATTTCATGGGACAGAGGAAAGGCACTTCTGTAGTCTGAGGGCATTCCCCCTGCTGAATTCCCCCTGTGCATTTGAACTAATTTGTGGTTATACTTCTGTTATAAACCTAAGATTGTGTCAACCACATTAAATATAAAACATTGTAATTGCAAAGGGAACATAATAAATCCTCTCTTATCTGGCACCCCTGTTCTCAGGAGACTCATGAAATATCCTCTGGATGGAACTCAAAGTACCATGCATATCCTAATTTTCAGCTGAAGAAATCTTCTGAAAACCACTGCTGGAGCATACACCTTCTGAGAGCCACAAAGGAGTTAAATCTATTAGGTACTTATTGCACTATCATGCTTTCTAAACTTCATGTCGTTTTTCCATTAAGTAAAGATAGATGGACCCTCAGCAGACTTCCCCGTCCCCCAGTTCTCTCCTTCCCCATAAAACCATACAGACCTCCTCATTCCTTCAGACCTCCTCATTCCTTCAGACGGAATCTGACAGGCAGCAACAACATCTCTATCTATAGAACAGTCAAAATGCTCTACAGATTTGTTCTGATAAAATAACCAAGTAATTCAGAGACAATTTATTAATCAGTCTATCTCCAGAAAGGTAACCAAAAAGCAGTTTTGATTCAGGGAAAAAGAAGAGATTACCAGAGTTCACTTGCTGTACCAGATAGGAATCAGATGTCTTAATGGTTGCACTGTTGATAGCCCTAATTTAAATGAAGCAGGAGAGAGAAAAGAGAATAAATCACACAACTTTTCTCCCCAGCTTGTTATTTATTATTAAAGGGTGTGCACAACAGCACCTCTGTTGCCTCCCTTTATTATTAATAAGCATAATTTTGTAGGCTGTGATCTGTTTTCTAAGGAAACACTCAAACTTTGCAGCTAAAAGACTGATTTATGGTTAGGAATACATTCACCTACACATTGTCACAGCTACTGTCTCTGTTCAGAATGCACAACCGTTTATTCTCAATTCAACCTAGCAAAGCTTAGGCCAACATAGCAAGATCACACTCCATAGTCCCAAAGGTCATGGTTTGCTACCTTTGGGGCACAGTCAAATGCCCAATTGTCTGTGTCAAGCTGCTGCCATATCACATGCTGCTTCTTTTTGGAGCAGCTGTGAAATCTGCTAACACAGCTTGTGCTCGCAGCACCCTGAGCCATCCAGAGGTGTACAGACAGGATACCAGCAGACAGGATAACGCAGGAACCTGCTTTTTGGCCATCCCTGTTCCACTCCAACAGTGGGCTCCAGACTGGTGTGATTTTTTTCCAAAACTTCTGTATTTTAGTAGCCAATGAAATGACTATTAGATTTTTTTTTTTTCCAAAAATGATCCCATCCATGCTGAACAGGAAAAAAGTGTCAGGAAAAAACTGGAAGCAGGAAAAACCTGTTTAAATATGACTGTTGCTACTGTGATTTCAGGACTAGAGGGAGTGTGCCTATGATGCTTTCTTCATGCTCCCACCCCCTCAGGAGCATAGGACATCTGTCAGTTTCTGCTTTTTTTAACCTGACACCTTCTTCCTGTCTCTGTCACCGATTGACGGGTCTTGTCTGCGCCTCCAATGTGGCATAGAGAAGAGACCCAATGTCATCATGTGACAACCTTCCTGGAGCAGGACAACGCTGCAGTGAGCTCTGCATCTATCATTAAGTGGTTAATTAACAAACAAACTTAGAATTCAGCTATCTGCACCTTTAACCTAGTAAACAAACACAAAAGGTGAGGTACTTTCCAAAAGGCCATGCCCTGGCCCTGAGGGGTCTGGAACTGAGGCATTTCTTTTCATCCTGTCCCAGCAATTCCACTGAGATGGTGCAGGCAAGCCCTCTTAACTTGCCAGCTAGCTCCCGGGCCTGCAAGGAAATCTTGTTGGTACGCTGGGCAGAGTAGGATTTTTGCTAGGCAGGGGATGTTTCAGGGCACCGATTAGCATAAAAAGACTTGCTCAGGAGTTTCTCCACAGAAGGAAGAAAGATCATATGTCTAAATCAAAACATGCCAGGCAAAACATTTTGAAGACTCAGCGTGGGCATGTGTGGCTCTCTCTCCCTGTCCGTCTCTGATGGAGGCCATGCCCCTTTGCTGACAAACTCCTGAAACCACAGTCTAATAAAGGGGGAAATACGAGGTCTCTGACTCCAACCCTTAGTCAGGGTAGCGCTGGGAATAGTTCAGGGGCCCAGGCCCTCAGCCAGGGTGGGGCACCAAAAACAGGGTCTAAGGTGCCAGCAGGGTTTAGGCACCCAGCAAACAGTTTAGGGGGCCAGTAGGGGCGACCACCACCACAGTCTGTCGTCCTGGCTCTGGTGGGTGACACGCAAACGCAGGCCTCTTGGCCTAAGAAGGAGGAGTACTGCCGCCCCAGGGGTGGGGGTAAGGGGATGCAGGCCCACCCAACTCCACTGCATCCCAGCCCAGGGCCCGAACAGCAGTCTGCCACTGGGTCAGCAGGGAATCCCACCACAACATGCTGACCACGGTTCAGATGCCCCTGCAGCCAGACTACCGTCGGCTATCCCCGGGCTCCTTCCTCCCCTTCCCTCCAGGTGTACCTGAACCCCAGGGTCATCCTCTGTTTCCTCGGGGTATTCTGCCAGTGGCAACCCCAGCAGCTTCTCAGCATCAGGCATGTCTGGCAATCCTGGTCCCTGGGAGGTGCCCTCGGAGCAGCAGAAGTCTTCCACGGGTTCCGGTTCCAGCAGTAGGCTGGAAGCATCTGCCTTCCTTGGTAGCTCCTGCTCAATTGAGCTGCTGGGCCCGCCTCTTATACTTCCTGTTCCTGCTCTGCCCTGCTGCTTCTGGCATAGGTCTTCCGAGTTCTGCTCACCGGGGGCACCTGGCACTCCCTTGCTGTCAGTCTCCTGGGGAAACCATGCCCCTCTGCTACACAGCAATAGCTTTCTCCAGCTTCTACGGCCTCTTGTTCCTACAACCCTGACCAGCAGCTGGGTTCTGTCCCTTGCATACATCAAACCAAACAGTTGTTTCTAGGCTGAACTTTAAATAGTTGAATATAATCATGTAATTTAACTATTCAGAAAATATTACCCATCAAATTTTTTGACAAGAAGTTAGGAATAATTAATATATTTGCAGAAATCAGGAAGAGCCCATGAATGATTCAGTTACTTGTATACAGTCACAGGGTTTCAAATCCTCTGTCTGCTCTGTAGAAGCGCTCCATCCCATCAATGCAACATGTCTCTTTTAATGGGAATGCAGAAGGATGTTCGTAGGCAGATCTTTTCTGATCATTCAATAACAGACTGAGCATTAATCAGCAAACATTTGTAAAGATAAAAATCACTGCTTTGGGTCAGAGCGAGGGACTTGAACCACCACATCCAAGGTGAGTGCTCTAACCAGCTGGCTATAGTCTAACTCTCGCTCTGGCACAATGAACATTTAATTTATGCAAAGTGGAACAACTCCCACAGGAAATTAACTCTATAGCCCAGTGGTTAGGCTATGGATACGGGGCACCCAGATTCAAGTCCTTACTCTGAATCAGGCATCACTCCAAATCAACCCGCAGAATAGATCTTGTTCATTTGGTTAACCTTACAGGATATTAGACAGTAGCAGCAAACTCACCAGTCTCGTTTAGCTGGTCCAAATACGAGTAACCACACACTGGAATCACAATATCAAAAATGTTACAATAGCACATGTATTGGTAGCCCTTCACAGAGCAGGAAGCTGTGTGCCATGCTCTCCATGATGGTGTGACACCAGGGTATATCACCAGCTGAGGAAGATTGATTTGTTCCTTGTAGATTCCTTCTTCAAGATAGCTCACAGAATGGACAGCTGCCAATTTGTCAAATACTGCTATGTTGGGGTCCAGCACAGGCAAGGATACTTTAAATGACATTTACAAAGGGCCTGACACAGTCGATGATTTTGTAAGATAACGTGAGTCTTGGTTTGGATGCAGTATTACTAATCCCAGATTTCTAAGAGTGTTGAAAGGCACTCTTTTACAAAGTCTCTCTCTTCTCTTGGTTCTGAGACATCTGGGCCATTGCCACTTAAGGAGTTGCTCATCTTTAATAATTTCAGGAATTCTCTCTTCCAGATCTTTTAAGATTTTGTTTATAATAATTAATACATAGCTTCCAATTGCTTTTTTATTGTTTATATTAATTAATGTATTAACTTTTATTTGTGTCTATTTGAACAATATAGCAATGTTGGGCAAATTGTAAATAATATTTTCTTCTATTGCAAACTTTTTACTCTTGTTATTATGAGCTATAAAACTTTTCTGCTTCTTGATATTCATAATATCTAATATTTCTTTTTATATGTTTCATATCAGCTCTATTTCATATTAACCAACAAACCCAAAATAGATTTAACAAACTTGTTTAAATTATGCAATTTCCTATTCTTAAAATCTTCTCACTTTGGTACCATTTCTTTCTCTGCTATTGGATCTTGAGCTTGTTCCTGATAAATGTTATTATATTCAGTAACAGAGAAATGTAAACAATGATACATTTATTTTGATACCTTGGCCAAATGTAGCCATATTTTCAGTGATAAAAGAGTTAAAATTACTATACACACACACACACACACGTGCATAAACTATACATTATTAAGCAAAGTTCCAGATATTGAGATAGCAGTTAAGCCACTTGTTGATTTAGGCTTTACATTGGGGCGTCTTACACTATGTCTGCACTGCAACTAAACACCTGCAACTGGCCTATGCCAGCTGACTCAGGTTCAGGCTGTTGGCTATACAATTGCAGCGTAGATGTCTGAGCTCAGGCTGGACCCAAGGCTCTAGGACCCCATGAGGGGGGAAGCGTCCCAGAGCCCGGGCACCAGCCCAAGCGTCTCCATCACAGTTTTATAGCCCTGCAGCCTGAGGCCCATGAGCCCAAGTCAGCTGATATGGGCCAGCAGCAGGTGTTTAATTCTAGTGTAGACATATCTTAGAGAAGCAAGGATCACAATCTTCTCTAGTGTTGTAACGGGTATGGGCAGTTCATGAGTTGAAAGATTTTTTACCACCAGCGTGACCAATCTGTATGCTGTCTATATGGTCATGAAGAGGAGGTTACTCACCCTGTGCAGTAACTGACGTTCTTCGAGATGAGTGTCCCTGTGGGTGCTCCACTTCAGGTCAAGGTGCATCCCAGTGCTTTCAATTGGAGATTTCTACAGCAGTAACCCTACAGGCCGCGCATGCGCTGTGCCTACCTCTTGAGCTGTCAGTGTTTGAATAGTGTGTGCACAGCCCCGGCTCCTCAGTTCCTTCTTTACAACGGAGTGTGTTCCAAATTCCAAAGTAGAGGGTGAGTAACCTCCTCTTCTTCAAGAGAGAGAGGTCCCTGTGGGTGCTCCACTTCAGGTGACTGAAAAGCAATATCCCTTAGGATAGTTGGGACTTCAGATCAGGCAAGGTGGCTATTGACAAGACTGCTCTACCCACTCTGGTGTCAGACGCTGCAGTGTGGATGAGAGCATAATGATTGGGGAAGGTAAGGTTCGATGCCCAGGTAGCAGCCTTGCATATGTCAGACAACGGGACATCACAGAGAAAGGCCGTGGAGGTGGACACAGCTCTGGTAGAGTGTGTCCTAATTGATGTAGGAGGGTGTATTTGCCTCAGTTGATAAAGTCGTATGCAGTCAGCAATCCATTTAGAAAGTCTCTGTAGAGATAGTGTTTCCCTGCGAGTGCTGAGCAGTAGAGACAAAAAGTCTGGGGGGTTTTCTGAATGGTTTTGTTCTATCCAGGTAAAAGGGTAATGTTCTGTGAACATCAAGAGTGTGCATTGCTGTTTCAAAGGCGTTAGCGTGAGGTTTTGGGGAAAATGTTGGTAGGTGTATAGGCTCATTGAGGTGAAAGGAAGAGTGTATCTTAGGTAGGAACTTTGGATGTGTGCGGAGTGTGACCTTATTGCAGAAGAACATGGTATACGGAGGGTCTGCCATAAGCACTCCCATTTCTCCTACTCATCTGGCAGACGTGATTGCTATGAGGAAGGCGGTCTCCACGGATAGGTGGAGAAGGGAGCAGGTAGCCATTGGTTCAAAGGGTTTATCCATCAGGACTTTGAGGACTAGGTGTAGGTCCCAAGGTGCAGCAGGCAGTTTCATGTCTGGGTATAACATCTGGATACCCTTCAGGAACCTTTTGGTGATTAGATGGGCAAAGACAGTAGCATTGTCAATCTTATGGTGAAAAGCTGTGATTGCCGTGAGGTGGACCTTGAGTGAGCTCGTGGAGAGGCCAGATGTTTTAAGGTGTAGCAGGTAATCTAGTACCATTGGGAGTGAGGCCTAAACTGGAGAGGTCTGTTTGTCAGTGCACCAAGATGTGAACCATTTTCATTTATGCAGGTAGGTAATGTGCGTGTTGTGTGTTCTGCTGTTTAGCAAGACAGTGCACACTTGGTCTAAACATGTTAACTCCCCATTAGAGAACCATTGATGAGCCAGGCCCTCAGGTGGAGACGTTGTACATCGGGGTGAAATAGTTGTCCCCGATGTTGTGTTAGGAGGTTGCTGAGCGGGGGAAGGGGGATGGGTGGCTTGATTGACATGCGCATGAAAAAGGGGTACCACAGTTTCATAGATACTAAGGTCAGAAGGGACCATTATGATCATCTAGTCTGACCTCCTGCACAATGCAGGCCACAGAACCTCACCCACCCACTCCTACAAAAAACCTCACCTATGTCTGAGCTATTGAAGTCCTCAAATCATGGTTTAAAGACTTCAAGGAGCAGAGAATCCTCCCTCAAGTGACCCGTGCCCCATGCTACAGAGGAAGGCGAAAAACCTCCAGGGCCTCTTCCAATCTGCCCTGGAGGAAAATTCCTTCCCAACCCCAAATATGGCGATCAGCTAGACCCTGAGCATATGGGCAAGATTCACCAGCCAGAAACTACAGAAAATTCTTTCCTGGGTAACTCAGATCCCACCCATCTAATATCCCATCTCAGGGGATTAGGCCTATTTACCATGAATATTTAAAGATCAATTAATTACCAAAATCACATTATCCCATCATACCATCTCCTCCATAAACTTATTGAGTTTAATCTTAAAGCCAGATAGTTGTCTAGGCCATGCTGGGGCTATGAGAATGATGTTGGCCCTGTCTGTTCTTATCTTCTGAATTACTTTGTTCAACACAGGCATTGGTGAGAGTTTTGGTCCATGGGAGCATAAAGGCATCTCCCCACAAGTGTTTCCCCAGGCCTGCTCCGGAGCAGAATGTCGGGCATTTTTTCTTTGTTGTTTGTGACAGCTAATGTATCTTATCTAAATATTAACTCGAATGACTAAACCCCCTATCTAAATAAACTGAGAAAAACTAACTAGCTAATCTCAATGAGCACTACTGAACTCCATCTCTAGCTGGGGACGGTAGAGAAGGAACCAAGGAGCCCGGTCCGTGCACATACTGATCAAACAAACACTGATAGTTCAAGAGGCAGGCACAGCGTGTGTGCCTCCCGTAGGGGTACAGCTATAAAAATCTCCTATCGAAGGCACTGGGATCACCTTGACCTGAAGTGGAGTACCCACAGGGACATCTCTTGAAGAAGAAGAAGGCTAAGATTTTCTCACTGGGGTCATAGAAGTTACAGAATCCATGACTTCCAGAGACCTCCATGACATTTTCCGCCTCAGCTAGCCATCAGCTGGCTGGGGCCATGCAGCTCTCAGCCACTAGGGATGGTGGGGGGGCACCCCTGCCACAGTTCCCAGACGCTGGGAGCAGAGGGGAGACCCCCACGGGGGAACACCGGAGCCCAGCAGCTGTGGGTGCTGGACCCTCCTCTTTCCCCATTTTGTCAGGGATATTTTTAGTAAAAGTCAGGGATAGATCATGGCTTCCATGAATTCTATTGCCCGTGACCTGTCTTTTTCTAAAAATATCCATGAATCATCTGCTATAGGGGCTGCAGAGATTACATTATGCAGTTCTATATTTATAGGGATAATTGCCAAAACAGGAGTCTTAATTGGTAAGACAAGGCTGCGTTGTGGTCCCTCGCTGGCTGTTGCCGGCTACAAAGGAGCGGTGCTGGGGGCAGGCTGAGGTGACTGCTGCACCTGCGGAGGGAGAAGAGGAGGAGGCGCAAAGTTTTGGTAACAAGTTTACTGCTTCCCCACAAGCACTTTATTTTAGCAATAACATTAGCTACCAAGTTTTACCCACGCTTTTTAAAGTTTGTTTGTTTGTTATGCCAATTAAAGTAAAATTCAAAATATAGCTTATAAATGTATATGAACTAGTTCTGACATTTGCTTATCTTTGGGAAATAAACCTTTAAAATTCACTTGATTAGGTTTAACAATTTATAACACAAATAGCCAAACAAGATATAATGTTTGTTTTAAAACATTCTGGCTATAACATACTTACAGCTATTAATATTGTGGTGGCTTCCTTACAGTTTTAAGTCCTTTTTCTTTTCAACAAAAAGTTTTCATTAATAGAAAAAAATCTTTGTTTACAATTAAATTATTCATTGAGGCAAAGTATATGCACACATATTTATGACTGACATTTGGTACCACAAAAAATTTATACTTGTGTGCAAAATTTCTTTGTTGCAACAAAACAAAACCAAAATACAAAAAATCATGTGTCATAAAACATATAAAAACATCATAATCAGGGACAAACAATCCCATTTATTAGGTCTCAACATAAAATAAAAAAATAAAACTGAAGTTTATTAGGACAACGTATCAGAAAAACAAAGTTAAATGCATGAAACAAACTACTGAACAGATTTAAGGCAGGTTGCATGCTTAAGTCTATTAATAACTAAGGAATTTACAATACTTTCATCTTTAAAATACTTCTATATAGAAATCAAGAATACCTATATTTGAGTGTTAGTGGCTATAAAAAAAGTTTTCATAGTTATGCTAGAATTTAAAGCAATTCGCATTTTGTTTGACAACAATATTTTAACCAAGTTTAAAAAAATTACAAGTTCCTTTAACTTTTGAATTCCTAAGGATTAAAATGACTAATTTCACTAGACTTGCCCAATAGCAGAAATGACCAATAAGGTGGATTGGCAATGGAAACACTTCAATCCGACTTGTTGAAATCAGTTCAATAGTTCAGTCGGGAGCCAAAGGTGTTTTTCTTGAAGACTGTAGCAGGTCCATAAATCAGAAAAGAACAGATGTTTTAGAAAATGATGATAATACACTATTTATCTATAGAAATTGGAAGGGAATTGTGAAAGCCCTGTTGGGGATAAGTTTAGACACTTCCACTGAGGTGGTGAGTCAAGATCTATATAGTAACCATGACTACCCTTTTCTGCAGTCAGATTTGCGTCAAGACACTTATTTTAACCATAGCATTTTATAAAACAAAAACATCTGTGCTATCCAGTTCATTGCACTCAATGCAACCTGAATGACTACCTGCCCTATGTGAAGGCAGGGGCGGCGAATTATATGGGCACATGGTGCCAGGCTCCAGCAAATTCAGGGCCCAGCTCCACCAATGTTCGGGGATGGGTCTCTCCCCCAGCCTCACCTGCCACCCCACACATCTCCCCTGAGCAGCACTGCCTGCCCTGGGCAGCAGGCGGGTGCCCCCTGCAGTGCTGCGCTGTGGTCCCTCGCTGGCCGCTGCCAGCTATAAGGGAGTGGTGCCGGGGGCAGGCTGATGCAGCTGCTGCGCCTGCGGAGGCAGGAGGCGTATGGCAGCCCCCTCCCCTGGCAGGTGACTCTGATGCGGGGGGAAGAGGGGCTTATCCTGGCTGGACCTCCTGAGCAACAGCCTGGGGGGGGCCTCCCCTTCCCCTCTCCCCTGGACTTGGCTGCTGCTGGCAGGGAGAGGGTTGGGGGAGTCCTCCTCTCTGGTTACCCACCCCAGCCCCGGGGCAGCCTGCCTGCTTCACCCCAAACTCCTTAACCCTGGCCCAGCCCCATGTCCCGCACCTGCTCCCACACCTCAACCCTCTGTCCCAGCCCAGAGCTTGCACCCAGCATCCAAACTCCCTTCTGTACCCCAACCCTGTCCCAACCCAGAGCCTGCACCCCTCCTGCACCCAAACTTCCTGAGAGCCTGCACCCCAAACCTCCTCCTGCACCCAAACACCCTCCCAGAGCCCACATCCCACAACCCTTCCTGCACCCCAACCACCTGCCGCAGCCCAGAGTCTGCACCCAGCACCCAAACTCCATCCCAGAGCCTGCACCCCTCGTGCACCCAAACTCCCTCCCAGAGCCTTAGGCAGATGTGTGTGTGTGGCGGGAGGGTCAGGACTTGGACCTGTTTTGGGCACCACCAAAAATTATACAAATCTTCTGTCCCTGTGGGCAGGTGGCATGTGTACATTCAGTGCAAGGAGCTCTTGGCCCCCAGAGACTGTGTATGGGCTTTGGAGACCAGAGTGGCTGAACTGGAGGAGTTGAGTGAGACAAAGCAGTACATAGATGAGACTTTCGGGGACATGGTAGAATGGTCTTTCTAAAGAGAGATCCTTCTCTTCTATGTCAGTGGCCTGATTTTGGGAAGTGTCCAGCACCCAACATCTCCCCCCTGAGTTCAACCCAAACAGACCTGAACAAAATTACAAAAAGGAAGAGAAAGAGGGGCTGTGATTATGCCCAACTGGGGGAAAAAAGGAAAGCTAGGCACAAGCAAATTAGAACACTCGCCCAGGATCACACTGTGGCAGTCTGTGACAGAGATGGGAGTTGAAGCCAGATCAACTGATGGCCAGTCCCATGCTTTAATGCAAGATCACCTTTCCTTCTGTGCCTTCCAGCTCCCTTTTCCATGTAGGCATATGTAGACTCCCAGTGACTCTGTTATGAGGTGCCTAAATAACCTCCAGGTAAGATTTCATTTCCTTACTTCTGACTCTGATTCTAGGTTCTGAGGCACAAGCTTCCTCATTTTTTGAAATCCCCCTTTCTAAAGCTTAGTGTCACAGGGCTTGGTTTTGCTAAAATTCTTTCCCCCAGGGTGTTAAACTTAATTCTATTGTGGTCACTATTTCTTATTGGCTCACACACAGTTGTTTCTTGAACCAGCTCTTGTGTTTTGTTCAAGATTAAGTCACAAATAGCCTCCCAGTTGTGCAGCCTATACCACCCGTTCTAAGAAAAGAGGTAATTTAGGGTCTCAAGTATGACAGCTCTGACCATAATCAGATTGAAACCCAGGTCTCCAGAGATGAAAAAGCTAATGCACAAACCCACTGTGCCACCTTGATCCCTGCAGGGACATATTCTGGCTTGAGTTCTCGCCTCATTATTCTTAGATTTCAAAAAGAAAAAGAAAAATCACTTTTCCCTACCTGATTGTATTTATCTTTGTTCTTACAGCCATAGTCAAAAATACTTAAATTCTCCAGATTTAGCTACCTAAAAAGGAAAAACAAAGGCGTAAAATACCACTGAATGATCTTAATTCATTTTTCTGTTTTAAGGTGTCATGAAATGCCCAAACTAAAGAACAACACTAGCATGCAAAGTTCAACTGTTTTTCTATAAACAAGGATACGCAGCTGTGCAACATAAAAGATAAGCTGATTTCATAACATTCTTTAAAATCATTCTCTATTCACCCTTAGGGAATTTTTTCATTTAAAATTATATACTCAAGACTCATAATAGTATACAAATATTATTTTTTTGAAATGAACACATTCTAAAGGAAGGAACTGCTTAGAATCCACAGTTTTCCAATATTCCCATCATATGCAAAATTAACTGATTTCTATCATGGACTGAGAAAAAAGGAAAACCACTTGAACTGAAAAGAAAAGTAGAAGACAGACTGTTGATGAATGGCAAGATGAGGAAAAAAGTGATATGCTGAATCTAAAGAGATCCTTATACAATTATAAGCACTAATTTAATTGTCTTATATATGTAAATAGCACCTTTAATTACCCCTTTTTAGACTGACCAATCTACTCTAGCTAGTTATCCAGGGGGGTTGAAAGTGATGTATCTATTTCCAACGGCTAAAATGAATACTAGTAAAGCACAATATCATTATTCTGCTCTGTAGTCCATTTCTCCATTGGCCCAATGCTTCTGTCCTGTGCTTCTCCCATTAATGTGGAATATTTCTTTTCTTAAAAAAAAAATCACAGATTTATTGGTATCCCAGATTATTAGTGACCATGACGATTATGACAGAAAAGGAGAACTTCCCTACTGGAATCAGGGTCCCCATTTAGCAGGACTCCCCTCCCCTTAAGTAACACAATCATAATCAGTCTGAATTTTCCCACTGACATCCCTGGGAACCAGAATAGCCTAAGAATGTCAAACACATCCTGGGTCAGTGCCACACCAGCAGTATATCCAGGTCCAGGAAGAAGACACTGCACTTGTAATTTTGTTGTAACAAATTTATTGCACTTTAGAAACTGCTGGATTGAACCTTGCCCAAGCCACTTCCTCACAGTGCTTATGCTGAGAAGTGTTTTCTAATCCCCAAAGAAATATTTTTGGGATATTAATATATATTTAAATGCATTGCAGTGATCATGGGTTAAAAGGGTAACAAGTTAGGCCTATCCTGGAAGCACCCTTGTCCCTACCTAGAATTGCCCATGGAGAGACTGATGTAAACAGCCAGGAACTCCTGGGCTCAATGCTCCCTATTCACATGGGACCGGGATGGACAGGCAAGGTGAAGTGAATGGGGGCAGGGACTCAGTTCAGCTCAGGTACTGTGCCTATACAGAAATTCCCCTACTACGCTGTGACAAATCCCCACTTACACTTTGCTGAAGTATAGTTTTGAGCCCAAATCCAGTTAAAAAAAAAAAAAAAGCACATAAACCAATACTAATCTTTAACTATATGAATAGTCCCTTTGAAATCAGGAGGACTTAATGCTTTGCTGGACTGGGACCTTTTCATGAGTTTCTTTGAAGAACTCACTCCATGTGGTCTTGGCTCAGTTGTCAAGATTTCACCTGTAACTAACTAGATTTCCAGTCCCTTAAATAAATTCCACGGGGCTGTCTTGACAATTATGAACTCTATTGCATATGGAGGAAATGGACCTGCCAGTACTTGAGGGGGGAAAAATAAGGCAGTTGGACTTACTGCCATGGGATTTATGTGATTATCTAGCAGAAGGCATTTCTTTTGCCACACTTTTCAAGAGTATGTGCACAGAATTGGAGAAAATCTTTCCTTACAAATTATTCACCTTTCATCCTCTTCAAATAAATGTCAACAACATCAGGAGGATGTTGACACAAATTAGGAATTCCTTTGTAAAATATATAGAGAGAACTAAAACTTGTTCTGCGAAGACATTTATAGAAACTCCCATTGGGGATAATATGTATCTTTGTGGGAAAAATGAAAACCTGGAAAGTGTGCCATGTAATACAGTATCTTAAAGGGCTAATGTGTTGCAGTGCTCAGTCCACAACTTCTCCTCCAGAAATATCTTGCAAAATCAGATTGTATGCGACTTATCGAAAATTAGACAGGAATTCTGTTGAGAACCCAGCTTTCCTATCTCTCACTTTTAGCTACCCGTCCAGCATTGTTAACCACAAAATCAATCATCCTATCAGCACCTTTGAGTGTATTAAACACTGATCCAGGGAGGAACTGAGTACTTGCAACTCCTATTCACCTCAGGATCCAGTTCTGAGTCACGGAGGCCAGGAAAAACTGTCTGCTCAGCTCACTGAGGTTTTGAAAACTTTTAATATAAGCTTAGTTAATTTTTCTTCATCCTCCCTTCTCCTTCATTGAGGACATATAGCAGAAGGAGGATACTTATTACACTGTAGAAATATTTTTCCTCTCTTTCTTTATTTTGGATGATCAGAATTCTTCTGTTTACCAAAAAATTTATAAACTAAACTAAAAATAAAACAAACAGCTAATACCTGATTATTGAGCTAGCCATTCACAGTCAAACTTGCCAACTACAAAAGCAGTTTCTCCTCCCTTGGTGTTCACACCTCAACTGCTAGAATAGGGCCTCATCCTCCCTAACTGAACTAATCTAGTTATCCCTAGCCTGATTCTTGCATTCATATTTATACCCGCCTCTGGAAATTTCCACTACCTGCATCCCACGAAAGCTTATGCTCCAATACATCTGTTAGTTTATAAGGTGCCACAGGACTCTTTGCCGCTTTTACTGATCCAAAGTAACACGGCTCCCCCTCTGATATTTTGCTTCAGTCTTCCTTAAAAGGAAAAATGGTGACCAGATACTCAACAAAATTAATATTAACAACTGGGAATGGGGGTGGGGAAAGAGAAACAAGCCAAAAATAGGGAATGAACAGGTTAAAGAATATTTAGTTAAGTTAAATGTATTGAAAATGGCAGGGCCTGACAAAGTTCATACTAGGGTAATTAAGGAATTAGCTGAGCAATCTTAGTATCATTAGCAATTATCTCCAAGAACTCATGGAGAATGGGTGAGGTTCCAGAGGGCTACAGAAGGGCAAACACAGTACAGTAAAAAGCTGTTTTGTCTGGCACTTCACCAACTGGAAAGCTCTATAAACTGGCATTTCTGATCTTCATTGAAAAGCCAGTTTAAAGTCCGGTTGTCGTGGGACCAGCAGGGGTTTGGGATATGGGAGAGGGTAGGGAGCGTGGGCTCTGGGAGGGAGTTTGGGTGTGGGAGGGGGTGCAGCATGCCAGAGGCCACTCACCTCAGGTGGCTCCCTGCAAGTGACGACCTGTCCTGGGCTCCAGCTACTCTTAGGCAGAGGCACAGTATGCTTCTCTGCACTCTGCCTACCCCCCACCCACACCATGAGTGCTGGCTGTGCAGCTCCCATTGGCTGGGAATTGTGGCCAATGGGATCTGCGGGGGCAGCGCCAGTGGGTGGAGGCAGCACGAAGAGCCACCTGCGGTACTTCCACCTAGGAGCAGCCAGGACAGGTCACCACCTGTGGGAAGCTGCCCGAGGTGAGTGCTCCCCAGATCCAGCACCCCACATCCCCTCCTGCACTCCAAGTCACTGTCCCAAGCTCCCTCTCGCACCCGAACTCCCTCCCAGAGCCCACAATCCACACCCCTACTGTGCCCCAACCCCCAGCCCTGCACCCACTCCCGCACCCAACTCCCTCCCTCTTAGTTAACTGGCAGTTTTCACTTACCAGCGCCCTCATTCCCCCAGTATGCAGGATAAAACAACTTTTACTGTACCTATCTGTAAAAAGGGGGAACAAAGACAGCCCAGGGTATTATAGACCACTAGCCTAACTTCAATACCCAGAAAGATACTGAAATTATTAAACAGTCAATTAGTAAGCACCTAGACATTAATAGGGTTATAAGGAATAGCCAACTTAGATTTGTCAAGAATAAATCATGCGAAACAAACCTCATTTTTCTCTTTCGGCACGTTTCTGGTCTAGTAGATAGGGGCAAAGCAGTCAACCTGATATATCTTGATTTTAGTAATGCTTTTGATACAGTTCCATGTGCCATTCTCATAAGCAAACAAGGAAAATGTGGTATAGTATGAGATGGGTATACAACTGGTTGAAAGACCATGCTTAAAGAGTAGTTATCAATGGTTAGCTGTCAAACAGGGAAGGTATATTTAGTGGGGTCCCATACATGTCAGTCCTGGGCTTGGTATTATTCAATATTTTCATTAATGACGAGGTCAATAAAACACAGAGTCTACTTATACAATTTCTGGATGCCATCAAGGCAAGAGCAGTTGCAAGCAATTTTGGATGGGATTAGAATTCAAAATGACCATGATAAATTGCAGAATTTCAATTCAACAAGATGAAATAAAGACAAATGCAAAATATTTCACTCTGGAGGAAAAAAACAAAATTACTCATGACATTTTCTCACTCAAGAGAAAAAAAAGAGAGAATCACACATAAAAAGTACTAGTCATGGTGCTTAACACGTTCCTGAGAGACATGCAAATACTATGGAACTGAGGGTGGTATAAGAACCATAACAGAAGAGAATAGAAAAGTCTGGAGGATCAATAAAATGTAAATAATATTAAATACTTGCCAACTGAGTGCTCTTACAGTACTCATCTCAGTGTTCACTGTTATTTAAGGGTATGCAGCAAGGCTGACCAGAAAAGCAAACAAACATTCAATTTTGTGATCAATTGAAATCTCAAAAAAAAAACAAACAAAAAACAAAAAAACTTCTAGACAGAAACAAAACAGGGACCCTTTGAAACTTCATGAGAACTCAAGAAAGATCTTGGGCCAGAATAGTTAATAGTCTGCTGTCTTAAAAAAAAGTCACCCTAAACTTGAAAGTAAAACGTAGACTTGGAGTCAGGAATTGTCAGCAAATTCAGGTATGAAATATTCACCTAAATTCTGTATTCATCAATCATATAGAAATCACTTAAATTGTAGGTAACAGAGCATTAGCCTAACACATTAATACACAATACATTTGATAGCATGGTTTAATCCTTTGCTGGGTTGATAATTTATTAGGCAATGATATTTTTCTTTGTTCTGCCTGTGTGCGCAGGTGACAGATACTTTCTCAATAATATTTTTGCAGGGAGGCAGTAGAAATCTAAAAGTGCAATTCAATATTGCTAATTGTAATTTTCATTCCCTATCAACTTTGTCAGAATCACAGGTTCACAAAAAAGACACTTTGGGAGAGACTTCAGGTTCTCCTGGATGATAGCCTCTGATGTGTTACTTTCACTTTTACTCCAAAATAGTTGTTCACTAACACATCAGGAATTTCTTTCAAACATTCCACGTGTACAGTTATTGGAGCTTTCTGCCTTAGCGGTATCTGTAGGGCCAGCTGTGGTGCCTGCTGGAGTAGTGCTCTCATGCAGTGGCATATCAGGCACCGCCGCTTCACACCCTCCCAGTTCCTTCTTGCCAGAAACTCCGACAGGCAGGAGGGCGGGTAATGGAACAGAGACACAAGAAGCGCATCTCAAAGAACAACAGTTATGAAAAGGTAGGTAACTTTTCTTCTTCGAGTGGTTGCTCATGTGGATTCCATTTTAGGTGATTCACAAGCAGTATCTAGGGAGGTGGGCTCAGAGTTCACAGCTTAGTGGCTTACAGTATTGCCCTACGAAAGCCAGCATTGTCCTGGGCCTGCGGGGTAAATGCATAGTTGGACGTAAAGGTATGAACAGATGACCAGGTGGCTGCCCTACGGATGTCCTGGATAGGCTCTTGGGCAGGAAAGGCTGCCAAAGAGGTCTGCACCCTGGTAGAGTGGGCAGTGACAATCGCCGGGGGTGGCACCTTTGCTTGATCATAGCAGAAGCAAATGCAGGCTGTGATCCAAGAGGAAATCCTTTGAGCGGATACAAGGCTACCCTTCATCCTGTCAGCCACAGCGACAAAGAATTGCATGGACTTACGAAACAGCTTAGTCCTGTCAATGTAGAAGGCCAAAGCCCTCCTGAAATCCAGGGCATGCAGCCGACACTCCCCCTCCGACTTATGCGGCTTTGGAAAGACCTGCGAGTAAATGTCTTGGCTCGAATGAAACTGAGAGACTACATTGGGGAGGAAGCCCAGGTTGGTCTTAGCTGGACTTTTTCCCTGTAGAAGACTGTGTAAGGTGGTTCTGAGGTGAGAGCCTGAATCGCAGACACTCACTGGGCCAACATCACCACTACCCAGAACGCGACCTTTCAGGAGAGGAGGAGGAGAGATCAGGAAGCCCGAGGCTCAAAAGGGGGGACCTGTGAGCCGTGACAGCATCAGATTCAAGTCCCACAGAGGCATGGGATCCCTGACATGTGGGTAGAGGCGCTCCAGGCTCTTAAAGAATCTGGCCATGATATTCTGAGCGAAAACTGACCTGCCCCAGAAAGCCAAGATGGCCACTAGATGGACCTTGATTGAAGAGAGGGACAAGCCCTGGAGCTTGAGATGCAGGAGGTAATCTAAAATGAGCTGCAACAAAGCTCCCACAGGACTGACCCCCTTATTTGCAATCCAGCAGGTGAACCGCTTCCATTTAGCCGTATAGTTCGCTCTAAGGACTGGCCCCATATCAACCAGTCATTGAGGTATGGGTAGATCCGAATCCCCCAATGTCGTAGGTAAGCGGCCACTGGCACTATACACTTTGTGAACACTCTCAGGGCTGACGAGAGGCCAAAGGGCATCGCCATGAACTGGAAGTGGCACCAACCCAACATAAAATGGAGAAACCACTGGTGCTCTGGGAAAATGGAAATATGCATCCTTTAAATCGAGGGCGGTGTACCAGTCTCCCGTTCACTGCGGACACCACCAGTGATGCCATGGGGGATGGGTATACAAATACTCAAAGACCTTTGCAGGGACAAAGTATTTCTTTTCTGCCTTCTTGAACATCAGCGGAATAGGAGAGGAAGATTGCCATAAAGCCTTGACTATCTTGAGGACCCCCGGGTGGATGGGAAATGTAACCCATGCTGGGGTAGTGGCTGATATGATGTTGAAGAGGTCATCAGCCTCCTTGGCGACCTCCTCAATTTGTAGGCCAAAGTTCTCAGCCACCCATTTAAGGAGGGCCTGCTGCTCCTTAAAGTTGTCCAGGGGGCTACTAGGGTGGGATGGCCTGGCCACTGCCTCATCGGGGACAATGATGAGGACTGCACCACCTGCAGGAACATGTTGTCCCCTTCCTTGATGAGGGAGGGTTCCCTCGGTGCCAGGATGCAGTGCGCCACCTCGGCCTCGCCTTCGGTACCGCACTCTGATTGTGGTACTGCGGCCAGCTTGTCTGATGCGGCCAGGGAGTGGCTGGGAGTATTGAACTGGCATCACCTGCATCACCATGGGTGGAGTCACTTTGGTCACCTGGTACGGGATCTGTGGAGCTGGCTGGGTCTGCTCTTTAGCTGCTGGGACTGCATCAGGCACTGAAGGCCTCACAATAGGCTGGGAGCCCCTGCTGCTGCCTGGAGTGGAAGGTGGGTCTCGAGTCAGGCTGGGAGGTCTGACCGCTGCAGTATCCCCGAAGCGGGTGCATGTCCTGACACAGGTCCTTTGGTCGTGGGCCCTCTTTCAGTGCCAAGGGACTCCACTTCTTTGGCTGCTTCCTTGGCACCAGTGAAACGGAGCAGTGCCAGGCTGAGTGCGGTGCTGGCGGTGCACTGTACAGCGAGGCCGATGTACCTGGCATGGGTTCTGTGGCAGAGGGCTCCGTCACGGTACGAAGAGCAGCCCCCATCAGGAGGGTCCTCAAGGGAATATCTTGCTCCTTCTGAGTCCAAGGGAGAAAGTTTTTATAGACACGGCACCTGTCTTTTCTTTGGCTTTCTCCCAGATACTTGAGACAACTGTCATGCGGATCATTTATCGGCATCAGCCTGCTGTATGCTGAACACGACTTGAAGCTGGGAGAGTGAGGCATGCCCCGCTTGCTGCAAAATTCCAACCAGGACAGTACAACTTAACACTATCAAGTAACTAAACTGAACTACATACAACCAATAGAATGAAGTCTATGAGAAAGGTTATGAAGAAACTGCTAGTGGTCTTGTGAGACAAGGCTAGGCGCTCCAACCAACCGCCACAGGTGGAAGGAACTGAGAGGACATGGGGCTGATGGTGTCTGATATTCTGCAGCATGAGTGCGCTATTCCAGAGGATGCCACAGCCGACCCTACAGATATCACGAAGACAGAAATCTCCAACAACTGTGCACATGGGGGCGCGTGTGCGCGCACACACACACACACACACACACACCCCTAAAATGGAATCGACATGAGCAAGCACTCGAAGAACTAAGCGCTTGTTTCAAAAGCCTTGAGTTCTTTATTGCTTCCATAGTCCTGCCAGGGTAGAAGTCCCTGCCTGGAAACCCCTTGATGCAGTTCCTTCCTATGGCAGGAATCAGGCAATAGGCAAGGTTCATCAGTGTGCTCATGGAGCGATCCCCATAGAAAATGGGGTTATTTCCAGTGGCCCATTAAACCCCCACCCAGCTCCTACACAGAAGGCGTTGCCCTCTACATCCCAAGTGCACAGGATAAGCTGCGAGTCTAGGAGTTATGGCGAGACCCCGGAAACCCAGGGTGATAATAGCAACTTCTTGTATTCCCAACAGCCTCTGTATTGCATGATGACACAGAGATGCCCTTAGCTTTGGGGATGGGCCAGAAAACAGGTGCATACTGGCAACTGGATACTCTGATACATCACATTGCAGCTAGTTATTTCATTTCTGAGTTGCCTTCTTCTTGGTCCAAACTCAGAAATTCTTTATTGTTAAACACCAATGATGTCCTCAGAGCATGTGAATATTTCACTACTGCCCCAATCCCACAATGAGCTCCATACAGGTGGGTTGAACTCACCGGGGCTCAGTCTGGGGGGATGAACTCCATTCAGGATCATAGACTTATAGAAATGTAGGGCTGGAAGGAACCTTGGGATGTAAAAGTCCAGCCCCCCTGTACGGAGGTAAGGCAAACTAAACCTAGACCATCCTTGACAGGCATTTGTCCAACCTGTTCTTAAAAAGGAGAAGGTTTTTCCGTACTATCTATCCTAAATCTCCCTTGCTACAGATTAAGCCCGTTACATCTTGTCCTTCAGTGGACATGGAGAACAATTGATCACCGTCCTCTTTATAATAGCCCTTAACATATCTGAAGAGTGTTATCAGGTTGTCCACCCTCAGTTTTCTTTTCCCAAACTAAACATGCCCAGTTTTGTTAAACTT